>NC_138371.1:60981890-60992767 GCF_054177405.1 Leptonychotes weddellii | reverse complement strand
AGAAGAAGGTAGCGGGAGGGGAAGAATGAAGCGGGGGAAATCGGAGGGGTAGACAAACCATGAGAGACGATGGACTCTGAAAAACAAACAGGGTTCTGGAGGGGAGGGGGGTGGGAGGATGGGTTAGCCTGGTGGTGGGTATTGAGGAGGGCACATTCTGCATGGAGCACTGGGTGTTATGCACAAACAATGAATCATGAAACACTTCATCTAAAACTAATGATGTAATGTACGGGGATTAACATAAGAATAAAAAAAATAAATTAAAAAAAAAATGTCTCTTTAAGCATCAACTAAAAATCATAGAACTGGTTTATGACTTTATTCTTTGATTCATTCTATAATTCTGTTTAATTCTTTGTTCAATAATTCCAGAAGCCAATTCTCTCTTGAAAATATTCCTATATCCCGACAGACAAATCCAACAGACCAGAAAGTTCTATAAATGCAGATGGGAATTTAATACTACATATGATAAAGGTATCCCAAATTTCTGGGGAAAGAATTGAATTTTCGGGGCTCCTGGGTGGCTCAGTTGGTTGAGCGACTGCCTTCGGCTCAGGTCATGATCCTGGAGTCCCGGGATCGAGTCCCGCATGGGGCTCCCTGCTTGGCGGGGAGTCTGCTTCTCCCTCTGACCCTCCCCCCTCTCATGTGCTCTCTCTCTCAAATAAATAAATAAATAATCTTTTTTTTTTTTTTTAAAGATTTTTTATTTATTTATTTGACAAAGAGAGACACAGCGAGAGAGGAAACACAAGCAGGGGGAGTGGGAGAGGGAGAAGCAGGCTTCCCGCCGAGCAGGGAGCCCGATGCGGGACTCGATCCCAGGACGCTGGGATCATGACCTGAGCCGAAGGCAGTCGCTTAACCAACTGAGCCACCCAGGCGCCCCTAAATAAAAAATCTTTAAAAAAAAAAAAAAGGAATTGAATTTTCAACAAAGGGTATGAAAAACTGACTAGCCATCTGATAAATAAAATTTATGTATCCATCTTACGCCTTACACTAAAGTAAATGCTAAGTGGACCAGATACATAAATACTGGGATATTACTCTGGGGGGCGGGTGGCAGAATAGGAATCCATCTCTATATAGTTTATTACGTTCTAGAGCAGGGCTGTTTAATTGTTCTGCAATATGTAAATTTTCCATATCTGGGCTGATACAGTGGCCACCTCACCACAGGTGGCTATTAGGCACTTGAAATACATTGACAAAGTGGACTGACAAACTGAATTTTTCATTTAAACTCAATTTAAATAACCCCATGTAGTAAGTGGCCACCGTATTGGCCAGAGTAGTTCTGGTACATTGGTTTCTAAAACTGTGTTTCATGGAGCAGCAACATCAGCGTCTCTAGGACCTTGTTGAAACACAAATTCTCAAGCCCTAGTCCAATCACTGAATCAGAAACTCTGAGAGTGGGCCACAGCAGTATGTGCTTTGACAAGCATTCCAGCCAATTCTCATGCACATGCTACAGTTTCCCAACCTGCGATCAAAAGAGGATACAGAAACAAGTAAAATATAGAGTATATCAGACAATGATAAATGCTATGACGAAAAATAAGATAACAAAGGAGGTTAGGAAATGTTCTAAGTGGAAAAAAAAAAAATGACATTAGAACAGAGAGCTGAATGGAATGGGTTAACTGGAATAAGAACATTCCAGGCAGAGTTGACAAGTTGCAAAGGACCTGAGGCAGTAGTGGGCTCTACATGTTTAAGGGAAAATAGGAAGCAGTCTGCTGGGGTGAAAGTGGTAGACTGAAACCGGAGTGACTTGGGATTTTACCAAGTGAGAGAGAAAACCACTGGAGTTCTGAGGAGCAATGGGGTCTACTTTACATCTAAAAGGATTATATGCTGATTGTTGTATTCATTTTTTGACTTAAGAAAAAGGCATGTTTTATTTTTAAAGTAAAACTAAAAAGCAAATGTAAATAATAGGGGTTATACATGATTTAAGAAGCCACTGTCTGTATTTATTTATTTATTTATTTAGTGTGGCTTAAAGGATAATTTTCTTTTGTTGCTGTTGTTATATTCAGAATAGTCTGGGGAGCAGCTACAAACCTATTGCAAAAATTTGGGGGGAGATAGGGACTCAGTCAGATTTCAGATTATTTTATGAGGTGCTGATAGGATTAAAGCCAATGCCCGAAGAAAAGGGTAAGAAGACACAGAAACAGAAAAAGGAGCTAAGCAGTAGGAAGAGGCCAGGACTACAGGAACACTAGAACGTGGGAGGGCTGCTGCAAGGACCCAATAGGAGTCCTAAACTGCTAATTTAAATGGTTTGCTATGTGATATCCTTACTCACCTTTCCCTGGTGACCCATAGACCATCACTAAGGTCCTGGTAGCTTCAGGCGGAGGTGTTAAATCAAGAAAAGAAAGGAAATTTCGTAAGGTAGAGACTAAAAAGTAAGAAACCATAAAGGAGCCAGGGCGCCTGGGTGGCTCAGTCGGTTAAGTGTCTGCCTTCGGCTCAGGTCATAATCCCAGGGTCCTGGGATTGAGCCCCACATCGGGCTTCCTGCTCAGCGGGGAGTCTGCTTCTCCCTCTCCCTCTGCCTGCCGCTCCCCCTGCTCTATGTCAAATAAATAAAATCTTAAAAAAAAAAAAAGTCAGAGCCAGAGGAGGCTCCAAGAACATTAACATAATATTGTAAATGGGAATTTACAATAATATAAAGGAGACTGAACTTTCCACAAGATCTAGAACAGGGGTTCAGGCCAATCTTATCTAGACCTGAGGGAAAAGAGTGGCCTCAAGATGTTAACCTGGGCTCCATTTATACCCAGATATGAACTCCTTTCTTGCAGGACCAGCTCTTAGCAATGTTTATTCCCAGGACCTAATACAATGTATACAATGTCTGTACACAGTGAGGTCAGTATCACTGAATGAGGATATTATAGGAACCAGTGATTATCTCTTAATTCTGGTATCTCAAACACATAGCAGACAATATACAACAGTACACACACACACACACAACTCTATATATATGAGTTCTCTGCGTGGTATTGGATGTATGAAAAGGCAAAGTCACCGAAAAGAGATTCATATGCTTTAAACACACACACACACACACACACACACACAGCCATGAAAGCTGTTTTTTCTTAATTTACAAACTGGACGAGTAGCCTTGTTGTATCTAAAGTCAAGACATCTTTACACAGAGGTGAGATATAAGCATTAAGTTGGGTTAAGACCTTTTCCAAAAATAACCTCAGACTAGTTCAAATGCTTCAAGTATTTCATTGAAGCCTCAGCATTTGGCACTAAAAGCACAGAAGAGAGGATCCTGACCTAGCTGATTTTAAGAGTGGGAATTACGGTCTTGAATCTCTCATAAAGGAGCCTTAGCAGTATAAAAGTAGGGCATTAACCTTTAAGCAGGCTCAGCATGCAATGGGGCTGCTGAGGATTTGCCAGTCACAATCTGCACCACAGAAAACAAAATCATCTCCTGAGTATAGTTTAGAATTATCCCCCTGGAAGCCAAATTACTTCTAGCAAAAACAACAATTCTGTTTTGAGGATAACTATCCCATGTTGATGTACCAAACGGCAGTTGGCTAACAGGTTCTACCCCAGAATCAACCCAGGAAAGATGCCTGTGTTCCTATTTGCTAAAGCAGGAAAACATGCCCACAGTCCAGCCAAAACTTGAGCCAAATTATTAAAAGTAGAAAAGGACTGGCTGAATTTGGTCATCACTTCTTCAGTCAAATAAGAAATAGTATTGCCCTCCTCCATATCACCCCATCACTTTGAATTTGGGTTTATTCTATTATTTGAGAGGCTACTGTGTATTATTATTTTCAGATTTTTTTTTCTCTTATAAAATAATTTCCTGGAGGGCAGATATTTTTTTTAAGACTCTAAAAACTCTCCTTTGAAATGGAGAAATCCCTATGAAATTTCCTACTCCCTTTAGAAATAAATGACAATTCCTCATATGAATTTCATATCTATTACCTCATTTGAGCTCACAACCACCACAAAAGCTACTCCCACTTTACGAATGAAAAAAAGTTGAGGTTAGAGAAGTTACATGACCAGATAATGAAGAACATATACACAATTAAGGTGCAGTCAAAATTAGAATTTCCTGAGTCCTGACAGAGCTATATTTTAGCCTCATAATACCATAAATCAGGATTCAGGATGGAGTGGATGGTTTGTAACAGGCTAAGTGCTATCTGCTACAGTTTTACTTCAAAGAATGATGACATCACTAAATCACCCCCTAAATCCTAGGGTGACTCTTTCTGCATTCATGACACCTATTAGGGGTAATCTTGCCCTAGATTTGCTACCTGCTAGATAAGGCAAGATGTCCGTTTTTGTGTTTTCAAAGATCCAACTGGATATCAAAAATGAAGGTCATGGTTTACCAAAGAGCTCTCAGATCAGCAAGATGTCTAATAACTGCCTCAGTGAATTTCCAACCCCTGGAAGTGTTTAAACAAAGCCACTTACCAATAGGGTGGCTATATAATTTATCATCCAATCTGGGACACCTGAGAGTGAAAGGGGGGCACTATTTGTAATTAACCTGGGATAATAGGTATAAACAGGGACTGTCATAGGAAAATGAGGATGCATGATGATAAGGACTTATTATGAATAGATAGATTTCAGGTATCTGATAGGGGCTGAATTCTATGAATAAGATTCTTCCTTGGGGCGCCTGGGTGGCTCAGTTGGTTAAGCGACTGCCTTCGGCTCAGGTCATGATCCTGGAGTCCCGGGATCGAGTCCCGCATCGGGCTCCCTGCTCGGCAGGGAGTCTGCTTCTCCCTCTGACCCTCCTCCCTCTCATGCTGTCTCTCATTCTCTCTCTCTCAAATAAATAAAACAGGGGGCCTGCTTCTCTCTCTGACCCTCCTCTCTCTCATGCTCTCTGTCTCTCTCAATAAAAAAAAAAAAAAAAAAAAAAAAATTCTTCCTTATTATGATTCTTTAAATCCGCCTTAGTAACCAGTAAAGCATTATACCATTTTCAGTGCATCCTCAAAACTGAGTTGAGTTGAATTAGTTCTCGCTGCCCCTTACAAATGTATACCAACAACCCAATTAGACTTACCAATGATAGTATGGGAACTTTTAGAACACTCCCTGCAGGGCTGACATTTATTTATCGCATGCTAACCAACCTAGTTCAGTAATGAGTTCACAAATGAACTAATGCTCTCTAACTATTCCTATGTGCATGAAATGAAGGGGATCAGGTACATAAAACAAATAAACCTAATCTCAAAATTGAGAATGCTTACTGAATTATGCTATAGAAAACACTTTGAAGAAAGTAACAGAATTAAGATTTGAAGACAATAATAGATTAGATCAGTATTAAACTGACAAAAGTTCTTACATCAAATGCTAAAAATAGGTATTTCTAAAAGTAAAAAAAAAAAAATGAAATTCACCACTTTAGGCTAAATCTACTCGGTCATTTATCTTGGATATTACATTCACAGTCATAAATAATTACCTTCGCAAAAACCGTGATTTAATAACATACCTATTAAGCACACATACACACCCCTTATTAAAAAAAAAAGAGTACTATAAATATATCTCACTGCAATTGGGACAATTCAAATATGGACAAAGGATAAGATAAAATTGTATTGACACAAAAGTTAGAAATCATTAACTGAAAAAAGGATAGGTTAACAAGATAGCATGTGCAACATGATATCGGTAAAAAAAGTGACTATATAGGTATGTGTGTACATATACATTTGTGTGTGTCCGTGCATGTGTGTATGAATAAAAGGTTATATACCACAATGTTAATAGTTGTAAGCTGCCTGTTTAATAATGACATGGTGTTTTAACTTTTTTAGCTTATCTGCACTTTCCTACTGTATATAATAGTGTCCAAGTATTGCATTTGTAATTATAAAAAATTAAAAAGAAAATTAACAAGGATCATTATTATAAGGTGGGGATACCAGGAAAGAAAGGAGAAGAGGGTAGTCCACCTAGGAATGACACTCAGAGGACATCTGTGAGTATTCTGTCACCTTTTCCCAACCAACCAGGAGAGCAATCAGCCCACAGAGGCTTATGTGCTCCCTGACTCAGGGCTATGGAGGGCAGAATTGCAGCCCAGATTACAGGATTCTTCAGTCTCACCAATAAAAACTCAAGCAGCTCTGGTATACTAAAATACTTTAACAGTTAAATTTCTAACTTATTTTAAGCAGCTACAACTGAATCAGTACCTAAACCAAAATTTAAGAATTCTTAGGGAGTTCAACATGATTTGCGCCATGGAATGGATTTTCAGCAGTGTGTTCTTGAAGTCTATTCACCTATTATATATTTACTACACGTGTCATTATTTGTCACTTTTCGATAAATGTAAGTATAATATGAAATTGTGAAACTCTTCTGAGATCCATACTGTTGTGTTATTGATTTTATTTTTAAACAAAACTGACCCACGTTGATCCAGTATTGTCAATTTTCATAGTCTACTTTTTCCAATAGGTGGCACTGTAATCCACGTAAACCATTTCTGAGCTAGTTATCTGACCCACCCAGTGCCAGTCAAAACTGGGCTTACTCTTAACTCTGCTATAACCCGGTGCTGTTGGGACAGGTAAATCAGGTCACAAATCATGTGTATCGTGCCTCTGGGTCATTTTACAGGCAAAGGCAAGAAAGGTGAGATGACTTGCCTGAGGTCACACAGCAAGTTACGGAATCAACTATAGGGCCCAGGATTTCTAACTTCAAGTTCTATGCTTTCTTTATTTGTGTTTTTATTCATTTCGTTCTCAGATTTGCTCAAATCAAAACAAATTTCTACTTATGGTAGAAGCATAAAAGAAAAATGTATCTTTGTCTATTATAAATGGTGTAGATTCCATTCCTCCCTGTTGTAGGAGAGAGAGTGTGAACTCTACGATGCTCTCTCCACCGGCTAAAAAAAGGGGATTAATGTCAATCTTTTACCAAATCTCCCAAATGAAAACTATTTTTAAAGTGTCCCAAAGAGAACAAAGGAGAAAGGAACACTTATTTAGTGAGGATTAATTGCATACTGGACAGACACCTGACTCTAAGGTAAGGATCCAGAATGATAGGCAAACATACCCACATATTTCCTTATTCTCTGTAGTGTCTATAACAGTTTAGCCCATAAGCTCATTTTCATTAAAAATGCACTTTGCCAAGTACCTGTAGACACCATTACTTATGCTGTTGCATAGTGCAGCATTTCTGGAGGAGCGCAACCCCTAGACAGCTTATCTCTAACAGCAGTATCCTTTAATGCTTACTTTTAGCAAAACACAGAGCAGTTCTGCCTGGTGAAAAAGGCTGTTTACTCTGCCAGCACACGCACACATGCGCACACACACACAGATATATGTTTATGTGTGTATATGCATATATGCACACACATATATATACACACACATTATATATATATATATATATGCTACACACACAGACACACACACACTACAGTAAATATTTTAATTCCATTTCCCTTCAATCCAATCATCCATGACAGGAACACAGAAATGCCGAGGGTTTGCAGGCTGGCACTGTAGCTACCCTCAATGTAAGCAAAGGATTGCAAAGGCAAGATGGCAGACAAAGGGTGACTTTTGGTCCTTAAAGAAGCATTATCATTAAGCTCTAGTACCAAAAGATTGGTAAGTCAGAGCAAGGTTATCGACCTAATTCAGGACAAGTTTTTAGTTTCCCCTTGAGCATAAACTCTATTACCACCTCTGACCTTATTGTGTTCCCTAATCTGAATAAGCTCTTTGGTGAAAAATCAATGTACAAATAAGGGCATTCTCCTGAAGATAATGTTATGCGTTCACATTCCTCCAAATGGAACATTCTGAGCATATCTCTGCATTAGTTGCATAAGAAGACAGAGGGAAACTTTCTAAAAATCTTCCCCAAGAAGACATTTTGGGGGAAAAAATATATATATTTATATATATATATCTATTTATATAATTAATATATATATATCTGAAAAGTTAAATGAAGCATATGACAAGTTTTCTAAATATTTATTCCAGTCTAATACTAATATTATTCTTCAAAGGAAATGCATATAAATAATACTATCAAAATAAATATAATACACAAGGAATATTTAGACAAATTAAGATGGTCCCAAAAAATTCTATTAAAGACCGTTCACAGTGACAATATGGAACTCTGATTTATCTAAGAAAACATTACATATATAAACTTATTTAAAATTACTCTTCCTTAATCTCCACCAAATTCTTGTACTATTTCATTGAAACTTTCCCTATTCCATTTATAGTAACAAAGTCAAGAAGAAATTTAAGTTATCCATGTCATGGGTTTTCACTTTCGGTAGCTAACATTTGTATTTTGCACAGTTTGTTGTTATAAACACTGTTTTGTTTTTTAAGCATGGGCCTACCATAGCTACAACATTCAAGATACTCCAAAATATACTTTTTTTTTTAAAGGTTTTATTTATTTGAGAGAGACAAAGAGAGCTAGAGTGAGAGCAGGCATGAGCAGGGAGAGGGACAGAAGGAGAGGAAGAAGCAGACTCCCCGCTGAGCAGGGAGCCTGACGTGGGGGCTCAATCTCAGGACCCTGGGATCATGACCTGAGCCGAAGGCAGATGCTTAACCAACTGAGCCACCCAGGCGCTCCACTCCAAATTATACTCTTAAGATATCCCAAATTGCAGCTTAAAATATTTATAATCACTCCTAAGAAATCCCGAATCATACAACCACTTTTAATCATAAACACTTAATATTAAAAAATGAGTCACTGCATCTACAACTTAAGTCATTCCTGAATGATAAACTATTAAGAACAAGTCCCTGAATCAAACCCCCCAGTGAAAACACCAATATGAAACAAATTCTGCTCTCAGGAAAATTTTTCGGCCCTAAACAAATTTTAAAAAGCAATCAGAATTTGGGACATAACTTCCTTGCTGTCTACATGGAAAAATTGTCTTTCTTTAAAAGATCCTAGGAAAGGAACCAGAGACTATCCAAACAAATGTCTCTTCAGAACATACCATTTAAGTTGTTACCTCCAACTACGTAAGAGTTTAGGGAGGGGCGCCTGGGTGGCTCAGTCCTTAAGTGTCTGCCTTGGGCTCAGGTCACGGTCCCAGGATCCTGGGATTGAGCCCCACACTGGGCTCCCTGCTCGGCGGGAAGCCTGCTTCTCCCTCTCCCACTCCCCCTGCTTGTGTTTCCTCTCTCGCTGTCTCTCTCTGTCAAATAAAAAAATAAAAACTTTAAAAAAAAAAAAAGTTTAGGGAGACAATATTCATTTTAATGTATTTATTAAATGCCTATTATATTGCAAGAAACTGTGCTTAGCACTATGAAATAATGATGCCCCCATGGATCTTGTGGTTTACTCAAGAAGACAAGACATGCATATTAATTATAGCACAAAACAACATATGATTAACTCAGTGGTATAAAATGTCAAGAGAGTTTGGAGTTGGGGCTAACAGTTCATTCTGGGATGATTAGGAAGCCTTTATAAATAAAAATCTCACTTGAGCTACATAAACTAACTGGAGAAAATGTGGGTGGTAAGGTACTCCGTATGGAAACATTTTCAAAAAGGTGTGGACGTGGAAAAGTA
Source organism: Leptonychotes weddellii (assembly GCF_054177405.1). Lineage (NCBI taxonomy): Eukaryota > Metazoa > Chordata > Mammalia > Carnivora > Phocidae > Leptonychotes > Leptonychotes weddellii. Next base: position 60,983,107 of record NC_138371.1, on the reverse strand, counting down.
GACTCTAGAACAAAAGAATCCTGCGGCTGAAGCTTAAGATATTCAAAGGGGAGGAGGGAAGGAAAATTCTACCTAAGAAGAAAGTCTGAGGAATACTGGTGAGGAAACCATTGTTACCTCTCAGCATCAGTAAAGAACTAGGAAAAATACTGACTTTTTTAAAAAGGACTTTGACTTCAGAGGAAATAAGAGGAACTGCCTTTATTACCCCTAGTCACATCCATTATCATTATTATTTTTAAACCAGGGTAATATTATTTCAAGGACTGAAGATGACAGCCAGAGTCTCAAACTCACAAGATGCCTTCCTTACCTAAACGAAGCACAACCCAGGTGATTACCTGCCTCTGAGCTGGAAGCCCACCAAGGACAATCACAGATTTCTCAACCTCCTCAATACAATTCAATGCATGATCTCCAAAACCACTCTTCATACAAAATAAACGGCAAAATGCAACTTACTTAAATTTAATGAGAATTTAATACACAATACTATGTATTGTTTGTTAATGCTGAACCTTTCTATTTTCACATACTTTCAATAATTTGTGAAGTTACACCTAAACTTGATGGTAAATCTTAAGATTAAGGTTATCTTGAATGAGAATTTCTTCTAGATAAAACCACACTGTAAGAATGCAACACCCAATATGTTGCTTACTTATTCTTTTGTTCTACACACACTCACACACACACATTCTCTCTATATATACAAAGGTCAAATCAGCTTAGATTTCTAAAACAGGACTCCTGATAACAAACGGGCAGTTGAAGGTGAAAGGTGGAACAAGACCAAGTATACAACTCATGTAACTTTCCACTTCAAAATGAAATGGAAAATTACACTTGGCTTTATTCCATTTTTCCAATTTTTATACAGTTATTAAAAATATCAGTCTCCCAGGGGCGCCTGGGTGGCTCAGTTGGTTAAGCGACTGCCTTCGGCTCAGGTCATGATCCTGGAGTCCTGGGATCGAGTCCCACATCGGGCTCCCTGCTCGGCAGGGAGTCTGCTTCTCCCTCTGACCCTCCTCCCTCTCATGCTCTCTGTATCTCATTCTCTCTGTCTCAAATAAATAAATAAAATCTTTAAAAAAAAAAAAAAAGTCTCCCAAATCACATTTTTTTTTTTAAAGATTTTATTTTATTTATTTGACAGAGAGAGAGAGACAGCTAGAGAGGGAACACAAGCAGGGGGAGTGGGAGAGGGAGAAGCA
>NC_138371.1:60926366-60981790 GCF_054177405.1 Leptonychotes weddellii | reverse complement strand
CCCGGGACCCCAGGATCATGACCTGAGCCGAAGGCAGACGCTTAACGACTGAGCCACCCAGGCGCCCCCAAATCACATTTTCACTTCTTGCTAGGTTAAAGTTTAATTTTACATTTCTATTAAACTTATCCACATTTTTAGTACATTAATGAAATCATTCAAAGAAATAAAAAATCCTACTAGTTTTACAGGTAGATTTATCTCTTTTGATACATAAGAAGAGTATGACATTTTAAGAGTACTTAGCAACTTCTGCAAAATCAAATTTCAGAGATGCAGCTTAAAAAAAGAAGGAATAATTTGAAGAGGAAGGGAAAGAATTTTCTTATAGGTCTGGTTGGCTTTCTAAGTTGGACTGAACAAAATTAATATAACCAATGACTGTTCATCTGGGAAAGACTTTTTTTTTTTTTTTTTAAGAAAACTTATTAAATAAGTAGCAAAAGAAAAAAATCGTTCTAAATTTCAAGAGTCACTTGACTGGGATTGTGGAATTCATAGCATTGGTGCTAAAATATTATTAGAAACAAGTTATCACCTTTTAGCATATTGAATAGATACCTGAGTGATGAATGAAGTATTTTGTCAAAGAAGAAATCAAGAAGTACATATATAACAGAGGGTATCAATGACAGAAGAAGAAAAGGAACTCCTGCTCTTTCATTTACTGCATTGTACCTGCCATGAACAGTAGTCGATTTGATAATATCCCCAGGTAGCACCACTGAGAGTTCAATGTCTTTATCTATCATGTTTTCTTTCTGTTCCATGATGCAAGCAGAGGATTCTACAGGATCATCAACTGAAGAGGCATCAACATATCTGGTCTCAGCTGGAGGACGTGGTGCCTTGGCTTTTGGTTTTCTCCTTAAATAAAAACAAAACACAGAAAATAAAATCTATCGATTTTTAAAATAACTTTCTAATATGATCTAACTTAATAAAAACACAATGTGTATGTCCATGTTTTTCACATCTAGAAAAAAAAGTGCACCAAAATGTTTACTGTGTATTAGAGATGTTGGAATTAAGGATTTTTTTTTTTTTGCCTTCTTTAATTGGCATTTTCTTTTGTTTTCAACAATATGACTACATCATTTGGTAATAAAAAGAAACATGATAATAAACAGACCTGATATTCACCTCCATTAAGTTCAATTAATGTGGTTTTATTATAGTAAAGCAAGAGTGTAACATTTTCTTTGATGAGATAAACTATAAAAATCCTTACTGTGTCAGGATGGAGATCAGCATCTCATTCTTACACCTTATAACAGCTCTTACCTATGTGCCTTTCATTCTATTTGTTTCCAATCTATTGTGTTCTGCCTCTCTATCCAGATAACCCCTACCTACTCTTTGAGGTCTAGCTGAAACTACCCTCCCCTCACCCCTCAACATAGAGAGTCTCTCCCTATATAGCATATACAACAGATTCCATAAATTTAACATCTTTTCCATTTTTTTCCTGGGTACCAGCTTCCTCTCTCTGCCCATATTTATAATTCCCTGCAAGAAAGAAGCATGCTATATTTTCCATTGCACTTAGCAATGAACAATGAACTGTGATTGGTTATTTGATAAAATATATTTCTGCTTCAGTGAAAAAATTCTATCAATAATTACTCTAATAAATGTTACAGTGTCACTAGGACTACCTCTTAACCTATTTATAACAGAAACAGGTAGTAGACATCCTGAAAAAATTCACATGGGTCAATTCAATGACTTGATGGGTTGAAAAAATAAAACATAAAAATAAATATAAAGTAACTACTAGTAATGACATATACCTATTTTTAAGTAATGCAAATTAAAGCTTTTGAAAATGTTGCCTTTATGAAAAGCTAATTGCTTTTCAAAGAATAACTACTACCGCTTTCCAGAAAAATATAAAGTTTAATTCCTCCCTCTCCCCATTTCTTACACAAAGTAAAAACCAAACAAGATAAAAGAGCTTCTTTATAATAAATATGTAACATCCACCCATTTAGTATTTTCAAAATTTAAGGTCTCATAAATCCAAGCACCTTTATGCACTCGACAGCACGAAAAGCAGAAACAAGTTTCCTACACTGTACATTAATTTTCTAAAATAACAGGCCTTCAATTTTTACGAGTATAATTGCAGAGATATAATGCACTTGAGAAAATACTTCTTTTACACTAGTGACAAAAATGAATTTTTTAAAAGTTACAATAAATTTAACACACTTATAAAATCTATATAAAGAAAAACTTTATCCAATTTCAAAATGTTTTTAATATGTAGAAATTAACTACTCATGTATTCAACATACAATTACCCTGTAACAGACAGTTATGTAGCAGATTCAGCTAAATACTGGGGATGAAAAATGGTAAGACCCAGTTCCTACCCCAAAAGAGTTCAAACCTCCAACGGACTAATAGATAGATACAAAATCATGATAAAGTTTGATGACTGCTCCAATGTAGGTACACAGGTGATGGAAAGAGAAGCTCATGGAAAGAGAAACTTTCCTAGGAACCCAGAAATGTCTTACAGATGGGAAACATGAGTTGAGTTTAGGGAAATGAATAGAAACTCACAGGAAATAAAACAAGAAATAATTGATATTTCAGGCACAGGACATCAAATGGAGCCATGAAAGAAACTGGTACTTCACAGAACTGAACAGTTTGGTAAAAATCCACAGAAAAGTCAAAGGAGGTGGGAAATCAGTGAAATCAATTTTTTAAAACTTTGATAAATAAGAGAATTCAATAAAGCAGCTTGGTATATAAACACACTAAAGTCAATGGCCTATATAAACAAATGCAAAACTAGTCAGAAAGTATAACAAAAAAAACTTATTTTACAACAGCAACAAAAATGAATCTTAAAAATTGTGAATATATGTAACAAGAATTTTGCAAAATCTGTATGAAGAAAATTTTAAATGCCAAATATTCACCTTGGATCTCTCCCTTCAAATCCAGATTTGTAAATCCAACGCCTACTTGACATCTGGAGTCATATGACTAACTGGAATCTCCAACTTAATTTAACTTCCGAGTCCTCTTCCCAGCTCCTCCAAACCAAATCCTTTTCTCTCCAAGTCTTCCCATCTCTGTAAATCACAATTCTTCCAGTTGCTCGAGCCAAAAAAAATCCCCTAACACAGAGAGCTGGCAATCCAATCCATCAACAAACACCTCTGTTCAAGCTGCTAAGCGGTCTCCCAGCTCCCAGCATTGCCACTTTACATTCTATTCTCAACAAAGCTGCCAGAGGGATCCTCTGAAATCCTAAATCAGGTCACCACACTCCCTCTCATTCCCTCCAATGACTTCTGACTTCACCCAGAATAAGACCTGGAGTCCTATAATTTGTCCTCTCTTACCTCTGGTCTCTCCAATTTCCTCTCTCCCTGGGCTCATGGCCCTCCACTACTGTGTCTCTTGCCCTTTCCTTGAATACACCTAGGATAATCCCCACCTCCTTTATTTTTACTCCTGTAACATTCCTGACTCAAGATCCTCACAGGGTCTGCTCCTAACTTTAAGATAGTACCTCTATTTGTTTTACTTTTTGCCTTAGGGCTTATCAGCCAGTAACATAGTTGTTTATCACGTCTTCTTCCATTAAAGAGTAATTAATTACATGACAGTAGGGACTGCCCTGTGTCACACATATTTGCAAATGCATAGAATTTCTGGAACAATGCCTGCCACACAGCAGACACTCATTTATTGAGTGAATGAATGTTTACATCAGTGATTATTCCGCACAAAAGAAGAGGTACCTAAATGCATATAACTGGGAAGAAAAAGTTGCCCCACCAAGGAAGAGAATGAGTTTTTACATCAGAATCATCTGTTGGGTTTTTAGACACTGATTGTATTTTATTTTTTAGATGATGAGTACTAAAAAATACACACGGGATTTATTAGCAAGAAATAACTGGGAAACTGAGGGCTTTAAGGGTTTCATCAGGAAGGCTGAAGAGAAGCCCAACTGCCACAGGCAGGGAGGTAAAGCAGCCGGGACAACTCTGTTCACAGCGGACTTGGCCTCAGAGAGTGGCAGTACTGCGGTCTGATAGGTACCTCCCGCTGCTGCCATCCTCTGCCCAGGGCTGGCTTTTATCACTCAGGCACTTTATCATCTCCAAATGTGGCCCATCCCGGTCTCCATTTGAAAGCCCTCCCCATCCTCTCCACCTTTACATATATTCTTTATTCTTCAAGGTCCGGAGTGAGTCAAATTCCTTGGGATGTCTTTCCTCTCTACTGCACACCACAATGAACTCTGATTAACAGTTTTAACGTTCTATGTGTGACTCTTATTTCTTAAAGTACTTTGAGTCTGTGATGAAAACTCATCTTTAATTACTAAAGATAAGCCTACTTATAAAGGGAGAGCAGAACAAAGCACTAGTTAAAATAGTAGTTACACAGAACTTCTATTAAGAACATCTTGGGGGCGCCTGGGTGGCTCAGTCAGTTAAGCGTCTGCCTTCGGCTCAGGTCATGATCCCGGGGTCCTGGGATCGAGCCCCATGTCTTTGGGCTCCCTGCTCAACGGGAAGCCTGCTTCTCCCTCTCCCACTCCCCCTGCTTGTGTTCCCTCTCTCGCTATGTCTCTGTCAAATAAATAAATAAAATCTTAAAAAAAAAAAATCTTGGTGTTCCCTATTATTCAAATAATAAAGTATTTGTCACGTTTGGCCATAATAATTGGAAAGCATACTGGTCATCAGACCAAAACCTTCCTACAGTGAACCAGAAATTCAACTGGGGTAGATGCAATGTCTAAGTAATTAAATAATGAATTCAAAGGAAAAATTAAAAAGTGTCATAAAATAGATGAGTGACCTTAAAAATTCATAGCAATGAGAGCATGCTGAAACTAGCTTTGTGGGGGTGGAAAGGTATACTTCATAGAGAAGAGATATGTGACTCAGTTCTTGAAAGAAAAGTAGACTTTAGGCAGGCAGAACCTGTAGGGTCATTTATATGTTGGTTTTTTATTGTGATCCATTTACATTAAATTTGGGAATGTGTCTGCAAATTAAAGTTTGCTTACTACACAATGTAGTCTAGCGAGAAGAATACTGGGTCGAGGCCTGGATTTGGTCTGAATCCTGAGAAGCTTTTAGACTTTAACAGCCTTTTACTCACCAGCAAAAATTTTAAAATACCTTTTACCTACTCACATCTCTTCCAATGTTCTTAATTTTTTGATTGAGATGCTTTGAAGCAATAACAAAATTAAATGTCACCCAAAGCCAAAGGTATAGTGAAAACAATCAAAATTTATAACCTAATCCAGGTGTAGGAAATCCTGGTAATACCAAAAAAAAAAAAAAGACATCAACATGCAATAACAATTATAATTTACTGCTTAAGAATACTAGTTTTCATTAATATTTTAAAATCACAGTAAATGTCATTGACGTGCCCCCATCCCTTTTATTTTTTTAAGACTTTATTTATTTGAGAGAAAGAGAGCAGGAGCAGGGCGGGGTGTGTGTGGTGGTGGGGCGGGGGGAGGTGCCCATGGAGAAGAAGTAGACTCCCTGCTGAAGGAGTAGCTTGACACTGGGCTCGATCCACGAGAATCCACCCTGAGCCTGAAATCATGACCTGAGCCCAAGGCAGATGCTTACCCACCTGAGCCACTCAGCCAACCCCCCCACCCCCACCCCAACCCATCCCTTTTAAATAGGAATGTTTGAGCCAGTTTTCCTACCCAGGGGATTTTCACATAAGCTCTTCTTCACCAGTGGCCTAGGTTGACTATCAGTTTTCACACTATAGAGCCTGCTACCCATAACAGAAAACAATAGCAAATTTCACACAAGGGTGGTGCAGGAGAAGTTATACTAAAAAGATACAGAAAACTCCTCTAAGTCTGGATAAAAATTCACTAATCAAGGCTTAAAAATAACAAGACATAACATCACAAAATGAATATGGTGAATTGAGTAGTATTATTTACATCTATACTCTCATTTACAATTGATTTACGTATGAATGCATGTTTCTGTTTGAAGCACATAATTGTTTTCCCCCCTCAGCTAGGGGTATAATTGGTATACAAAAAAACTGCACATTATTAATGTATGCAATTTGATAAGTTTGTACATATGCATACACTTGTGTTGCCATCACCATAATCAAGGTAATAAACATATATATCATCCCAAAAAAATATTGCCTTATTCCTTAAAATTATCTCAATATTATATTCAATTTTCATAATGAAAATTAAGGTACAATTTCACACTAGGCAATAACATTTTTAAAATATCAAAACATAATTTTAACACAGAATTCAATCGGTATCCTATTACTACTGATTGGTTTTTTTAACACTTGATTTATAAAGCACTTCAAAATCATATGCCCATTTTTTTTTTAAAGATGCATTTATTTAACACACACACACACACACACACACGGAGTGGGGTAGGGGTAGAGAGGGAGGGAGAAAGAGAGAATCTTAAGCAGGCTCCATTCCCAGTGTGGAGCCCCATATCAGTCTCTAATCCTGAGATCACAGATCTGAGCCTAAACCAAGAGTCGGCTGCTCAACCAACTGAGCCACCCAGGCGTCCCTCATGTGCCCATTGTAAACATTATTCCATCTCTGTCAATATTAATATCCTTAAACTAAATGAAAAGAAGCAATAAATGAGCTCAGCAAAACAACAGAAATCTACTCAAATACCTCTTAGTTTGAACGAAAAGAAGCTTTAAATTATCTATGAGATACACGTACATCCGTAAGAAGCTACTCAAGTTCACTGGGATCTCATGTGTTTGCTATATTTATAGAGTACTCCTATAGATTCACTCAGGGAAGTACTATACAAAATACAGCTTCAATATTAAAGACAAAAATGTAAAAGTGGAATAATAAGTCTTAAAACAATAGGCTTTTTACATACTACATTCTAATGACCAAAAAGAAATTGAACAGCCACCCTATCTCAGTATAGAGGGCTCCCAAAAAAGATGTATGATGACGGTAAGTGTTGGTGAGGCAGCCCTTCAAAATAACTGGCCATGTCTGGTGGCCCCTAAACCACGCATTTCAGCTATAAATTGCAGACCAATTCCTCAAAGCAATTTCTTAGTGTCTCTTGCTGTGTTCAATGAAATAAGAGAAGATTGTATTCAATAAAAATCTGTTCCAATGGTGGGCATAACATTGTGCTGCATGCTTGAGGGAATGCAATTAAGAACAACAAAAGGTCCCTTTCTTGATGAGCTTATATGAAGTAGAGTGAATACAGCGAAGTGGCTTTAAAAGATAAGCAATAAATGAAAGGCAACAAAGGGAGACCCCAAAAAGTATATGACTCTTAATAGACATTTCTCTTGTCAAGGTCACTAATCACCTATGTGTGTCCAAACCTAATAGACAATTACCTGAGTCATCGCAGTTACACATGAGTAAGTTCTTAAATTCCAATAAGGACACATTTCATAGGTGTGCAGCAACTGTGCTTGGAATTCTTTTCCCTCAGCTTCTTCGTGTAACAACACAATCCACTATGTTCTTCCTTCTTCACTGTCACTCCTCAATCACAATGCCCTCATCTCCCTGCCCAGGCTCCTTCCCTGCCCTTTTCTCTTTCTACAACTCTCACCTCCAGAGGATTTCATCAAACTCCAAGGCTTTAACTATCATTTTTTAAGTTAAGGACTCTCCCAAATTCATTTTCCCAATCCTGACCTGTTTATTGAACTCTGATCTATATGCCCAATAGTTTCATGGTCATTTCCATTTGAATGTTCAATATGTATCTCATAACCCATACTCTTGATTCTCCTCTCCACCCCTCATCCTCATTCTCATCCAAACCTCCCCCACTCTTCCCCATGCCTGTAAATGGCACTACACTAAACATCCCATTAACTCAAGCAAAAGTCTTAGGTATATTTTGATTCCTCTCTGTCACTATCATCTATTTCCAAGCCACTATCAAGTCCTGTGGGCTCTTAACTCTAAAACACACCCTGAATCTGTGTACTTGTCACCAGCTTCTCTGTTACCACCCTGGCAATTAAAGCATCATCTCTTGTTTGGACAGTTCCAATAGCCTCCTGACCGGTCTCTCCTGTTTTTCCTCTTGTGCCTTAAAATCTACTCTCTGCAGTAGTCAGGAGTGATTGTTTAAATATGTAAATCTGATCACCTCCCACCTATGATCCTTCACCAGCCTCCAAATGCCCTGAGAATAAAACCCAAATTCTTATCCTTGGCTTCCAAGGCCCTAGATGAGCCATCTTGGTGGCTGTCAAGGTATGATTTCAGAGCAGAAGCAGTGGCACCAGGCACCTTGTTAGAAATTCAGGCCCTGCCTCAGACCCACATAAACAGAAACACTGGGGGTAGAACCCTACAACTTGCATTTGACAACTCCCAAGTGATTCTGATGCATGGGAGTCTCCAAAAGCACTGACCTAGCCTCTGCAAACCTCGGAGCTCCCCTCAGATTACTCTGTTTCAACTCCATGTGTAATTCACACAGCTCCCCTCAGATTACTCTGTTTCAACTCTGCGTGTAATTCACACTGGCATCCTTTCCTTCCCAAAATAGACCAAACCCTTCCTCTCTGAGGATTCACATGGCTGCTCCCTCTATCCAAAGTGCTCTTAACCATAGAACTTCAAATTGCCTGCTCCCTGACCTCATTCAGACTGCAGATCAAATGCTTCCCCGATAGAGGTATTCTCTGACCACACAAAAGACAAGCCAATGCCGATCTCCACCCATTGTCCCTATTTGTCACGTAACTGTTTTGTACTCATCACATTTATCGCTATCTGATATCATCCTGTTCATTCATGTATTCACTTGTGTATTATTTGATGTAGCCTCTAGAATGAAAATTCCATGACAGCTGGGACCTGGCCTTTCTCATTCTCTGCTAACACCTAGAATGTTAAGTGCAGCAAGACAGGGTGGTCTATAAGTGTTTATCATTTAATTGAGGGAAGAAAAGAGAAGAGGGAGGGTTATATCAGTTCCATGAGTTCATAGGAGAATGACAGCTTGGTGGATTGCTGAGAATCAACTATTTTGTGACCAGTCAGAGATATGAGAAGTTCAAAGAGACCAACATAGGTAAAAGTATTCAATCCTCAGGAAGACTTTAAATCTCCTGCCTATTGGAGGGGGTGGGAGGACAGGATTAAATTGGAACAGACTGAATTCTAGATTGGAAAGAAATCTCCTCCATTTTGCCCAGTAACTTGCTGTGGGTCAGAACTCAGATGTTTATAGCTATAGCTTAACATGACCAGTGAGGACCGTGATTAATATGAGGGAAGAATAACTTAATGGAACTCCTCTCTTGGATACGTCTGCCATAATGTACCAAATAAAGAGGCAAAGGTATTCTTCACATCAAAGTCAGCACTTATTAAATGCTAGTGCTTTCATGTCCCCAAAATGCCTCCAACGGACACAAAAGAAAAATAAAATAGCCTCATCCTATTTTATTACCACATCATCAACAACAGCACACTTGAGTGCTGACTTGGTGGTGGAAACTGCCCTACTAACTCATCCTCACAGCCCTGTATACGGTAAGTGTGCCCATTGTCATGTTCCAGATGCAGAAAACTGACGTGCAGCGTGTTTAAAGAACTTAACTATCACTGCTGGAATGGAGATCTAAAACCAAGTTGTTGGATTCTAAAGCCAGTGCTCTTAACTCTTATACTATATCATCCCTTTGGGAGCTGAAACATTCATACAAAATAACAACAAAAAATGAATGAGCAAAAGCCAAGTGGTAGAGAAGAAAAACGTGAGCCGTTACTTAGTATCTACCGCTAAGCACGGTGCAGGAGCCTTTTTGCTACATTTAATTTCATGAGGCAGTGGTCACTGCCCTTTAACTGGGGTTTATAGAGGTTAAGAAACTTGATCCAAAGCACACAGAACATGGTACCAAACCCTCTCGATAACCTTAACAAGGTTAATCCCTGATATTTAAATAGGAATGCAGATGCTAGATGTGCAAATGCCCACTCACACCTACAGAGACTGCTACTTCTCCAGGTGGAGTTGTGGACACAATGTACTGGGAATCAAAAAGCAGGGGAGGGTCCTAAATGCTACTTGTGTCACCTTAACTTAATTATTTCTCTGGTCCTCCATTCCTTCATTTACAAAATACAGGTATCAAACTAGATGATCTCAGGTCCCTTTCCACATCTAACATAACAGAGATCCATGCATAATAATGTTTAGAGACCGGAAAATGGCAGCTCAGATATCTTAGATCTGAGGGCAGGGCACACGTAGTATTTTTGCATGCCATCTAGCCTGCATACTACAGTAGTACTATTGGTCACCAAAATGGAGAAGAAAAAGAAACTTTCTGTGATAATTTACAAATAACATTTGATTGAAAGAGTGGCTTGGACAGAAACCCCATGCCCAGGGAGCTCTTTCTATTCTGAGAACACTCTGGTCCTGGTCAGGAAAGGGTCTCTCTCCTCTGAGTTCACAGGAAATGGTTCCATTTCCAAGTGCCTTTCTCTGTCTTGGCATACACACTAGGAAAAAATGATGAACAGAGTGACAAACTCAAAAAACAGTTTGAAAAGCCTCTGGTTTCAGTCTCCCACACCCAATGCTTTCACATTTCAACACTCAGAATACAAGGTACCTACCACAAGCCATTCATCACTTCAGGGTTTTTGTACTCACTGCACCTCCACTCAAATCTAATCAATAATCCAAATCCAAATAATCCAAATCCAAATAATCCAAATATCCTGGGTTTCTATCACCCTAGATTTTTTTCCTTCTCCCCAGAACACACACACACACACAAAGTGCATTGATTTCTATTATCTTAATTTCCACTTTCCTGTTCCTTTCAAGTATCATTTTATTTCCCTCCTTCCTTTTGCAGCCAAACTTCCAGAACTCTGATACCCAATATGGTAGCCATGTGGCTATTAAGCCCTTGAAACATGACTAGTGTGACTGAGGGATTATACTTTTAGTTCAATTTAATTTCTACTTCAAAACAGATACTTGATTCAGTTGCATTTAAGTATATTTGGAACTCAGGTGTGAGGATCTACTTTTTTAAAATTTTTTTTTTTTTTTTTTTAAAGATTGTATTTGACAGAGACACAGTGAGAGAGGGAACACAAGCAGGGGGCAGTGGGAGAGGGAGAAGCAGGCTCCCCGCGGAGCAGGGAGCCCGATGCGGGGCTCGATCCCAGGACCCTGCGATCATGACCCGAGCCGAAGGCAGACGCTTAACGACTGAGCCACCCAGGCACCCCTCTACTTTTTTAACTATAAATTTTATGATAACTAAATACAGATCAAGTCCTTCGAATGAAAATATAATACCATCTGGGGCTCCTGGGTGGCTCGATGGGTTGGGCGTCTGCCTTCCCATCATGATCCCGAGGTCCTGGGATGGAGTCCCAGGTAGGGCTCCTTGCTCAGCGGGGAGTCTGCTTTTCCCTCTGCCCCTCCCTGATGCTTGTGATCTCTCTCTCTCTCTCTCAAATAAATACAATCTTTAAAAAAAAAAAAAAGAGGGCGCCTGGGTGGCTGAGGCGTTAAGCGTCTGCCTTTGGCTCCGATCATGATCCCAGGGTCCCGGGATGGAGCTCCGCATCAGGCTCCCTTCTATGTGGGAAGCTTGCTTCTCCCTCCCCCACTTCCCCTGCTTGTGTTCCCTCTCTCGCTGTGTCTCTCTCTGTCAAATAAATAAATAAAATCTTAAAAAAAAAAAAAGAAAATACACCATCTGAATGGAGATGTGCTGTAAGTGTAAAATACACACTGCATTTTGTAGGCTAAGTACCAAAATATTAAATATCTATTAGTAATATTTTTATATATCGATTACATACTAAATAATTTTTTACATACTTTGTTAAATGACATATATTACTGTGATAGAGAGCCTCTAAGATGGCCCCCAGTAACCCTGGCTCCTTGTGTAATCCCCTCTCATTGAATGTGGGTTAGATTTAGTGACTCATGTTCAGTGAATAGAATGTAGCAAAGAATGTCACTTCTGAGATTAGATTACCAAAAGACTGTGGTGTCAGTTTTAGACACTCTCACTCACTCTAAGGGAAGCCCGCTACCATGTTGTCAGCTTCCCTTTGTCTCTGGCCAACAGTTAAGGAGGACTTGCAAACTGCCAACAGCCATGACTGTGAGCTTGAAAGCTGATCCCACCTAGGCTGAGACTTGAGCCCCAGATGACATCTTGATTGCAGCCTCACCGCCCTAACCGACAATCTAGAGAAGTACGATTCTAAATAAACCCTCCGCCTCAGTTCCGGCATCGGGCGATCTGACATACCCACTATGCTCAAAAGCACCCACCGCTCATGCAATGCACAAAGAGGACATTCTCTTTGCAATCAACCGCTCTTTGGATGCCTTGTCTTTCAAGACCCTTTCTTGTTTTACACATGGAAGTCCTTCTACTTTAAAATCTTTCAGTATCTTGTTTATATTTATAGTAGGACATTTGTACAGATCCTTTTGTTCAATAAGTAGCTATGATGAGCTATCACACTTAACACACTACGTAGATGAAGTGGGGTAAATCCAAAGAAGTTTTCCCTTCTAGCACTAACAGTATGGTAGAGAGAATAAAGAGAAAGCCAAATAACTAATTGCAGTAGAGGAATAAAGTACCCCAGGCTGCCTTGTGTCTTACAGCATAGTTTTCAATGTACCCCACCTTATCGGCCAGAACAGATTTTTAAAGCAGAAATCATGAATATTTTTTTTGTATTTTTGATGAATACATCACCTTTTTCAGAGTATGCTCAATTATTTCTTAAAGAATGAACTATTCAACTATAGTTTTCATTCGGTTTATTCATTTTTTATTATATCCCCTTCAAGTCTTTTTTTTTTTTTTTTTTTTTTTTTACTACTTTTAGGAACTTCGCAATTGTGTAAAGTGAGTTCAGGGACATAATAGAATCTCTTTGTAATACCAGGTCTTCCAGGATAAATCAGCATGAGTAAATGAAGCTTTTGTGGCTTAGTTGTCTTATACCCAGAAACAGAAGGGGCTCCCTTCTCCTATTTTAATCAGATATCCATTACAATAGCAGAAATAAAACTTCCAGAAGTTATTTCTAATGAGGAAACATTTAATATTCACTATGGTACCCAGCTAATGAAATGCTAAATAACATAATTCACACTCCCCACTCCCATTCTACTTATCACCAGGTGATTTCGGAGAAATTTCTTCAACATTTAGTGATATCCAAGAACATTCTCAATACCAAAAGCCTTATTTCTAGTCTGTATTTTGTTTATATATCTAAAATAGCTAAAAACCACACAACATATCACATTTTATCAAAGTCGCTAGGACAATAATTTTACTGTTTCTAAGCCAAGGTCTTATCCACACACACACACACACACACACACTCGTGATGCTTGAGATCATAAATGCATAATTTGGTTTTCACCTTCTTTGGTTGGAGGGGTGTGTATTGGGGGTATGGCAGGGGGAAAACAAAAATATCTCACTAGATACATATAGTATAATCTCCCTGTGACAACATTAAGATATTACATGTAGAAAAGAACAAGGGGATAGAAAAAAGTATATATTTGCAATTAAAAAGGAAAAAGAACCTACATATGAATCACTAAGAGGTACTGACAGAGTTCAAGATTTTGAAATAAGTCAGAGATCTTGGTTTGTGTTTGGGTCTGCGCTTATTAGTTAGTTGGTCATTAATCTCTCTGAAACAATTTCTTCAGTCACAAAACTGGACAATATATCCCACCTCACAGGGTTGCTGAGAGGGTTAAATGGGTAATGCATATTGTCTAGCCCAGTGGTTCTCAAACTTGGCTACATGATAAATCCATCTGATAAGTTTTAGAAAACACTGAGGCCTAAAGGTCCCCCTCCCAGAAATTGATTTAATTGGCTTGGGGGAATTTTAAAATCTCCCCAAGTGATTCTAAAGTGCAGCCAAGTTTGAGAACCACCAGTCTACCATAATGCCTGACATATAATAGGTATTCAATTAGCGTTGAGGATATACCTTCATAAGAAGTTTGTAAATGCTGAAACACTGCCTGAAGGCTGCTACTTAGGTCAATCCATTTTGTGTAAATTTAGGAAGGTCTCAGAATCACTGAATATAACAAATCTTAAAAGTAGTCTAAAAAGTTTTGTAATAACTTTTCCAAATCTAAACCTCCATAGTATTTTTGCTTCCTTTTATCAAATAAGGAAATTCCATACAAAAGAAAGCCTAAATCTCCCTTGATATTTTCACTGAGGTATAATACAGAAAAATGTACAGATATAAGTGAGTACATTCTTTTGTTGTTGTTGTTGTTAAAGATTTTATTTATTTGACAGAGACACAGACAGCACAGATAGAGCAGCAGACAGAGGGAGAGGGAGAAGCAGGCTACCCGCTGAGCAGGGAGCCCCATGTGGGGCTATCCCAGAACCCTGGGATCATGACCTGAGCTGAAGGCAGCCGCTTAACCGACTGAGCCACCCAGGTGCCCCTAAGTGAATACATTCTTCTTCATATATACACACTCAAGGAACTACCACACAAAGACAGACTAGAAAAACGTATATATAAATTAAAAATTAAATATTTAATTTCTCATCTGTTCCATAATTGTTGCTGCAATTTCAGTTTGTCTCTGGGCTTTTCTAAATACCTAATGGGGATGTTTATTTTATGCAAAGTTAAGAAAGTCAAACATCAACAAGCGGTAGGATAAGGAAAGCCTCCAGTAGAAATGTGCATATCAAAGGAGGAGATAAAAAAATTCATCAAAACAAATGAGCAAAGTTGAAAAACAGACTTGAAAGCAATATAAACAACGAGTCACAAGACAGTCAACAACATTTATTGGGCACCCACTGTATGCTCAGTGCTCTAGAAAGAAACTGGGTAGATTAAAGAAATACCAGGAGGTCCTCAGATACCAGTAACTTAATGAAATGAGTCCACCTGAACAATTCCAAAGATAACCTAAATGAACCTTACAAAAAAAAAACAAAAAAAACTAAATTAACTGAATGCCTATCTAGCTCCAAGAACTAAATTTATTTAGCAAATAATTTCCCTCAAAAACAAATTGAAACTCTAAATCCATGCCCCAGTGCTCACTTGCTGCTCCATTTACTCTGTGCATAGATAGCCGTCTGCCTAGTAAGTAAGAACTGTCAGGAGCAACCGGGCTCAGCATTATCTAATGAAAGCTTCCTTTGAACCTTGTTAATTTTTGCCTTGCAGGCAATGTATATGGGACAGTCAATGCAGTTTATGAAAATTAGTCTGAAAAGGTAATAAAAATGTGATTGACACTACAATCTAAAAATTCAAAAATGATTAACAAAAACATGGGGAGAACTATGCAACACCTCTTGGACCTTTTTCTTTGCCACATAGAAATTAAGTATAAAAAAAAACCCTATATATTTCCACTTTCTCAAAACAGGTTAAATGCTTACAAAAACTTAAAGAGTTACTGATTAAATTTAAGGTAAAAACTTATCAACAGATTGTTTCATCTTATTATGTCTCTGAAACAATAAAATAGAGAAATTTTCACCGCTAAAAGGAAGTTCAAGAGCTCTTAGTTGCAACCAAAATGTCCTCCAATAGGTAAACAGACAAAATGTGGTACATCTGAAATATTATTCATCACTAAAAAGAAATGAAGTATTGGGGCGGCCTGGGGCTAGGGCGGCCGCCTCCGCGATGCCGCTGCTCGTCAAGGGGCGGCGAGTGCGGCTGCCGCAGTCCGCCGGGTACCTGGTGCGAGCCCACCCGCCTCTGAAGGAAAGAGCCAGACTTCTCAGAGGTCAGTCTGTTCAACAAGTGGGACCCCAGGGCCTTCTGTATGTTCAGCAAAGAGAGCTGGCAGTGACCTCCCCAAAGGATGGCTCCATCTCCATTCTGGGTTCTGATGATGCCACCACTTGTCACATTGTGGTCCTGAGGCACACAGGTAATGGGGCCACCTGCTTGACCCACTGTGATGGAAGCGACACCAGAGCGGAGGTCCCCTTGATCATGAGCTCCATAAAAGCCTTCTCGGACCACGCTCAGTGTGGAAGGCTGGAAGTGCATCTCGTGGGAGGCTTCAGTGACGACAGGCAGTTGTCACAAAAACTTACTCATCAGCTTCTTAGTGAATTTGACAGACAAGAGGAGGACATTCACTTAGTGACACTGTGTGTGACAGAATTAAATGACCGGGAAGAAAACGAAAACCACTTTCCAGTAATTTATGGCATCGCTGTCAACATTAAGACGGCAGAGATTTACCGAGCATCCTTCCCAGATCGGGGTCCAGAGGAGGAGCTCCGTGCTGCCCGAGCTTTAACAGGAGGACCAATGATTAGTATTTACAAGGCAAAGACAGAGCAACTGCGTATAGGACTGTATTCCTGGATGCCCTTTCCACACATGGATTTCTGGCTGCAGCAAGACGATAAGCAAATACTAGAGAACCTTTCCACTTCGCCTCTGGCTGAGCCGCCCCACTTTGTGGAACATATTAGGTCTACCTTGATGTTTTTTAAAAAACACCCATCTCCCACCAGCGCACTGTTTCCTGGAAACAAGGCTCTGCTCTACAAAAAGAATGAAGGTGACTTATGGGAAAAGATCTCTTCTCCAGGAAGCTAAACACGGGATCACCAAAGAAAGCAACTTGTTGGCCTGACAAAGACCATCGTGGGGGCTGCAAAGAATGCGCATCAGAATCTACATCTGCTGAGTCTCAGGTCTCCTTCCTTACTGTCCTTCAAATGACTTTCAAAATAAAATCTTATTTTGGCAAAAAAAAAAAAAGAAAGAAAGAAATGAAGTATTAAGCCGTGAAAAACCTTGGAAGACCCTTAAATGCGTATTCTAAGTGTAAGAAACCAGTCTGAAAAGGCTACACTGTATGACTCCAACTATATGACATTCTGGCACAACAATGGAGATAATAAAAAGATTAGTGGTTGTCAGGAATTATGGGGTTGAAGTCAGGGGGAGATGAATAGGTGAAGCACAGAGGATGTTTAGAGCAGTGAAAATACTCTAATGATACTATAATGATGAATACATGTCATTATATATTTGTCCAAACCTATAGAATGTACAACATCAAGAGTGATCCCCAATATAAATTATGGATTTGGGGTGATTATGAGGTCTCAGTGTAGGTTCATCAGTTGTGACAAAGGTACCACTCTGGTGATGGATGTTGATAATGAAGGAGGCTGTGCCTGTGTGGGGACAGGGTACATATGGAAACCCTATGTACATGCTGCTCAACTTAGCTGTGAACCTAAAACTGCTATTAAAAAAAAAAAAAATTAAGTCTTTAAAAGAAAGTTCTTAGATGGAATACTTTCCCGGTTTTCAAAAGTATGCTAGGTAAGGAACTAAGAACCTTTAAATGTGGATATTATAATTATTAAAATATATACACTTAACGTATGTTACTTAGTGGGGATGTAGATGTTAGCCAAGCAAGCACACTAATAATAGATTAACCAATCTTTTTTTTTTTTAAAGATTTTATTTATTTATTTGACAGAGAGGGACACAGAGAGAGAGGGAACACAAGCAGGGGGAGTGGGAGAGGGAGAAGCAGGCTTCCCGCCGAGCAGGGAGCCCGATGCGGGGCTTGATCCCAGGACCCTGGGATCATGACCTGAGTCGAAGGCAGACGCTTAACAACTGAGCCACCCAGGCGCCCCTAGATTAACCAATCATAAAATGGAAGCAAAAGTTACCTTCAAGTCACAATTTCAATAATCTCTCAAATACAGGCATAACTCAGAGATATTGCAGATTTGGTTCCAGACCACCACAATAGAGCAAATATTGCAATAAAGCGAGTCAATTTTTTTATTTCCCAGTGCATATAAAAGTTATACTTAAACTATATAGTAGTCTAAATGTGCAATAAATAGCATTATGTCCAAAAGACAATGTAGACACCTTAATTAAAAAATAGTGTATTGCAAGCCTTTCTCAAGAAACAAGAAAAGTCTCAAATACACAACCTAAACTTACACCTAAAGGAGCTGGAGAAAGAACAGCAAATAAGGCCTAAACCTAGCAGGAGAAGAGAATTAATAAAGATTAGAGCAGAAATCAATGAAATAGAAACCAAAAGAATTGTAGAACAGATCAACAAAACTAGGAGCTGGTTCTCTGAAAGAATTAATAAGATCAATAAACCCCTAGCCAAACTTAACAAAAAGAAAACAGAAAGGACCCAAGTTAAAAAAAAAAAAAAAATCATGAATGAAAGAGGAGAGATCACAACCAACACTGAATACAACTATAAGAACATATGAGCAGCTATATGCCAACAAATTAGGCAACCTGGAAGAAATGGATGCATTTCTAGATCTGTATAAACTACCAAAACTGGAAGAAATAGAAAACTTAAACAGACCCATAACCAGCAAGGAAATTGAAGCAGTAATCAAAAATCTCCCAACAAACAAGAGCCCAGGGCCAGATGGCTTCCCAGGGGAATTCTAAACATTTAAAGAAGAATTAATACCTATTCCTCTGAAGCTGCTTTAAAAAATAGAAATGGAAGGAAAACTTCCAAACTCTTTCTATGAGGCCAGCATTACCTTGATCCCAAAACTAGAAAAAGACCCCACCAAAAAGGAGAATTACAGACCCAATATCCCTGATGAACATGGATGCAAAAATTCTCACCAAGATACTAGCCAATAGGGCACCTGGGTGGCTCAGATGGTTAAGCGTCTGCCTTCGGCTCAGGTCATGATCCCAGGGTCCTGGGATTGAGTCCCACATCGGGCTCCCTGCTCAGCGGGGAGCCTGCTTCTCCCTCTGACCCTCTCGCCTCTCATGCTGTTTCTCTCTCGCTCGCTCTCTAAAAAATAAATAAAATCTTTAAAAAAAAAAAAAAAAAGATACTAGCCAATAAGATCCAACAGTATATTAAAAAGATTATTCACCCTGACCAAGTGGGATTTATTCCTCAGCTGCAAAGGTGGTTCAACACCCACAAATCAATCAAGGTGATATACCATATTAATAAAAGAAAGGACAAGAACTATATGATCCTCTTAATAGATGCAGAAAAAGCATTTGAGAAAGTACAGCAGCTTTTCTTGATTAAAACTCTCCACAGTGTAGGGATAGAGGGAACATAACTCAGTATCGTAAAAGCCATACATGAAAGCCCACAGCAAATATCATTCTCAACGGGGGAAAACTGAGAGCTTTCCCCTAAGGTCGGGAACATGATAGGGATGTCCTCTCTTACCATTACTGTTCAACATAGTACTAAAAGTCCTAGCCTCAGCATATCCCAAAGATACAAATGTAGTGATCCAAAGGGGCACTTGCACCCCAATGTTCATGGCAGCAATGTCCACAATAGCCAAACTATGGAAAGAGCCCAGATATCCATTGACAGATGAATGGATAAAGATGATGTGGTATATACATATACAATGGAATATTACTCAGCCATGAAAAAAAAAAAATGAAATCTTGCCACCATTTGCAGTCATGTGGATGGAACTAGAGGATAGGTATTACGCTAAGTGAATTAAGTCAATCAGAGAAAGACAATTATCATATGATCTCACTCATATGTGGAATTTAAGAAACAAAACAGAGGTGCATAGGGGAAGGGAGGGAAAAATAAAGACAAAATCAGAGAGGGAGACAAACCATAAGAGACTCCTAACCACAGGAAACAAACTGAGTTGCTGGAGGGAAGGGGGATGGGGAGATGGGGTAACTGGGTGATGGTCATTAAGGAGGACATATGATGTAATGAGCACTGGGTATTATATAAGACTGATGAATCACTGCACTCTACCTCTGAAACTAAGAATACACTATATGTTAATTGAATTTAAAGAAAATTAAATTTTAAAAAATACTATATTGCTAAAAAATGCTAACCATCATCTGAGCTTTCCGTGAGTTGTAATGACTGATCACAAATCACTGTAACAAATAATAATGAAAAAATCCAAAATAATGCAAGAATTACCAAAATGTGACACAGAGACACAAAATGAGCAAATGCTGTTAGAAAAATGATGGCAATGACTTGGTCAATACAGGGTTGCCACAAACCTTCAATTTGTTTTTAAAAAAAAAAAAAAAGGCAGTATCTGTGAAGCACAATAAAACAAGGTATGTATGTATGTACTTTGGTAAATATTAAACAGCATTTAGTCAGTCTCTGTTAAAGTTTTAAATCTTTGTTGGGGAGTGGTGTGTTAGAGTGAACCACATTCAAACAAAACTTTCACTGCATACTAATAAAGAAAAGTCCTTGGAATGAATTTTCCTAACTAGAGGTTTTATCAAATACTGGCTAGAAAAACTACTTGGAAATAGTGTCTCAAACTTTGGAAATATTAAAATCTAAAGTAGCACATTATAAAAAAAAAATTGACCTAACGCTGATCTAAATGTAAAATATAAACTTACAAAGTGTTTATTAAAATACAAGAGAAAATTCTTGGGACCAATGCTTATGCAAAAGGTTCTTAGACATGACACTAAAGACACAATCCATAAAAGGTTTTTTTTAAATATCGATAAACTGGACTTTATAAAGTCTGAATAGACCTTGTTAGGAGGATGAAAAGACAAGCCACAGAATAGGGGAAAATATCTGCAAGTCATATACCCAAATGACTTATATCCAGAAAATATAGAGAGCCCACCAAACTCAATAGAAAGAGGGGCGCCTGGGTGGCTCAGTGGTTAAACGTCTGCCTTCAGCTCAGGTCATGTTCCCAGGGTCCTAGGATCGATCCCTGCATTGGGCTCCTTGTTCATTGGGAAGCCTGCTTCTCCCTCTCTCTCTCTCTGCGTGATGCTTCCCATGTGTACCCATGTGCATGCACACTCCCTATCAAATAAATAAATAAAATCTTTAAAAAATAAAAATATAAACTCAAGAGAAAGAAAACAACCCAATTATAAAATGGGCAAAAGCTCTGAACACTACCAAAGAGGATATGAATGGCAAACAGGCACATGAAAAGATGTTTAACATTATTCTCCATCAAGAAAATGCAAATTAAGACTATGATGAGATAACACAATGCACCTAAATTGAAAACTACTGACAACTTTAAGTGCAGAGAGAGTGTGCAGAAACTGGATCTCTCACTTGTGGCTTGTAGAACGCAAAATGATACAACCACTTTGGGAAAGATTGGGAGTGTAATATGAGGCTAAACACACACATCATATGACCCTGCAATCTACTCTTGGTATTTGCATGAGAGAAAAATAAACTTATGTTCATATAAAACCTGCACATGAATGTTTATGGCAGCTGACTCTGTAACAAACCCAAACTGGAAACAACCCAAATGTGCTCCACTGTGAGAATGAATAAAACAAACTGTGGACATCCATATAATGAATTCCACAATAAAAAACAACAAAGTCTTGATACACTCAACATCTCAGATGATCTCCAGGGCATCACGCAGAGTGAAAAAAGCCAGTCTCACAGGGTTATGTACTGTAAAGTTCTATTTAGGTAAGAGTCCTAAAGTGACAAACTTAAGGTCACAGAATACAGATCACCGACCGCCTGGACTGAAGGCAGGGTGTGACTGTTAAGGGGTGATACAAAGGGGTTCCTGTGCAACACAACAGTTCTGTATTCTGATTGTGGGACGTCACACAAATCTACATTATGTAGTAAAAAGTCACAGAATTATAAATAAAAACAAATAACAATAGATAATAATAAAGAATGCCTGTAAAAGCTGATGAAGTCCAAATAAGGTCTGTACCTGACTTGATAGTATTGCACCAATGTCACTTCCCTGGTTTTAATAATGTATTATAGTTATGTAAGGTATTATTATCGGGAGAAGCTTGGAGGAAGGCATAGGGGAAACTGCATTATTTTTGCAACTTTTAGCAAATCAAACTATTTAAAAACAAAAAGTTACAACAAAAATAGATTATCTAAGATAGTGATCTCAAACTTTTGATAGGCATTAGAATCACCTACAGAACTTGTTTTTAATTAGATTTGCTTGAGTGGGGTCACATTGTACCTATTTAATAGAACCTATATATAGGGTCCAGGTGATATATACTGGTAATCCAGCACATTATACTTTGAGAACCACTGGACTAAAATAAAGGCAAAGGTATTGGAAAAATATGATCCCCTCAATACATATTGTTCTATTTAATGGCCAATTACTAAACAAGTCCTACCTACACAGACCCTTATTCATAGACTAACTGAACTAAGAGGTTCTCATTTATAGACACAGTAAAAGACATGCAAATGAAATTAATTCTTGATCTATTTTAAAAGCACAAATACTATTATTTATAACACAAATCTGATATATCAATAAAGAAGTGAAAATGCTGTTATAAGAAAAAAATACATGCTATTAAAACAAAGAGATGTAGGGCGCCTGGGTGGCTCAGTTGGTTAAGCGACTGCCTTCGGCTCAGGTCATGATCCTGGAGTCCCGGGATCGAGTCCCGCATCGGGCTCCCTGCTCAGCAGGGGGTCTGCTTCTCCCTCTGCCCTCTTCCCTCTCGTGCTCTCTGTCTCTCATTCTCTCTCTCTCAAATAAATAAAATCTTTAAAAAAAAATAAAAATAAAACAAAGAGATGTAGAGGAAACATATCCACAATAAGAAACAAGGGCCACATTTTTAAATGGCCATTAAAGGTCCTTTACCTGTACTTCTATATAAAAAAAAACTACTGATGACAAATCACACACACATTTAACAAGCATCAAGGCATTTGATTTAAAAGCTTCTTTTGTTAGAAGAAAAAAAAAAAACATGAAAAGACCCAGACTTTATTCCATATGTAACATAATAAAAATTAAAACCCAATCTGTTAAAACATCATTCAATTATTCTCCCCTAAGAGGCCATTCACAGGGACTGGTAAGAGAAGCACATTTCAAACCCCAGACCCACGGCTTTTACATTTACAATGGGTGTCTCTGTCCTAAGCAGCTACTAGGCTTCATCTTACCTCAGGGAGGAATGATTCAGTTTCCCAATGTCTCTCCCTTCATCTTTTTACCAAACGAAATGCAGCAATAAAACAGAATAAATCAAGTCTTGGAACACCATTTCTGAAAGCCTGCTAATCTCGATCTTTAAGAGTTACTACAAATTCCTTTTTTTTTTTTTTTTTAAAGATTTTATTTATTTGACAGAGAGAGACACAGCGAAAGAGGGAACACAAGCAGAGGGAGTGGGAGAGGGAGAAGCAGGCTTCCCGCGGAGCAGGGAGCCTGATGCGGGGCTCGATCCCAGGACCCTGGGATTATGACCTGAGCTGAAGGCAGACGCTTAACGACTGAGCCACTCAGGTGCCCCGAGTTACTACAAATTCTTAAATGCTAGCTCAATTGCTCTCAATTCTGTGGAAAAATTCTTTTGGATGAAAAAAATAAAGCCATTTTTTAACTTACGCTCAAATAGTTGAATATAATAATTAGCAAATATAATAATAAGCAAAATCTAGAATCTGGATAGCCACAGCTCAGTTTCTCCTACAAATCGACAATGGGGGTGGGGGAAAGTGGGGAAATGGGACTGGGGCAAGAACTGACATAGAAGAGGAGATTTTAAGTGCCATAACCACCAAAGAAATGTGGCAAATTGAATCCAGTATGGACAGACTGACTGCTAGAGAAATTTGAATTAAAACGTAGTATTAGAGGACATGTTATTTTTGCTAGATACAATAATACCACAGAAGGTATGTCTAAAAACAAAAGTCCTTATCACTCATACATATATAATAAAATACTCATGAGTAAAAAGGCTTTGGGTGGGATTTTCTTCAAAAGAGAAAAGGGGAAGAAAACAGAGGCAGGGAAGGAGATAGCTAAAGCAAGATCAAAAGTGATTTTTGAGGCTGAGTGATGAGTAATGAATACTCTCTCCTTTTGTGTTTGCAAATTACTAATATAGACCCTCCCCCCAATCTTATGTCCTATGGTACAGAAGAACAAAACAATTAGAAATAATTGGGGGGGAAAAAAGAAATTACTAAGGCTAATCAAAAATGCATATTTAGAATATATCTAGATCAAATATATATTGATCTCCTAAATGAAGGTCACTTCTGCCTTTTTGTATGCAAAATGAGGAGCTATGCTGAAAACTTTGTGAAGTTTCTTCCACTCTAACATTCTCGGTAAGTGCTTTAAATAAGCGAAGATCATCATTTTTCTTTTTATGTTTGTGTCCTAGTCCTAACACCTCTGAAGCCCTAGGTTGCTACTAATCTACTTTCTGTCTCTATATACTTGCCTTTTTGGATAGTTCATATAAATGGAATCATAAAATATTATTTTCTCTGGCTTTTTTTCTTTTGGCTATTCTCTGGTTTCTTTCACTGACCATAATAGTTTTGAGGTTTGTCCATGTTGCAGCATGTAACTGTACTTTACTACTTTTTATTACCCAATATTATTCCATTATATGACTATACTACATTTATCTATTCATTAATTGATGGGCATTTGGGTTGTTTCCGCTTTTTGGCTACTGTAAATAATGCTGCTATAAACATTCACAGGCAAGTCTTTGCACATACCCCTTTTTGGTATATCATTCTTGTTAAGATTTCACAACAAAACTAATATAGCATGTTCCTAGTACTCAGTGTAATTCCTCCCAGATCCCTCCACGCGCACGAAAATAATTTAAAGCCATGATTCAGATTGAGACAGTTCAAGAATGGCTTTTCCGTTAAGCCATTCTTCTTTTAACTACAGATCAGTGAGTTAGCGTATTAAATGTGCAATATATATAAATAATGAATATAATGAAACTGATTTGTTTTAAGGAAAGATACAAAGTAGCAATCAATGAATAGACTAACACATCTAACAAAAAAAGAGATAGCTTGGTATAATGAAAACACAACATAAGTGCATTTCTGTACTGATTTCACTACCTAAACCCAGAAAAGATGGGATTCCCCCATAAGTGTTGCTTATACAATAATGTGTAGTTCAAAATTGTACTTTTAAACTCAGAACTGTACAAATGTTTTTATATTTTCCTACATATTTAATAAATTCATTTGGGGAAAATTTTTTCTAGTTATAATATATTAATAGTATTGACATTATTATATATATTTAATATCTATAATAGGTATTAACAAATATATATATTTAATATATATAGGTATTGACAAAGAAAACACTTTGGGAATAATGATTTGGGAAAATGATCAAGAAGGAACACAAATATAAGAAAAACCCTCCATCTAATCAGAAGTTCATTTAAAACACCACTTAAAATGTGAAATCAAAAGTTCAAGTAAACCTTAAGCACTTTATTTTGACTTAAAATACACAGATGTAAATTCATTCATTGATCTTTGATGTAGAGTGAAAGCTTATCTTTGCAAATGTACACATTGAATTTTCACCCTGTTGGTCTTGCATAAGTAGCACACAATGGCTTGCCTTCCACTTCAGTCTTTTTTAAGTGACGTAAGGATTTCAAGACACCTGCAAGCATTGTGAGTGCAAATTCCTTGATTTTTATCATTTTATTTTATTCTTTTCAGGTCTCATTCACATAAAATTCAACAGTACATTTTTTATAAAATATAATAAGAGGTACCAGCAGGCAATCTAGAAAATAGCCTACTGGCTTTAGGGGTTCATTGTGCCAAGCACAGGCATTTCAGCATGTTTCACCAAGGAGGTGGAAGTCTTATTTGACTCTGTGAAGGAGTTCACTGAAGTTTAAGAGTTTCTACAGTATTACTAGACATAAGATTGCTGGAGCACTTTGATCCATACACTGAGAAATCTTTAAGAAATCATGGCCCCAAACTCATTTTTATAGTTCATCCAAACACTTGCAGGCTAAGCAAAAAACACATCAGCTACCTCTTAATCCTGTAAGAAAGGTAGTAAAAAGTGAAAACACTGGATCAGATCACAGGTCAGAAATTATACTAATAATTCTCTCAATAGGATAGTAATCCAAGCAGTATTAAGATATAAATACATAAAGTGTAACCCTCCAGAAACCATCATTTTTATTCTTCTATAGAAATAATGCCTTTTATTTGGGGAAGGAATAATCTGGAACTATCCTATTTTTATTAATTAAATGCTTTTATAACTATTCTCAATTCCAAAGTAAATAATCTAATAAAAAGTAAAAAAAAAACAAACTAGAAATTAAATCTTGCATGCATCATCAGAACTGAAAAATCACAATGAAATTGAAAACCAAATAATATTTACTGAGGAAGAAAGGACTCTAGGAAAGAGTTTGCCTTCCCATCTCCTTATTTTTTGGTGTTTCTTTATTGCAAGCACAGAATGGCACATTAAGCAAAACAATCCCTGTTTACGTATTATATATTTTTCATACAGCAACAATATTCAAATGGCTTACTGTAAATGTTCACAATTCTGACTACAGATTAGTTCAAATATGTGAAATCTGATTAATGACTGGAAGCTTGCTGAGTCCAGGTACTTTAACGCTCTAGTTCAGTGCTATCTCCTGAAGGATCTAGAATATTTTTTGGCACAGAGAAGATGCTTAATAAAATATTGTTGAATGAATGAATGATGTCTCTTCAGATACACACACACTGAGTCAGGTGCTCAAATATTTTCCCAATCAAAAAAAAAATCCTAATTTCTTAATAACATGCTGAAATATGACAGTTGATGTTATTTGGTGTGAAATGAAAGTTTCACCATCTGACCCTGATTCTCAGAAAACAAGGAGAACTTGCAAAGGAACAAATTATTCTCAATCATAAAAAATCTGGCTGTCCTTAAGCAATGGAGACAACCAACCAACCACTAGTATTCCTAACATCTATATACCATTAAGAGTTCTCTTCCTCCTCCCATCTATCATAAAGAATCTTAACTTTTACTAACATTTTCTCACATTGTTAGTTTGACAACTCCCCCAAATTATTTTATGTATATTCTCCCCAATATCAGCCATATATTCTATATTCCTGTGTATGAAAAAGGTCAAATGACAGATGAATTCAAATGAGCTCACTGATAGAGTAAACATAAAGGTAATGATACTTAGGGGGCCCCTGGGTGGCTCAGTCAGTTAAGTGTCTGCCTTTGGCTCAGGTCATGATCCTAGGGTCCTGGGATTGAGCCCCGTGTCAGGCTCCCTGCTCAGAGGGGGATCTGGTTCTCCCTCTGCCCCTACCTACTGCTTATGTGTACACTCGCTCTCTTTCTCTCTCCCTTGCTGTCTGAAATAAATAGAGTCTTAAAAAAAAGTAATGATACTTTGAAAGAACTCTGAACCAGGAGGTAATATGAGTTTTTCCCACACACACTACCACACGACAGCATTTATTAAGCTACCATCACTAGTTTTGGGTAGAAAAAGAAAAACAGCATTTCCTGCACTCAAAAAATTAATAGCTTATTATTTTACTCAATTATACATGAAAAGTCCCAGATGTTACCTTGTTCTCCCTTTGTGTTTTCAGTTTAATCAATCAACGAGCACTGGTAAAGCACCCATAATAAT
Source organism: Leptonychotes weddellii (assembly GCF_054177405.1). NCBI lineage: Eukaryota > Metazoa > Chordata > Mammalia > Carnivora > Phocidae > Leptonychotes > Leptonychotes weddellii. The sequence continues at coordinate 60,954,216 of NC_138371.1, read as the reverse complement.
CAAAAGTGCAACTCATTAAGCTACAATAGGTGGGAAACTATGTATGCATTATAGTTAATTCTTACAACCACCTTGCAGAGTTGCTGTTTTCTGTACGTTACAGCATAAGGAATGAATTCCTGAGAGGAAGATTAACTTGTTCTCAGTCACAGGAAACTGCAGATCTAGGTTTTAAACCAGGATAGTTGATTTCTACACCCATTTCCTTTCCCCCTGCCATTCCGCTACTGAATCTCCTACTATGTGTGTCCGGGACTGATGAAACAACAATCTGAGGTCTTAAAATTCTATTTGGAATGACAGAAAAAAAATTGTATGAACCTATTCAATAAATATAATTTATTATTTTCTCTGCAACAATCTCTAAAAGAAGCCCTGGCTCACCAGAAGAAAACCATGAGAAGTGGATGCTAAAGACTAATTCATTAGAACCATGCTTTCACAATCTATAAAACCACAGTTAGTCTTTTCAAGCAAAGGAAATCACCCACATTCTGAAAAGTAAATTATGTGTCATCCGCCTGGTTTAAGCAACCTAAAATACTATTTCCAGCCCTCCTAACCACCATATATTTCAGCTTCACAGAAAGGTAGCTAATTTAGGGTAGAAATACTGTAAAACCTATTGCAATTCTTCCTCCCAAGAAACAACAGAAGGAAATGACAAAGAAACATACAGTAGTCTCATTCATTTATACAAACTTTCCCTGAGGAAATAGGCGGACCTAGAAACAAAGGCATATATAACATGCCAAGTACTGGTGGTCAATACAGCACAAAGTCTTCAAAAATAGCTCTCAGAATATCAAAGCCATTAAAACAACTTTAGCACAAGAATTCTGGTATAATAGGTGTGTCCTGTATTATGAATGCCAAGATAAAGGAGCTAAAATAATAACTGACATTCACTTTTTGATCCTAAAATAAAAACCAATCGGATATATTGCAATGCTCTCACAAAAAGATCATTATATGCTACTTTTCGTCCTGAAAATTTCATAAGCATCATTCACATGTTATTCTTACTCTAGTGTCTTAATCTCTTTCTACCACATTTCTTAAGGAAAAGTTCAAAAGTAAAAAATAAAAATTAGAAAATATAAAGAATGTTACATATATATATATATATTTTTAAAGATTTTATTTATTTATTTGACAGAGAGAGCGAGAGAGCACAAGCAGGGGGAGCACGAGAAGGAGAGGGAGAAGCAGGCCTCCTGCTGAGCAAGGAGCCTGATGCGGGGCTTGATCCCAGGACCCTGGGATCATGACCTGAGCCGAAGGCAGACGCTTAACCATCTGAGCCACCCAGGCGCCCGTTACTTATATTTTATCACAAAAGCAAAACTAATCCTTTATTTCTTTTTGATGGACTGTGGCTTATTTTCATGAAGTTGATGGGATATCTTATGTCTGCACTTCAAGAAATGATAGCTAACTTTGACCAACCTGTTCTCCAGCTATGAAAATCAGAAAAGCATGATTCTGTGATTCCACAAGAATTTAAAAAAAAAAAAAAACAGCCAAATGTAATCACTCATCAATTAATCTTCAAATTTTTTTTTATTTATTTAAACAATAGTTTTATTTTGCTTTCTAGCATTTCTCTTTGGGGAAAAAAAAAAAAACCAATAGAACTTAGCTACATTTTCACAAAAAATCAAAACTTTTAACAAACAAGTTACCCCAACAAATGGAATCACCAGTGGACCATCCAGATGATTTGAGAGTTTTAGGACATAATTGACAATAGGCTAAGGTTTAAAAGAAAGGGGGGAGGGGAAGTCATTACTAAGTACAGCATTGTGGGAAGGTTGAAAACAGTTGGGGTTTCGAAAGAATGAGTTTCTAGTTGTGTATCTCCATATATACGGCTTTTGGACTAACCACTGCCATTTTTCTTTGTGTGAATAAATAACCTCTTTCCTTTGACAAAGTTAAATAGCACTAGGAAGGCATCTAAACATTCCATTTAAAGTCATGACTATGTAACTCCAAGATTGTGTAGAAAACACCCAAATTTAATCCTAAAGACTGATGCATAATCATTTCAAATATGAAAATGCAAAATAATTATACTCTTAATGTTGAATGTATAATGAGTTTGTGTTAAATAATTCTGTTACTCACCTTAGTTTTTTTCCTTATTCCATCTGGTTCAGTAATTTGCTTTCTAAAGAACATACGCTTTGTGGGAGTAAATAAGATACCACAGAGGTATATTCTCCTCTTTCTTATTAATGACATCATTAAATCTGCCTATTTATAGTCTCAACTATCTGACCTCATGGCCTACATGGATAAATGGATTTGCTTAGTTTATAATCCTCAGTGTGTGCTTAGCAGCAATTAACCAGACAGATAATAACTTGATACATCTTTTTGATCTTTAAAATATGGTGAGATTGCATTTTCTATTTTTATATGTGTGTGTCTTAAATGTGATAAGGTTTCTTTGTGATTAAAATTGAAAAACAAATCTCATGTATTTATTTCTATAGGAAAACTAAATCTGAATTACACAAGTCAGATTTCTACAAGGTATTTGGAAACATGGCCCCTGTTAAAAAAAGTAACCACTCTGATCCTAATGAACTAATTATTTTCCAGGTTTTAGATATATTTTATAACAGCAAGTTCATTTATAATTTCAACACTTAGAATCTTTCCTAGGTACAAACAATTGTTACTTCTCCATTCTCTAAGGTTTTTGTAATTTTATAACTTCTAGGAAGACTTCTTTAAATGCTGAATAGCTGTAGGAAATACCTTTGCACACTGTTAGTGGAAAGGTAAACTGGTAAAGGCACTATGGAAAAGTATAGAGCTACCTCAAATTAAAAATAGAACTACCGGGGAACCTGGGTGGCTCAGTTGGTTAAGCGACTGCCTTCGGCTCAGGTCATGATCCTGAAGTCCCGGGATCGAGTCCCACATCGGGCTCTCTGCTCAGCAGGGAGTCTGCTTCTCCCTCTGACCCTCCTCCCTCTCATGCTCTCTCTCATTGTCTCTCTCGCAAATAAATAAATAAAATCTTAAAAAAAAAAATAGAACTACCATATGATCCAACAATCCCATGTCTGGGTACATTATCAAATGAAATGAAAAGAGGATCTCAAAGAGATAACTTCACTCCCACGTTCATTACAGCACTATTTCATAATAGCCAGGACATGGAAACAACTTTGCCCATCAATGGATGAATGAATAAAGCAAACGTGGCATATAAATGCAATGAAGTATTACTCAGGCATGAAAAGAGGAAAGAAATTCGCCATTTATGACAACTAGGATGAAACTTCAGGGTATTATGCTAAGTGAAATAAGTCAGACAAATACTGTATCATATCACTATATGTGGAATCTAAAAATGCTGAACTCAGAAACAGACTAGAATGGGGGTTTCTGGGGCTAAGGGGTGGAGGAAATGGGGAGATGCTAGACAAAGGGTACAAACTTCCAATTACAAGATGAATAAGTTCTGGGACTGTAATGTATAACAGGGTGATTACAGTTAATAATACTGTATTATGTATTTGAAAGGTGCTAAGGGAGATCTTAACCATAAAAAAAGGGGGCGCCTGGGTGGTGCGGGCAGTTGAGCATCCGACTCTTGGTTTCGGTTCAGGTAGTGATCTCAGGGTTGTGGGATCAAGCGCAGCATTGGGCTCCAAGCTCAGTGTGGAATCTGCTTAAGATTCTCTCTCACTCTCCCTCTGCTCCATTCTGTCTCTCAATCTCTCTCTCAAATAAATTAAAAAAAAAAAAAGTGGTAATTATGTGATGTGAACTTAGCTGAAGTTCTGGAGGTAATCATTTCACAATATATAGGTGTATCAAATCAACACACCTTACATCTTAAACTTATACAATGTTATATGCCAATTATATCTTAATAAAGCTGGGAAAAAATATTTTGTACCACAAGACAACGTTAGTTCACTTTCTTTACCTTATTATTTCTTTTAAGTCCCCAGATTTCCAGTGGGAACCATTTGGAGTTTCAATTAAAGGGAGCATTTTGATTATCCACAGATACTCCACCCCAAAATTTGAGCATACACAAAACGACTTTTCACATTTCATCTAAGATTACATTACACCAGGCATCTATTTAAAGGATGAGGTTAGTGTGGTCCCTAAAAACAGAATGAAGTTTCAGCACACACATTTTTACAAAGGACATACAGTATTCTGAGCAAAACGATGAGTCAGGTTGTTTTCTTTGGTTAGTTAAGTAAGTAAAATCATACAATCAAGTACCAGCCAAGTCATAATTTCCACTCACAACCTTCTTACTCGTGGATCATACTGACAGAGTTAATATTACACCCAGGGTCTGCTCTAAGAGTAATGTATTAAGGACAGGTTGTGTTTGTTTAATTAGGCAAATTTGAATGCTATTTTTACTCACTAAAGAGGTGTTAATACAGAAAGAACCCATGCCAGTATGGTCCTGAAAAAAAGAACACCAACCTGGGGTCCAAAATGCTAATTACAGTTTGAATTTCTTGTTAAGTAACGTAATACCACTGAATCTCAGTTTACTTATTTACTGACATTGAATGAAGAAAATATTTTAAGTATGCTTTATAGGGTTCTTGTATTATAAGAGATAGTGATTAAGTACTTGGTAAAATTGAAAGCTCTAGATAAGTATGATTATCATATTATTTATTGAAATGTTCATAATTTGAAAGGAACGTCACCATGGCTTAAAGCTTGAAAGTATATCAAATAAAAACATAATACACAACAGTAATTATATATACACACAGAGTTTAATGGATTAAGTATTATATTTAAATTTTTCTTCTTTTCCAAAAAGCATAAATCACATCACTGCATATACATCTAATGTGTCAAGGAAAATAAATGTATAAATTAAAATGTCAATTCCCAAAACCATTAAGTTCTTCAGCTTTTTCTATAAAAATTCTGACTGACAGAGTCCTCAGATACATTAAAATGTTTAAAAGTAGTAATAGCTCAAAGAACAACATGAGACCATTTTTAAAAGCAGAGGCTGAGGAATTTTAAGTTATTATAAGTTTACAAATCATAGGTACTTACAATTCTTTCATAAAATCTCTATGAAATGGTACCGTTCCTTTGGCTATGTACTCTTAGAGAATGCTACACCAACTGTCCTGTTCTGTTACTGACTCTACTGTTTATCATGTGTGTCAGTGCCAGGCACTTCTTACCTCTGGCAAATACGTAAAAGAAGGAATTTACTGGTCTTTCAAAATCATTCCGGGAATGATCATGTAACATTTTCACAGGTTCCTTTTCTAAAGAGAATGTGTTTTATATATAGTTTTAAAAAGTTGCTCCTTATTTAGCAGTTTAAAAACTAGAGTATTCACTGTTTTTATCTGTTTATATAAAATTACAAATTCTTGCAGATTCTCAACATATACGATTCTTTAAATTTTAAAGCAACACCTCACTAGATAATTTAATTAATCGTTAGATGCTAGTGCTCAGAAACACATCTGTAGGATATTTAAGAAAAATCTTAAAATTATTTGTAGGATGGTAATTTGAAGAAAGCTGGGTAAATTAAAAAAAATTAAAATTCAGAGAAAAGCTCAGGTATTTGATTTTGTAAAAATGAAAAGGGAACAGGCATATTTCCTGCAGAAGCCCTAAGACTTCTCTCAGTTTGTTCAAGGCAAACACCATTTCCCATCATAAAAACCCAATACAGCCAATGGAAGCTGATACTTGAGTTACATGGTTTTACCCCTACCAGACTAGAAGACTATGGCCCTGAAGTGAATGAAGTAGCATCTGAAAGGCTAGATTTTAAAGTCCTTTTATAAATCAAAGATCATCTTTGTAACAATTCAGATTTTTTAAGGATATTCAAAATCAAATACAGATTATTCAAATAATAGCAACAGAAACTGTGGTCCAAAATTACATGTCCCATTATTTTCACTCACAGAGCATTATTTCTTTTTCCACATGTGCAGTATTGTCTTTGATGCAAGCTATGGCCTCAAATAAACCAAGGACTTCCACTGGAATTCCCTTCCAGTTTTGATGGGAATCAATGGTCTCCAAAAGAGCCCTAGCTATTTTTCACCTACATCCCTCTCCCACAGCAAAACCTCTTTAAAATGTCTATACTTTTTATGTCTACTTCCTTAAGCTCATATCGGCTCATGAGTCCACTCCCATTTGGCTGGCATTCCTAACCTTACTGATAACTGTCCTATAGTTTTATTATCACCAAATACCCTCATGTTGCTCTGGGTAAGAACAGACCTTGTTTCTGTTCTTATCTCACTTGACTTCTTAGCACTAATCTAAACATCTGATATTACCAATCCTGAAATCTTTTCCTGGAACTAGATTCCTACATATCATACCTTCTGGTTTGCCAAGAGAGCCACAATTTGCCTCTGTTGTCCCTGCTTTAGTATAGTAGTTGAGTTTTAGTAAAACCCAAATCCCACCACACCCCTGCTTCATTTTCAAAGGTGTCCCACATTGCATTATCAATTACATGGTCACCCTACCTGGGGTATTACTGCCCATTTTCTTTCTTTCTTTCTTTAAGATTTTATTTATTTATTTAAGAGAGAGCATGAGCGGGGGGGGGGGGGGGAATAGAGGGAGTGGGAGAAGCACTCTACCAGCTGAGCAGGGAAACAGACTTGCAGCTCAATCCCAGGACTCTGACTTCACTACTGAGCCAAAGGCAGATGCTTAACGAACCGAGCCACTCAGACACTCCAGCCCATTTTCTTTATATCTCTCTTGGCTGTCTAATTACGCGTGTCAAATCTGGCAATGCCAAAAGCAAAATCTTCCCTTCTCCTCCCTTAGTTTTCCCATCTCAGTAAACAGCCCCAGGAAAGCCCAAAATCTAAGAATTAACTTTGCTTCTTCTCCTCACATGTAATCCAAAATTGGTTCTGAATCCATACACTCACTCTCCGTTACAACCTCGGGTCAACCTGCCACCCCTCCCACACATACCACAGTACAGTCTCCCCACCTCTGCTCTCACGCGTCAATCCAATCTCTTCTAAACACTTCAACAGTGATCGTTTGTTTATTTTTTAAAGATTTTATTTATTTATTTGATAGAGACACAGCAAGAGAGGGAACACAAGCAGGGGGAGTGGGAGAGGGAGAAGCAGGCTTCCTGCTGAACAGGGAACCTGATATGGGGCTCAATCCCAGGACCCTGGGATCATGACCTGAGCCTAAGGCAGACGCTCAATGACTGAGCCACCCAGGCACCCCAACAGTGATCGTTTTTAAATATAAACTCAGTCAATTCATTCTCTGTTGTAAATCCCCCAAAGGGTTCCTATGGTTCTAAGAGAAAATCCCAAAACTTCATTAGTGCATAAAACCCAACCAGACTGGCCCTATCTGGGTCTCGCACTCCTTTCATTAGCCTTCTGTGCCCTAACAACGCAGATGTTCTTGTAGGTCTGTCATTCATAAGCCTCCCAACCTTAGGGGCTTTGCCTTTGCTCTTCCCCAGACCTAGAATTCTTTTCCCCCTGTGCTTTCCTCTTTCCTCATCACTCAGATCTCAATTTAAATGTTAACTTCTCATAAGACTTTCAGGGATCTTATCTAAAGCAGCAAACCATTTGCTATTACATCATCCTATTTTTTTTTTTTTGCATTTTTTAATTTTATGTGATGTTAATCACCATACATTACATCATTAGTTTTTGATGTAGTGTTCCATGATTCATTGTTTGCATATAACACCCAATGCTCCATTCAGTACGTGCCCTCCTTAATACCATCACCAGGCTAACCCATCCCCCCACCCTCCTCCCCTCTAGAACCCTCAGTTGTTTCTCAGAGTCCATAGTCTCTCATGGTTCATCTCCCCCTCCGATTTCTCCCCCCTTCATTTTTCCCTTCCTACTATCTTTGTTTCGTTGTTGTTTTTTTTTTAACACGTATTATTTGTTCAGAAGTACAGGTCTGTGATTCAACAGTCTTACACAATTCACAGCACTCACCACAGCACATACTCTCCCCAGTGTCTATCACCCAGCCACCCCATCCCTCCCACCCCCCCACCACTCCAGCAACCCTCTTGTTTCCTGAGATTAAGAATTCCTCATATCAGTGAAATCATACATCATCCGATTTTAATTCTGTCAAAAGCATTTATCACTGTTATTTTTCTTTTATTTATTTTTCTGGCTGTTCTCACAAAACCCTGCTCCCACCCCATCCCTCCTCCCCACTCCCTAGAATCAAAATTCTGGGAAGAGATACCTCACTAGTCTTTCCACTGCAGGATGTCTCCCAGCTTCCCATAGACACTCAGGCCCCAGCAGGATTATCTTGTCCGAACAGGAGGGTCCCCGGGAGCTCCTGTAGCAACAAGGCCCTTTAGCTCCTGCAGCAGAGACCACATGGACTGGGATTCCTCCACTAGCCACCGTTTCAATAAACCAGTCTAGAAGGAAAGAAGAGCTAAGATGGTAGAGTTCCACTAGTATAGATGCAAAATTGAAAGGAGAGTAGAGATGTGTTAAGAAGGAAATACGGGGTAGGCCCCCATCTGTGGGAAGGTTCTCTAGGCTGCACTTTGGCCTACTGGAACAGTTTGCTTCATGCACTTCTTATATTTTAAAAGGCAGAAATATGATATAATTATTCTTTCTGTATTAAATAGTCCACTACCCTACAATTCAAGCAAAGTGCTACTTTCGCTTAAATGCGGAAGCAGTCTGGCAAGAATAGTGCTAACTACCTGGGCAGATTCCTAGCTTAGCCATTAACTGGTCATGTGATCTAGAGCAAGTTATTTATCCTCACTCTATCTTAGATCCTCTTCTGTAAAATGGCGTAATAACAACACCTACTCAGGGGTTTAATATGCTAATATAAAGAAAGTTCTCAGCACAGTGTGTGCACCATAGAAATCGCTAATACTTACTGAGCATTCTAATGCCCCAAAAGAAAACAGAAGCAGGCCTTTGCAATAAACATTTTTGACAGTGAAATTAATTCTATGCAATCCCTTAAAAAGAGTATATCAGTTTAAAAAATGTAAATCTATAACTTATTAGTCAATTTACACTTAAAGATACAAACATAGACACATACACTTTTTTTTAAAGGCCTCTGGGTGAATCACATGGAAAAATTTTATGAGATTTTTCATGAGGGGTTTTTCTAGATAATACTTTTTTAGCGTGGCTTCCTCTTGGAAAATAATTAATTAAACATTAATTTTAAAGCTAAATATGATTATTTTCCTTGCTTCCTAGGATATTGGGTTATAAGCTCTACAAAGACACAGATATTATCACTGCATAGTACGGACAGAAGCTGCAGTACTCCTATTCATTTAGCAACCACTCTACTTTTGTGTATTTTCATCTTTGTGCCTTATTTAGAAACCAAATGATGTTTGCCCTGGGCGGCATTGCCGGTGTCTCTGCTGGGTGAAGTGGAAATCCAAAAGGCAGAGTAAGCAATAGACACAGTGGAGATGCTATGTTTTCATGAAGACATGCTGTCGCCTTGTGAGGTCTCTGGGCAAGAAGTAAATATAATTCTCAGTCAATAATTTGCTCTTCCACTTAGTCAAACTCCAGAACAGACACCCTTTAAGAATACCTTGCCTATGATGTGCATATTTTCCCCTGGGCGTTTCCTTCGTCTTGGGAGAATTTCAAATAGACACTTGCCCCCTCCAGAATTTTACCAGCAGTGAGCAATCTGTTTCCTTCCATAATATTCGGAATTTCACGTTGCATTTTAATTGTGAAAGTAATTTTCACTACTTTAAAATCAAAAGTACAAAGATTCAGCACCTTACATGTAGATCATAATGAATACCACATAGAGAAAAACAGACATTTATCTTCTTTGCAGTGATTTATTAGACTTTTTTTTATCAGAAAGGCTTTTATTTTTTAGGTGCTCTATATCCATAGGACAAAAAAGGCACAATAATGCCCTATGTCCCCCCAAAAAAAGTACATGGATACTAATGGGTAAGGCTAGAGCAGTTCTGTAAAAGGTCACTAAAAATAAATTTGCTATTAACAAATTGTAGCAGTACTGAGCTAACATTTTGCAGGGGAGGGGAGGGTAGCTGCAGAGGGAGAGGGAAAGAGAGAATCTTAAGCAGACTCCACACCCAACGCATGAGCCGGACACGGGCTTGATCTCATAACCCTGAGATCATGACCTGAGCGGATATCAAGAGTTGGATGCTTAACTTATTGAGCCACCCAGGAGCCCTAACATTTTAATTTTTAGATAAAAGAATGCTTTGGCATCATCACGATCCCACACACTGTGTACTTACTGCAGACTAGGCTTTTTGTAAAGTGCTTCTCAAGCATTCTTTCATCCTTTCTCACAATAAGCCAAACAGGCATTCTGCTCATGTGTGAGATACCTAAGGAGAGGAACTATTTAGAGAGTCCATGAGGCACCTAGGGGGTAGTGTTTGAATCTAGGAGCTATACTCCATCCATTAAACTTGAAGTCTAATTTAATTCCAAATGTGCTCCAAATTAAATTTTCCACCCTGATTTTATTTTATTTTAAGATTTATTTATTTATTTGACACAGAGAGACAGCTAGAAAGGGAACACAGCAGAGGGAGTGGGAGAGGGAGAAGCAGGCTTCCCGCTGAGCATGGAGCCCGATGCGGGGCTCGATCCCAGGACCCTGGGATCATGACCTGAGCCGAAGGCAGACGCTTAACGACTGAGCCACCCAGGCGCCCCAACCTGATTTTATTTTAAAGGCCTGAACTGTGAAATGACTTATCTATAGGCACTCCATACTCAAAACATTTTTTTTTTTTTAAAGCATGAGGGAACTACATGCACAGGGAAAAACCAATAAAGTTGACTTATTTTCAACAGATATCAAGAGCATAAGAAGGTATTCAAATCTCTCTGCTGCTTTTTAGAAAAAATGTAAAAATTATTTCCTAAATAACTGACATTATCAGTGTATATATTTTTTAAACTGAACAAAGCCATGCATTATTTTCTTAATGGTGTTTTTTCTTTAACCTCCGAGAAGACTATCCAGTAGCAAAAAAGGAATTCTGGGGGCGCCTGTGAGGCTCAGTTGTTAAGCGTCTGCCTTCGGCTCAGGTCATGATCTCGGGGTCCTGGGATCGAGCCCCACATCAGGCCCCCTGCTCGGCGGGAAGCCTGCTTCTCCCTCTCCCACTCCCCCTGCTTGTGTTCCCTCTCTCACTGTCAAATGAATAAATAAAATCTTTAAAAAAAAGAAAAAAAAATGGAATTTTTATCCTTATAATTTATTAGGACATTTTTCATTTCTAATTCCCTTGTTACTTTGTATTGCCTTTTATGTTTTATAATTTTAGATTTCCACAGATTACAAAAGTATGAATAATCTTTTTTTTTTTTTAAGACTTTATTTATTTGAAAGAGAGAACACGAGTTGGGGGAGGAGCAACGCCTCTTGGGTTGTGGGCTATGGCCCTCAGCAGTGTCAGGAACTCGTGTTCTGGCTGCCTGGCCAGATCTAGATACTAAAAATCCAGACACTAAAATCTCTTCTTCCATCCCAGACATTCCAAACACATCCGAGATGTAGATCAGACATTATAATGCAAGAGATACAAAGTTAAAACCATCAAACACCCGGGGCACCTGGGTGGCTCAGTAGGTTCAGCGTCTGTCTTTGGCTCAGATCATGATCCCAGAGTCCTGGGATCAAGCCCCATGTGGGGGATATCGAGCTCAGTGGGTACTCTGCTTTTCCCTCTCCCTCTGCCCTTCCCCCCCGCCCCGCTTGGGTATACTCTCTCTCTCTCAAATATAGAATCTAGAGAAGGAAAACAAAAAACAAAAAAGCATCAAACACCAATCATGGGAGTGGAGGTTGTCACACACTCCACAGGTGCCAAGGCAGCCTTGAGGAAGGGGTGGTAGCAGCAAGACCAGGATCTAGGCAAGAGAAGCAGCAGGTCCAAGTGGGCCACCAAAACCTTCTATGGCTTCCTTTCTCTCCTCAGGTTCTGGTGATTTCTCTCATTCCACAGCATTCACAGCACTTAACTCTTAACTTCATTCATATTAATTTTATAGACTGACTAAAATGCTAAGTTTTCATTTATGCATGTTTTATATTCTCAAACAAGATCCTTGAAGAAGGGAGTGCTATTACGATAGGCACAGCATGTGGCAGCTAATCAAACACTATGTATATAATCCTAGATTGTCTTAGTGATCTATTTTTTTATTTCGAATCTCTAATTAAATTTTAGTTCCTTTCTTTAAAGAATTCACAGATATTTCTTCAGTCCCACAAGTTCCTTACACATTGCTAAAGCATATACCCAGTTCCCAATACACATATTTTGCACAGCTTCTTCTGTGAAACCCTTAGTGATATGTGCGCATCTGTTGTCCAAAACACTGGTTCTCCAAAAAAGGCCAGTTCTAATGTTAATTCCTCTGAGAAGACACCCCCATTCTCTCCCCCTTCCTCCCACTGAATACCCTAGTTTCCTGTCCTGTGTTCACCGAACACGTAGAAAAGGACACTCACTTATTACACATCATCTATTTCCCATCCTACATTATGGATTATTTAAGGCAAAAAATTTGTGATTTTCATTTTTTATTCCATCGGTATTAGAAGAGTCAATAAGTGATTTTTAAAATAATGAATATAAAGACTAAATTGATATCTAAGGAAAAGTAATCAGATATTCATGAGAATACTTCTAGAGAATCCCATGATGAATTGAAGTAGTCAAAGATTTAAAGAGTTGGGGCTTTTTTTTGTTTGGTTGCTTTTTGTTTGTTTTGTTGTTTTTAAAGGCAAAGCTCTTCATGATTAACCGGGGACTGAGCCACAACTTCCAGCAGGGGTTAATACCGAAAGTTACACCAGTTACACCGAACATTTTTCATGTGAGCTAGGAGCTCCAAAAGTGAGAGATAATGTAACTGCTGGTAGTTGCTATGGTAGCAAAAATAAACCTTGTACAGATATTCCAGTCATCCTTTAACTATGCTTTCTATTTGCTGGGGGTTTTCAGTGGTGTTTGAGCCCAAGAAAGGGGAAAAAAAAAAGAAATCTGTGGCTTATTCTCCAGGAAGAAAATAGGAAGCTGATATATGAATTACAGCTGAAGTCTTCTTTGATTAATAAATAGCTAGAGGAAATCCCCACCCCACCCCCCAAAAAGGCAGCTGAAGATAAAGAGATTGAAATGAAACAGTGACACTATAAAAATAAATCTAGCTTTTCAGACGCATATATGTCTTAGGTTCAATTTAGAGTTTTTCTAAGTATACAAATAATTCTTGTTAACAAAGTTGACCCTGCTGCATGGAGAAATGAATCAGGAATCACATGGATTAAAACTCCAAGAACCTGGAGGGCTCCTTCTACACTTGGGATTCCCTTTTGACTGCCGTATTCAACAAGGTATTTTACACACACAAAGAGAATGGACTCATGCTCAGTAGTACAGGAAATGAACTAAAATATGCAGTCCTGCAATAAATACACACAAAGCATCTCAAGAGTCATGCCAAATAAAACAGAGAATATATATCTATGAAGAAAACATCCCAGAGAAGGTGAGGGTTAACATGGTTTTACATGAGGTTGATTCCAGACGTTGAGATGGAGTGGGAGAGACATTTGGAAAACTACATATATGAGCAGAGACAGGCATAAGCGGGACTTGGAAAATATCAAGTAGCTCATTTTATGGGTGGTCTAGCAGGAATGGCTCAAATAGCCAGTGATAACACAACAAAAAAAAGTCTCAAATCACAGCACAATGAGCCTGAATGAAGTCTATTTCCTAACTCCATACCTCTCGGCCTCAGATCCGTAATTACTGCCACTAAGTGGCTTACATGTCACTTTTCCAGGTTCTTTCTCACCAACTCCTACCCATAGCCCTTTCAATAGGAATTCTGGAATTGCTTTCTGATGCCCAAGAAGCTTATGTAGACTGCCTCTTCCTCAGTTACACCATTTCCATCACAAACTCCAAATGGCAGATCAGGGGAAGGGAGCAGAGTCAGCATCTTCCTAAATCCCTCCTGTACCTTCCACAGGAATGCATTACTCTAGCTCAATAGCAACACTCCTCTTCCTCCAAGGGGGTGGCCATCTAGGTACATTGCTGCTTTATCCATGTTAATCACTTAACTTCAGGTCGCCTTCTACAAACACTGAGGAACTTGACATCTGGCTCATAGTAAACTTACCCTCTGTTTGCTCTCACTTAAATCTCAGAGCTCATATTGATGGTCCATTCAACACCCTATCTGCTTCATTGACTTCTTCACACCTGTACTCCCATCACCAGAGGACCTTGTAATTACCTGAAATTTCACCACATCATATAGGTCAAACTTTAATATCCTATCCTGATTGTAATTTCTTACACCTTTCAAATCCTGTACCCACCCTCTGCACCCCATGAACCTGACCCCTCAAATAAATAACCTAGCTACATTTACTTGCCATCCACCATACACTACTTGGGAAATCACCTGAGTTACCCTTTGAACTACAATCTCTATTATTTTGCATTCTTTATCCTCCAGCTTATATGGCTCATAAAATCCCAAATTGGAATTACTAAAATAACAATATCTTCCCTACTCCCATATGAGTTGTCTCAAGAAAGTAAACCCTATAAAATTATTTCATTGATTTCAGACTGTCTCCTCTTATGATTTAGTTTTCTAAATTTCTGTAAGCAAACTGGTAATAAACTATTAGAATTTGAAAATGTTTCTTTTTTTATATTGAATAAAAGTATCAGCCACCATAACAAATGCTTATCAATTGCTTCCCTAGCATCAATTTCATACTTCTTACACAGTTTAGCTGTCCTGGTGACTAGTTGGGATTGATTCCCATTAACTAGCCACATAAGTGGGCCCTAATTACCCTAAAACCAGTAGCAAAATCTCACAACCTTACTACTGAGATTGACAATAACTCAAGACCAAATCAATTAGAGGCTGGCATTACTCTAGCCATAAGCATTGCTATGGAGACTGTCTTAAAGCTGGTCCAGAGTGCAGCCCAGGAGTCTGACAATCTTGAAGAAACACTGATGTGCAGATGTCACATCTGGAACTGCTGCATCCTTTGTGCGATCATGCATCAGAAGGCCTGGGTTCAAACCCACCTTTCCTCTTCTTCCTCTTCTCCCTCCCCTCCCTTCTTTTAATCTAGAAAAAGGTGATAATGATAGCTTCCATGGAAGTTATGAAAATTACAAAAGATATATGCAAACACTCTACCACTGGGTTATCTAGGCCCACCTTCTCCCTCCAGTAGCATCCATTAGCTGGAGAACTGAAATGGGAGATACTACAGTTTAGGCTGATTCAGTTTTATGGTTGGTGGCATGTTGAACAAAAGTCTGTCTAGGGAAAAGAGAAAGCTTGAAATCGAGCCAGCTATTGAAGAAAGTTAAAATGACTGATTCTGGAATTTAGACAGAACAGAGAAATAAATGCATGAGAAGCCAGATAACCAGAAAAATAAAATATGTTAAAGACATATAAAGAGCAGAATAGGTTAAATAGGAAAGAAAAGAGAATAAGAATTTGTAGAGTGGAGTTTCTGAATTTATTGTATCAGAGGTATGCTAATTCCTGTTAATAAGAGAGATGGTTTACAGGAGTACAGTAGAGGTTTTCTAATTAAAAACAAAAACATTAGGGGCGCCTGGGTGGCTCAGTCGTTTAGCGTCTGCCTTCGGCTCAAGTCATGATCCCAGGGTCCTGGGATCGAGCCCCACATCGGGCTCCCTGCTCTGCGGGAAGCCTGCATCTCCCTCTACCACTCCCCCTGCTTGTGTTCCCTCTCTGGCTGTCTTTAAAATAAAAATAAAAATAAAAACAAAAACATTAAAATAGGGTGGTAGATGGGTCAAATACCCTATCTTAATAAAGATCATGATGACAGGGTAGAGGGGACGGAGAAAAAACTGTAGGAGATGGGCAGCTATGAATGTGGTCGAGAGTATTTGGCCAGATGGTATGAAGCTCCAAGGCAGTGACATTCTTGAGTTTTATGCCCTCTCTTCCAAGAATATAGAAAAATATGAAGCAGGGCGCCTGGGTGGCTCAGTTGGTTGGGCGACTGCCTTCGGCTCAGGTCATGATCCTGGAGTCCCGGGATCGAGTCCCGCATCGGGCTTCCTGCTCAGCAGGGAGTCTGCTTCTCCCTCTGACCCTCCTCCCTCTCATGCTCTCTGTCTCAAATAAATAAATAAAATCTTTAAAAAAAAAAAAAAAAAAAGAAAAATATGAAGCAAAAAAGAGGGCATAAGGAAAAACCAATATTAATATTACCTCTGTGCCGGGCGCCTGGGTGGCTCAGTTGGTTAAGCGACTGCCTTCTGCTCAGGTCATGATCCCAGAGTCCTGGGATCCAGTCCCACATCGGGCTCCCGGCTCAGCGGGGAGCCTGCTTCTCCCTCTGACCCTCTCCTCTCTCATGCTGTTTCTCTCTCGCTCGCTCTCTAATAAATAAATAAAATCTTTAAAAAATATATATATATTACCTCTGTGCCCAGGAGAATAAATATCTTCCAAAGGAAATGCAATCTTTTTGAAAAACAAGAATCATGTGAGGAAGTAAAGGGAAATGGGAAGTTGAAGCCGTGTCTGTCAGAGAGCACAGGTTCAGAAGACAACAGCTATGTATGTTGTAGCCAACCCATTAGTGGTAGCTAACCTGTTAATTCTCAAAACTCTCTTTTTAGCCTTGTGTTATTTCTATTCAAATTTCAGAACAGGTGAAAATAGAAGAGTCATTTAATTATTACTTAAATATCTACCTGAAAACCTATAATCAGCAAGCCTACTTCTCATATCAAAATCTAGATTGTGATTGCAGATATTCTCTTCGCAATTACCTCTTTTATAGGACATTTTCAAAAATAACTAATAATTGGGCGCCTGGGTGGCTCAGTTGGTTAAGCGACTGCCTTCGGCTCAGGTCATGATCCTGGAGTCCCGGGATCGAGTCCCACATCGGGCTCCCTGCTCAGCGGGGGGGTCTGCTTCTCCCTCTGACCCTCTTCCCTCTCGTGCTGTCTCTCATTCTCTCTCAAATAAATAAATAAAATCTTTAAAAAAAAAATAACTAATAATTGAGTACAAATGGATAATTCTCTGCTAAGATTACTACTTACTTTCTTGCTCTTAAGTTGATGGATGTTTTACACATATTGGCCTGATTATATAACTGTGAACACTTCCAAAACAGCCAGCTGTGGGTTTTCTGGTGTGTATGTGTGTGTTTTTTAAGCTTACCAGTTTTTTTTTTTTTTCCTTCTTATACTCAAATGCTTTGAGAGAAAACAGATGAAGACAAAAATATAAATATCAAGATAAAAATATCAAATATAAATACCCTTTGTAACTAAACATGAACGAAGAGACTCCTTCAATTTTCTCCCTTAACCTTTAATAACTGGTATTATATTTGCTTACTAAATATAAAAGCTTTAAAAAAAAAAGGGAGCGACTACACAAGAAACTCAAGAAAAAAATGGTTTACATAATATAGCATCCATCAGTGAGGGGAAAGTGCTTTGGAGAACTCTCTACTTCTCTCTAGAAACCAGTTAAACTTTTGACAGGTTTAAGCACCTGAACTAAAAACAATGCTAAAAGACAGAACACTAGCCTAGAAATTACTTCCTTTCCACACTCTGCAAAACTTGAACTATTACCTTCTAATGTACTTTCCACAGGATAACTCCCTTCAGAAATCCCCAGGAAAATGTATATTGAAATTACTTCCATTCAGAAAAAAATGTATATAACTATAAACGTATGTTTACATTGTGTACTCACACTTGATTCTCTGCAGCTTAGCTCTAAAAAAGTACTCTGAAAAATATTCTTCCAGAGATATAATAGGTTTAGAACACTCTCCCAGAGTTATATCTGCTATTTTTTTCTGATATTTGGGAATTAAGAACTAGAGGTTAGCTCTAGCATTCCCTGTTGCACTTGCTGTAATATCTAACTTCTCAAAATTAAAAAAAAAAAAGAAAGAAAAAGTATAGCTGCACCTATTAATCAAGTTATTTTAAATATTTATATATTTATTTATTCACTGAGAAAGTCTCTAGAGGCATGGAAAAAAAAACTGTCACCTATATATCTTGAAACATCAGAAAGGAAGGGTTAAAAAAATCTTCCACAGGACACATGAGCAGGTGATTTTTTTTTAGATGTTAAAAATATTACAGCTTTATTGAGATATAATTTACATACGGTAAAATTTACCCATTTGAAATATAAAATTCAATGTTTTTTAGTATATTCAGAGTTGTGCAACTATCAACATAATCAATTTCAGAACATTTTAATCACCCCAAAAAGAACCAAAGATGATATTTTAATGAGGGCTGAGGTAAGGAAAGTCAGGAAATGTGGCCATGTAAAACAAAGTAAGGTCTCACCCATCACTAAGATCAACGTTAAAGAGCTTACTGCCTGTTTTCTTTTAGGAGCTTTATGGTTTCAGGTCTTACATTCAAGTCCGTAGTCCATTTTAGGTTGATTTTTGCATATGTTGTAAAATAGTGGTCCAGTTTCATTTTTTTTGCATATAGCTGTTTTGTTTTCCCAACACCATTTATTGAAGAGACTGTCTTTTCCCCATTGTATATTCTTGCCTTTGTCATAGATTAATAATACATGTGTTATATGGGTTATTTCTGGGTGCTCTATTCTGCTCCATTGATCTACGTGTTTTTCTGCCAGGACAATACTGTTTTGATTACAACAGCTTTGTAGAACAGCTTGAAATCAGGGAGCATGATCACTGCAGCTTTGTTCTTCTTTCTCAAGATTGCTTTGGCTATTCAAGGCATTTTGTGGCTCTATACAAATTTTAGGATTACTTGTTCTAGTTCTGTGAAAAACATTGTTGGTATTTTGATAAGGATTGCTTTGGATGGTATGGGCATTTTAGCAAAATAAATTCTTCCAATCCATGAGGCACAATATATCTTTCCATTTATTTGTGTCTTCAATTTTTTTCATCAATGTCATAGTTTTCAGAGTACAAGTCTTTCACCTCCTTGGTTAAATTTATTCCTAGGTACTTTTTTTTTTATGCAATTGTAAATGGGATTGTTTTTTCTTTCAGCTAGTTCGTTTTAAGTGTATAGAAACTCAACAAATTTCTGTATGTTAATTTTGTATCCTGCATTTACTGAATATTAATTCTAACCATTTTTGGTATAGTCTTTAAGGTTTTCTGTATACGATATCATCTGCAAGTAGCAGTTTTACTTCTTCCTTTCTAGTTTGGATGCCTTTTATTTCTTTTTCTTGCCTAACTGCTTGTCTAGAACTTCCAAAACTATGTTGAAAAAAAGTGGCGAGAATGGACATCCTTCTCTTGCTCCTGATCTTAGAGGAAAAGCTTTCAGCTTTTCAATGTTGAGTATGTTAGGTGTAGGTTTGTCACAAATGGCCTTTATTATAATAGTTGAGGTACATTCCCTTTACATAGACCTTGAGAGTTTTTATCATAAATGTGTTAAATTTTGTCAAATGTTTTTTTCTACATCTACTGAAATGATCAATGTGTTGTATCATGTTGACTGATTTGCAGATGTTGAACTATTCTTGCATCCTTGGAATAAATCCCATGTGATCATGGTGTATGGTCCTTTTAATGTAGTTGAATTTGGTTTGCTAATAACTTGATAAGGATTTTTGTTCATCAGGGATATTGGCCTGTAATTTTCTTTTATTGTGCGTCTGTCTAGTTTTGGCATCAAGGTAAAGCTGGCCTCATAAAATGAATTTGGAGGCATTCCCTCTCCTTCAATTTTCTGGAACAGTTTGAGAAAGATTGGGATTAAATCTTTAAATGTTTGATAGAATTCACCAGTGAAGCCATCTGGTCCTGGACTTTTGCTTGTTAAAAGTTGTTTTGATTACTAATTCAATCTCACTAGTAATCTTGATCTATTCAAAAATTATTTTTTTTCTTCATGATTCAGTCTTGGAAAACTGTTTCTAGGAATGAATCCATTTCTTCTAGGTTGTCCGATTTGTTGGTATATAATCGTTCACAGAAGTCTCTTACAATCCTTTGTATTTCTGTGATACCAGTTGTAACTTCTCTTTCATTTCTGATTTTATTTATTTAGGTCCTCTCCTTTTTTCTAGATGAGTCGGGCTAAAAGTTTGTCAACTCTGATTATCTTTTCAAAGAAACAGCTCTTATTACCACTGATCTTCTCTGTTTTCTTTTTTTGCCTCTATTCCATTTATTTTAACTCTGATCTTTATTATTTCCTTTCTTCTATTACTTTTAGGCTTCATCTCTTCTTTCTCTAGTTCCTTTAGATGTAAAGTTGGACTGTTTGGGATTTTTCTAGTTTCTTGAGGTAGGGCTGTATCAATATGAACGTCCCTTCGCTGCATCCCATAAATTTTGGAATATTGTGTTTCCATTTTCATTTGTCTCAGGATTTTTTTTTCCCCTTTAATTTTTTTCATCATTAGTTGTTTAGTAGCACATTGTTTAGGCTTCACATGTTTGTATTTTTTTTTTTTCCCAGTTTTTTTTTTTCTTGTAATTGATTTCTGGTTTCATACACTATGGTTGGAAAAGATGCTTGAAAGTATTTTAATCTTCGTAAATTTATTGAGATTTGTTTTGTGGCCTAACATGTGATCTATCCTGGAGAATGTTCTGTTTGTACTTGAATGTGTATTCTGCTGTGTGGATACAACATTCTATAGATATCTATGAAATCCATCTGATCTAATGTGTCATTTAAGATCAATCATTCTTTTTGATTTTCTGTCTGGATGATCTATCCCTTGATGTAAGTAGGGTATTAAAGTCTCCTACTATTATTGTATTGCTGTCAATTTCTCCCGTTATGTCTGTTAATATTTATTTCATATATTTAGTTACTTCTATGTTGGTACATAAGTGTTTACAAACATTACATGCTCTTGTTGGGTTGGTCCTTTTATCATTATGTAATGCCCTTCATTGCCTTTTGTTACAGTCTTTGTTCTAAAGTCTATTTTGCTTCATATAAGTCTTGCTACCCCAGCTTTCTTATCATTTCCATTTGCATGGAATTTCTTCTGGCCATCCCTTTCTTTTCAGTCTGTGTGTGTCTTTAGATTTGAAGTGAGTCTCTTGTAGGAAGCATATAGAGGGATTTTTTTTTTATTATTATTATTCATTCACCAACCTTATGTTTTTGATTTCAGAATTTAGTCCATTTACATTTAAAGTATTTTTTGATAGTATGTACTTATTGAAATTTTGTTAACTTTTTCTGGTTATTTTTTCTGTTCCTTTCTTCATCTCTTGTTCTCTTCCTTTGTAGTTTGACAGCTTTCTTTAGTGGTATGTTTAGATTCCTTTCTCAGTATTTTTTTGTGTGTGTATCTACTATAGGTTTTTGGTTATCATGAGATTCATATATAATAACCTATATATACAGCAGTCTATTTTAAGTTGATAGTCCTTTAAGTGTGACTGCATTCTAAAAACACTACATTTTGAGGTGCCTGGGTGGCTCAGTCGGTTGGGCACCCAACTCTTGATTTCTGCTTGGGTCATGATCTCAGGGTTGTGGGACTGAGCACCATGTTGGGCTCCATGCTCAGCAGGGAGTGTGCCTGGGATTCTCTCCCTTTGCCCCTCTCCCTGCTCGAGCTCTTTCTAGAATAAATAAATCTTTAAACATAAAAAATATTAAAAATGTAAATACATTTTTTTTTTTTAAAGATTTTTTATTTATTTATTTGACAGAGAGAGAGAGACAGAGAGAGAGGGGACACAAGCAGGGGGAGTGGGAGAGGGAGAAGCAGGCTTCCCGCTGAGCAGGGAGCCCGATGTGGGGCTCGATCCCGGGACCCTGGGATCATGACCTGAGCCGAAGGCAGACGCTTAACCATCTGAGCCACCCAGGCGCCCCAATGTAAATACATTTTTACTCTCCCTTGATGTTTACTGTTCTTGACATCATATTTTACATCTTTGTATTTTGTGTATTCCTTCCTGATTGTTAATTTTACTACTTTGGTATTTTAACTTTCATACCCACTTTGTAAGTGGTCGATCTACTACCTTTACTATAATATTTGCCTTTATCAGTGAGATTTTTTTTTTCAAATATTTTCTTATTTCTAGTTATGGCCTTTTCTTTTTAACCTAAACAAGTCCATTTAACAATTCTTATAAAGCCAGTTAAGTGGTGATGAACTCCTTTAGCTTTTGCTTCTCTGAAAAACTCTCTCTCCTTCAATTCTGAATGATAACTTTGCTGGGTAGAGTATCCTTGGTTGGAACTTTTTCCCTTTGAATATATCATGCCACTCCCTCCTAACCTATAGTTTCTGCCAAAAAACAATCAACTTATTTAGAGGCTTATGGGGTTTCCCTTGCATGTAGCTGTTTTTCTCCGGTTGCCTTTGAGGTTTTCTTTTTATTAACTTTTGACATTTTAAGTATAATGTGTCTTGTGTAGATCTCTTCAGATTCATCTTATTTGGACCTTTCTGTGCTTTCTGGACTGGATGTCTATTTCCTTCCCCATGTTAGGGAAGTTTTCTGGCCCTTTTTTCCTTTCTTCTCCTTCTGGGATCTCTATAATGTGAGTATGCTTGATGCTATCCCACAGATCCCTTTATCCTCATTTTTTAAATTATTATTTTTCTTTTTGCTGTTGTTTGGGTGATTTTCCCTACCCTGCCTTCCAAGTCACTGTTCTTCTGTATCATCTAGTCTGCTATTGATTCCCTATAGTATATTTTTCAGTTCAATTATTCTATTCTTAAGCTCTGTGAGTTCTGTTTGGTACTTTCTAATATTTTCTATCTCTTTGTTGAAGTTCTTGGTGCATTCATCCATTCTTCTCCAGAGTTCAATGACCATCTTTAAAGACCATTATTTTGAACTCTTTATCAGATAAATTGCTTATATCCATTTCATTAAGGTTTTTTTCCCAAGGGTTTTATCCTGTTCCTTCATTTGGAACATGTTCCTATTTCCTCATTTTGACTCTTTATGTTTGTTTCTATATATTGTGAAACAGCGATCCTTACCTGTTTTGAAAAAGTATCTCTGTGTAGGACATGAACCCTGTCATTTAACTTTACCCTAGTCCTTGTTTGTCTATCGGAGCTCTCTCTCTCGATTGTTTCAGACCCCCTGGGTCCAGAAACACAATCCTCTCTGGTGACCTGAGCCTGGTGCTCAAGGGGCATCCCCTGTGTGACCTGCATATACCTATTGGCTCTGGTGGGGTTGCATCAGTGGCACAGAGGGTCAGGGCTGCTTGCCCACTGTCTGACTGAGCTGTGCAAATAGCATGGGAGTGATAGGAAGGGCTGCTCACCTACTACAGCTAGCGGTGTTGCACAAGCAGTTCAGAAGGCTGTGTCTGGCAGGGCTGCTCCAGTGGCTCATGGAGATGGGGCCATTTACCCGCTGCTAAGTGATTACAGTGACAGTACAAAAAATGGCCACCCAGCACCAGGGCCAGCAAGGTAGAGGGAGCCTATAAAAATGGTATCTGTCAGCATTCAGTCCCCAAAGAGTCCCCACAGACTTCTGCTCTTCTTCAGACACTAAGCTCAGCAAGTGAACCTCCTTCACCTATGGTCTAGGCTGTTTTCAAACTGCTGCTTTTGCAATGGGGTCCTGGGATGATTGGGTCCGTGCACAAGCCCTTTAAGAACAGAATCTTCATTGCCTATAGCCCTATGTTTCCTCTGAACATAATCCCTGTTGGTTTTGAAAGCCAGAAATTTTGGGTTTTGTCTCTCCAGTGCAGGACCCAAGGATTGGGATGAATGATATGGGGTATAAACCCCTTACTCTTTACCCTTTATGTTTTGTTTGGTTGCTTCTTTGTCTTTTTTTTTGAGACACCTTCCCCCTACCCCTATTGAAGGCTGCCACACAAAGGGTGGGGTTTTGACAAGTGTGTCTCTGCCTCTCCTACCTATCTCAGTGTGGAACTTTTATCCTTCGTTGTGAAGGGGTTCTGCTAGTTCTCAGATTCTTTTCAGAGGGAATTGTTCCATATGTAGTTGTATATTTGTTGTATCCCTGGGAGGAGGTGAGTTCAGGATCTTCCTATACTGCCATTTTGAACTGCCTCTCCAAATTGCCAACATTTTTATAAGCATCATTGTATTTTTTGTTTAAAACAGCTAGTTTTTCTGTTCTAAAACTAAAAACTGATAATACACATTTATATTAAGATATCAAAAAAGATAAGTGCTCATTTTATTTTTTTAACCCAAATCCACCTTTGATAAACACATAACAGATACTATTTTAGATACACTTCCTGAGCTAATTGCCATGGGCTCCTAAAAGAAGAGTTAGGGTCTTGATTATCTCATAATTGTAAACGGTCAACTTTTCACATAGGATCATGATTATGAAACATATAACCCAAGTTCAAAAAACCTAAGACCAAATTCAGACTCCATTACTCACTATGTGACCTTGAGCAAATTATTTAACCTCCTTAAGCCTCAATTTCAACTTTCAAATTGAGCAGTACAAATCACTATAGCATTTGTATTAAAAATGCCTATGTAAAGTACCTAGACAAATACTAGATGTCATGAGGAAAAAAGTTACCTTACCTTTTCAAGTCACTTAAAAATTTTTTGGCTCAAAGAGACTTCTAGTAATACTTAAATTTTTGAAATATCAATTTTTTACTAATGCTTTGTATACAGAGAGAACACTTTTGAGCATATACTCTTTCTCTGTGAAGATCTTGCCTCTCAAACACTCCTGCCCCAAAAATTAGTATTTAGGAAGATTAAGTGACCTGCTGCTGCTCTACCCCCAGATTAATTCCCTTCCAAGGCTGACTATATCCTGAAATCTCTCCTTGGAGTGGACATTCCATTGGAAGACACACCCTACAGTTCCCACCCATAAACATTCTTACCACAAAACTCTACTAAATTTCCAAACAGGGATCACTACTCAGCTTGGGAGAAAAAAAAATTACCAAGTTCATCTTCTGCTTCTTACTTCCAAAAAGCAGTCCCCCTACCAAGGAGCAAAAACTCTTAAATTTACCCTTATGGGCTGGACCCAACCCATAACATGATTCAGACCTTTAAAATACTCAATTTATTCCTTCTGGAGTGAATTCTACACCACTTAAATTGTAGGAAAAAATGGGACATCTTTTCCAGATGGAACAAACCTCTGCTACATGACAGTGGTTTATAAACCCGTTAAAGAAAGGTTGTAGCCTTTTCTTTAAAAATAAAAAAGAGGGGATTTCATACCAACTTAAGATTTCTAGCACTACCAAAAATCAACATTTTATAAATGTTATATATTTTAGTAAGCAAAACTTAATTTCAAGTATTTTTACATGTAATTTTGACATTTATTTTGCTGGAAAATATTAGAGGAAAACAAATAGGACACTATTATAATGTTTTGCCATAATTTATCTATGTTCTTGCACAGATTCTTATGACTGAAATCACTAGTGACCTGGAAGCATGCTGTACTTTGAGACTTTTGTTTTTATAGCTTCCATGTTAAGTTCTATGTGAAATTCCTTTCCAATTTTAATGGAGCTACACAGAGCAAAGAATAAAATCCAAAGAAACAAAAATTAAAATATCCTAGTATGTTATATAATAAGACAAATATTTGTAGCAGGAACCATTCAACAATTCAAAACCAAACATAAGTACCTATTTTATAGCAGGCTCAAGTTAGTGTCATTTTGTGTATCTGGAATACTAATAAGACCATAAGTATCTTCCTTTGTAAACAGTTACGAAGTATGAAAATCATTAGGGTCATGTACTAGAAAAGCACTTTTCAATTATAAAGATTTGTGTGTGTGTGTCTTAAAATTCGCATTATAAAAAGTTGTGCCAGATGATGAAAACAATTTTTATATAACTTAATTATTTAAACATAATTAGGACCACCCCCCTCCAAATCATTTGACTTTCTATTTGCAAGCACCAGGTCCTACATACTTAAAGGAGGAAGAATGAATTTGAGGAAATCAACGGCAGAGCTCTCTGTGTTAAGCTAAAGAATTGTCTGCCTTTTTAATGTGCTAATCACTCTGAAAAATCCAAAACTCAAAACTGAAGGGGCAGAGGCTGTGCCAGAGCCTTCTCATCTGTATCCTGGTGAGAGCAGTCCCTATTCTCACAGCATGATTATAAGGCTTAAATTATGCATACCATAAAGCATTCCATAGATAGAAGATAAAAGAAAACTGTACTTGTGTAAATGCTACTTACAAGGAGTAAAAAGAATGCCCTTGAGTTTGGGACGTAGCTTATACCTGGGGGGACGTCCCGATTAGAACTTTCAGAAATATACAAAGAAAAGTTCCTTTCGGGTGTTTTGGGGGAGGAGATGGGGCAGGGCAGGTACCAAATCAGGTGAGGGAAAATGCAGACACACACTGAAGAATTATACAATGCCATATTTAGAACTCTGACATTTCAGTGACCCTTTACTAGGCACAGTGATGGCCCAGTGAACTTCATGCCATCTGGTAAATTCCATCGCTCAGTCAGGTGCTCAGTACTGAACGACAGGCAGGGATAGCAGAAGAGAAAGAACAGGGACTTAGTACCAGTACAGCACAGATACAGGAACTCACCAGGAAGCAAAAGGAAATTTCATCCCTCAACACAAAGGCTGATGTGACGGTTCAAAGACAGAGACAACCCCCTTCCCACCACACCCGTTTCCCTACCCTCCCTGCTCTGGGTTGCTCTAGTGTTTTCTTATTAAGTCAACACCATTTATATATAAGAGCAAAAGACATTGTTAAACTCACAAATCCTTTCCCCACCCAACATGTGCGAGTCTTTAAGACCTACTATTGTTAAGAAAAGTGAGGAATATGAATTTTTAAGTCTTCTAAATCCATGCCAACAGCAAGAGCCAATACAAACAAAAGTGACTTGTGAGAAATACTTATCACAGTTACCAGTCTTCACTAAGCCCACTTCCTTCTAGGACTCTTCTCCTCTTCATCTCTAGGGAAAAGTTGCTTCCACATAACAAGTAATCAAATAAATTTATTTTGAAAGGGAAACTACCCTAGATGCTTCTTTTAAAGTTATTCCTTTATAACGACATTTCGAGAAGGAGAAGTCTTTTAAAAAAATTTTTTTTAAAGCAACACAGTATTTTGAAGCACTAAGAAGACTGAAAGGATATAGAAACCAAAGAGGAATATGATGCGTGTGTGTGCGTGTGCGTACACAGAGAGATACTGAGAGAACAGAAATTGCAATGGGAAAATGATACCTTTTACTTTTGATAAAAACTTGCAGTTCCTTAAGGTTTAGAAAATCAAAATAAATGCCACTTATTTTTCATGGTATTACTACTAATCATTTCCGTTTATTCCATATATTTCATTAAAATTACCATTGCAATTATCTCCTAAACCTTCCTTGCTTTGAGAAGAAACAGACTGACCAATGGCCACCCCGTGATTACATTCACTCTCTCCAGGACTGTATGCAGTATCTTCATCACAGCCTCTTACAGCGTTTATACATTGCCATAGTAGGCCTTTTTAGAAAATCATACAGAACATATATCTAAAATATCTAACATGCCTTCCTATTTTCTTGAGACCTAAGATCTTACATTAAAAAGTCTAAAATAATACATGCTTAATCTTAGAAAGCTCTGAAAAGCAAGTACTGAAAACCTTAAAATGTACATTTTCTTTAAAAATTATTTCAAAGTTTCACTCAGACATTTAAAAACGCTTTTAAAGAAAATGTGTAAGGTTTTTATGAGGCTGAAAAAT
>NC_138371.1:60846959-60925866 GCF_054177405.1 Leptonychotes weddellii | reverse complement strand
GCCTTCCTATTTTCTTGAGACCTAAGATCTTACATTAAAAAGTCTAAAATAATACATGCTTAATCTTAGAAAGCTCTGAAAAGCAAGTACTGAAAACCTTAAAATGTACATTTTCTTTAAAAATTATTTCAAAGTTTCACTCAGACATTTAAAAACGCTTTTAAAGAAAATGTGTAAGGTTTTTATGAGGCTGAAAAATTAGGATTTTCAATATGCAGTAATACCAAATACAAGAACTAGAAGCTGGGCAGACCCAGGAAGCAGCACAGACACTGTGGTCTGAAGAACAAAGCACAGGGATGGTGGTCCTCATGTGACATGTGAAATATAGGACATTACCTAAAGTACATTCTAGTCAAATACTATTTAATTTTAATCCATGTTGCTTAGATCTAACTTAAAAAAAAAAAAAAAAGGAATCTAAGAACACACACCGCCAAAGGAAGCAAAAGAAAAATCCAGAAAGTGCAATACTGTGTAGGGCAAATTGTCTGCTCTCTTCAAAGTCAGGGCCATTACTTAGAGAAGTTTACAGGACATAATCAGATGCCAAGCAAAGTCCCTATTAGCTCCTAATTAGAACAAAGTACCTGTAAATGTTTTTGAGGCAATTGAGCCAGTGTGGCAATGGATTGAGATTACATAATTATTACATAAGATTATCAACATGGAAAGGCGACAAGCATTAAAAGAAAAAGACAGTTGATAAAACAGCATGACCAAAACAGCATTTCATTTGGGTAAAAACTGATATACATGGAAATAAACAGATACAGAATTCTACATATTGAACTATAAATAGGGATAATCTCTAGGCAAGAGAATGTTACTTTCTCTTACTTTTGCTTATTAATATCCTCTAACTTTCTACAATGGATATTTATAATAAGGCAATATTAACATGAACTTACTATAACTAATAAAAGCCTTAAAAAGAGGCTGGGTTTCTGTCCAGGCAAGCAATTTCTTATTTTATATGCATAATGATAGATGGAGTTGCTGGCCTCCGAAAAAGAAGGGAAAGGAGTTTAGTTAATAAAACGGTCTCTGGGGTGCCTGAGTGGCTCAGTCGTTGGGTGTCTGCCTTCGGCTCAGGTCGTGATCTCGGGGTCCTGGGATCAAGCCCCGCATCAGGCTCCCTGCTCCGCAGGAAGCCTGCTTCTCCCTCTCCGACTCCCCCTGCTTGTGTTCCCTCTCTCGCTGTGTCTCTGTCAAATAAATAAATAAAATCTTTAAAAAAAAATTGTCTGAAGGAAAAAAATTAATTGAAATTCTTTCACATCTAGTATTGCCTGTAAAGATTCTAAAAGTCAACGCTATTCAGGAGACTAGAAGGAAAATGAGACATTACTCCGAGGAATCCTGTTGATGTCATCAGTTACAGGTAAAATATCAATGTAACGGAAAGTCCTTTCATACGCAAGCATCACTAAGCCCAGGCAATGTTAAGTCCCTTCTGCTGGCTGGCATTTGCCAAGTGAGGTAGGAGGAGAAAGTGATGGGGTAATAGAGAGGGGAAATCAGACCTGCAGCTTCTCCCCTTAAACTACAACCCAAAACACCATCTGCCACGAAATGACTATCAGTAACTTGAGACCAGCTGCTGCAAACTTAAACAGCTTCCAGCAGATTTAAGGGATGTTATGATCAAAGTTCAGCAAGTCCTTCATGTACCACTGGTATGATTTTAGTTCTCATTAGTTTTATAAATCAATCCTTCAGAAGACAGGAAGTAGTATGTAAGGCAAAATGAGGATCAAGTTAACATTTACATAGCTTATAGATTCTATATACTGGCATAAATCCTCACTTTTTCAAAAAAGAAGGTACCGTATGAGTTACCAATTTACTGCATCTCATTTCCAAATATACCCTTCAATGCAGGCCCTATGATAAACAATGGGATTCCATTAACCGTTAAGCATTTCTCCTTTAAAGTAGACGATGTTAAGCTTTTGTATAGAGAGCACTGAGAGACACTATAGAAGGGCTTCCTGGAATTCCCTGCCTGGGCTGGAGTTCGGGAGTGTGAGTGTGTAGAGAGATATCTGGTAAAGCCTTCCCCAGACATGGGCACAGAACACCATCCCTCTGTGATCTTGCAGCCTCTCCTCCTGGAAATAACCTGAGTTCCTCTTGACATAGAAACCAGAGCCTCTACACAGACTGAATGCTCTGAATGCCTCCTGCCTGTGCAGAGCCTGTTGGCAGGGCCCCTCTCAGCTTCCACACAGTCACTTATGGCCTGGAAGGTCACACCCTGACGAGTGGCTCCTTCTACAACACCTCTCCCCAACCTTTACCAACCTGACTCTCCCCATCCCCACCAACCCATGCAATGGAGAAAACTTCTGCTCCCCCACCTCCCACTACCACTCAGACTTCCACGGCACGTCTATACCTGCTCCCCACCTGCACTGCAAAGGGTGGCCTATTTGCCTACCAACTCCAGAGCAGCTCCAACCTGGCTAAACTAGGAGGATTCTCTGTTTTTGGGGGGCTGAACCATACTATTCTCCAAGGAGGTCTTGCACCCTTTATGAGTTTGTCCTTCCTTGGTTACTCTCCCTCAGCCTAGGGTACTATATAGTGTTTCTTTATATATTATATTTACTCTTTTTCTTATAGTAATTCTTTATATTAAGTTTTTCATCAAACCTACCATGTGGCTTCTAGCTCCTAATTGGACCCACATGGCTATAGATTCCAGGTGCCACATAATATGGTCAGTTTTCTCAGACACATGCAGTGAGAAATTCATATCATCACCAGTAAGTCCATTACTTTTTATTCTGCCACAGCTTCTCTTAACAATCTAACATCATCACAAGCTCACCTTAAAGACTGAAATGTCTAAACAAATCCTCTGTGGGTCACAAGTTATACTATCATGTGAGACAGATGAGATGGGGCTAAAAAATTTGTGTTTATGAGGTGTGTTTGAGAACATATGTGTTTATGTACTCAAAAGAGAAGTTAAAGGAAGATGAAAAGAAAAAAGAAAAAAAGAGCCTGCTAACCCACAGATGCAAGGCTACCATCCTGCCCAAACCTTACTCTAAACCCATTACTATCTTGTGTCTCAGTCTTAAGGAATGTATGCAAACCTGGGTACTCAGGCCAAAAACTAGGAACCCTATTAAATAAGCTAATCATTTTCCTTGCTATTCATCAAGGTTGAACATTAGCACATGCTCTTTCAGAAAGTTCTCAGCTATTAAACTACTTCCTCTTTTGCTCTAGCTATTATACAATAAAGGCTCTATGTTTGTTTGTTTGAGAGAGAGAAAGAGAGAGAGAAATTTAGAGAACGAGTGGGAGGAGGGGCAGAGGGAGAAGCAGACTCCCTGCTGAGCAGGGAGCCAGAAGTGGGACTCCACTGGCCTGAGCCAAAGGCATAACGGACTGAGCCACCCAGGCACCCAAGGCTCGATTTCTTAATGAGTACACCACTATCACCAGGCATAGTTTTGGGTCCCCTTACAATGTTCCTGCTGAATTCATCAAACAAGTCTACATATTAAGGAGGTAAAGCAACTGTAATCAAGAGAAGAAACTCAGATGCATTAAGCAATATGTCCACCATTTTAGTGACAGAGCTTAGATTCAAACCCAGATCCTTTTTTTTTTTTTTTTTTTTAAGATTTATTTGTTTTAGAGAGAGTGAGTGCAAGAGACAGAGAGCAGGGGGAAGGGCAGAGGGAGAGAGAGAATCCTCAAGCAGGCCCCCCTTGAACATGGAGCCCAACATGGGACTCGATCCCAGGACCCCGAGATCATGACCTGAGCCAAAACCAAAAGTCAGCTGCTTAACTGACTGAGCCACCCAGGCATCCCTCAAATCCAGATCTTTCTGATCCCAAAATCTATGCTCTTTCATTTCATCATGACCACATACCCATTCCTCCCTTCCAATTCCTATCCTTCACCAAAGGGAGGCACAAGTGAAATATGTTCTCAGCTAGTCTTTTCAAGGCTTTGATTGTTTTTTGGACTTTGGTACATTTCTTTTCCAAGAAAAACAAGAGGAAATATAGAGCACTCTTAACCCACTTTCTAAAAGCAGGTGAGTACTTTCTTCCTCTACCACAGAATTGACCTTTAGTTTGCTTCCTTTTTCCCCATGCAAGAACATGCCATAATAGATACAAATGTTACTAAATATTTTCAGTTTCAGGCACAACAAGATTGAAACTGAAGCTATATAATTCTAACACTAAATAATTATGCTGGGCTACAGAATTATTAAAATTTACATTGAAAGCATCAGTTATTCCTGAAGATGAGGTCAGAAATGCATGGTTCTACTGACTTGTGCCTGGCACACCTAAAACAAATCTTAAGCATAAAAGTGGCCAACAAATTGAAAAGAAAATGTATTTGTCCTAATTTTAATATAAAAATTTTCAATGCTCTCACTGCAGAATTTCTGGCTAGATAAATCAGCATTTTTTAAAGCAGTGAATAAAAAAGAAATAAAATCTGAGGCTCATGCAAATTTGGGGAGTTTATTCCTTCTTTAAAATATCTGCCTCTATGTCTCATCACTTACATAAAAATTTTTAAATGTGTAATATCAAATTGCACACAATTTGTTTCACACACACAAATTTGTTTTTAAAATATCAATCCTCCAATCCTTTCTAAAGTTTGCCAAGGCTGCCAGCAGAAGCAGTCTGAATTCAAACAATTTTTCAGATATAACCATGGCTTCTCTTCTTTAAGGAAAATCATCACAAGTATGTTACTCTGACATTTCATCTTCAATTATAATTTACTCAAGCCAAAATTTTTCTATTTTCCCTTAATATTTTAAGACTATAAATAAAAGCTGAGTATTCAGAATTGGGAAAAGAGCTGGACTGTAATTTTCCTAACAGGGAGTAGACAAGGAAGAAATGTTACAAGATCTCAACACATAGGTGGACTGCCTGCTACAAGTAAAGAAAATTTGAGATGTGATTATAAAGAATTTTAGTCTCTGCAAGAGAGAGAGTGGTCTTGGTTCTTGTTTCGGAAAGATAAGCACAAACTACAATACAGCTATGAAACTCAGAATTCCTGAAGAAACAATTTGAGGTCTCTGAAATTAAATTGGGGTAGGTGGATTGGAGAAGACCAGAATTCAAAGTACCACTGATTTGGCAGCGAGTTAATGACTTTTTCCCTCCCCAGCCAGGACTCAAGGCAGCTCAAATCTCAGAAGCAGACAATGAATGCAAAGACAGAGTGCAAGAAAAGCCCTGTGGTTCAGAGTCAAGGAGCAGGAAAGGGGTTTCAATGCACAGAAAGATTAAAAATGCCTTTTTTATTTCCTTTTGCAAAAACCAAAAGTATTTCTATATAATAGCAATGAACAATTCTAAAATATCACAAAAATGAACTACTTGGGTGAATCTCCATCAAAATGTATATAGGATCTGTATTCTGAAACCTACATGACACTGATAAAAGAAATCAAAGACAACTGAACTAAATGGAGAGACATGCAATGTTCATAGATTAGAAGACTCAACATAGTATTAAGAGGTCAATTCTTCCCAAATTGTTCTATACATTTAACACAATTCCAGTCAAAACCCTAGCAGGATTTTTGTAGATACAGACAAGCTGATTCTAAAATATACAGTAAAGCAAAGGAATCAGAACAGAAAACAATTTTGATAAAGCAGATCAAGCTGGAGAACTCACACTACTAGATTTCAAGACTATTAAGCTACAGTAATCAAGACAGTATGGTCTTGACAGACACATAGATCAATGGAACACAACAGAGTCCAGAAATAGAACTACACAAATGTGAAGAACTTATTTTTGATAAAGGTTCAAATTCAATAAAGAAAAGAGAGTCTTTTCAACAAATGATGCTGGAATAATTGGACATGTGAATGCTAACCAAAAAAAGGAAACTAGGAACCTAGTCCTAAACTTTATACCTTAAAAAATTTTAACTCAAAATGAATAATAGATCTATATACAAATGAAAAGTTATAAACTTTAAAAAATATAATATTTTATGATCTGGTATTATAAGTTCTTAGATAAGACACAAAAACTCATAAAAGAAAAATTTGATAAATTAGACCTTATCAAAATTAAAAACTTTTGCTCTATAAAATATACTGTTAAGAGAGTGAAAGGACAAGTCACAGTCTGGAGGAAATATTTATAAATCACATTAGACGAAGAACTTATATCCAGAATATATAAATAACTATTCAACAACAAAACAACCAGCCCAATTTAAAAATCAGCAAAAGACTTAGTTGACTAAAGAGGGTCTACAAATGGCAAAAAAGCCCCTGATTGGGGTGGAGTTTTCAAGAAACTCTAAAGGGGTCAAAATTCCTAGAACTGTGCATCAAATAAAAGCCAATTTACCTATGTTAATAAAAAATGTTTAAGGAGCGCCTAGGTGGCTCAGTCAGTTAAACATCCAACTCTTGATCTCAGCTCAGGTCTTGCTCTCAGGTCGTGAGTTCAAGCCCTACACTGGACTCCATGCCTGAGTATGGAGCCTACTTAAAAAAAAAGGGGGGGGCGCGGAATTGACACACAATTTTCTTTTTGTTCAGCCTCCATTCCACTTTAAAGTGAGAAAGGAATTGCACAAATATTACTTCCATTATCGATGAACATGCTGTATATTTGAATAATGGGCTAAAGGGAGATAGGATAGTACAAACTCCTACAAACTCAGCGAGTCATTTGAATCTCATATTTTTTGAGCATTCAAAAGGAAAAAATAAGCATAACATCTTTTCTGATTCTTTGTAGTTACACTTGACGTAAAGGTAAAAGTTCATTTTAGCTTAGAACCTAGAAATACAGTTTAGCAACTAAATCAAAATTTATGCCAAAAAAAGACATAAAATATTTAACATTATTTACAGTCAACTCTCAATTATCTAGACAACAGATTAACATTCACAAATGAATGCTAGTAACAAAAAGAAAAGTATGTTTGTGGGGAAATTACAGTTTAGAATCTGCAAAATATATATATAAGAGATTTGTATTTTTGTAAATCTCATAACGTAATTCTTGGCATATGGGAAGCACTCACCAGAATTCCACATGGTATCATCTAATATCATCAAACAGGAATACTGACCATCAGGCCAATAGATCAAACATACACCTCTACCCTGAAGGTTTAACAATTCATGCATGCAAACATTTGTGCACCCACCAGTAATAAATATAGGGGCAGGGAATGACCTAAATGTGGAAAACAAAGTGCACTTGGCCTAGGGCAGCAGGAAAAAGCAAGGAATGGGGACTACTAAAGTCAAAAGAAGGTTGTGTGCCCAGCTTCCATTATTCATCAGGCAGTGTTGACTGATTTTCCAAGTAAGGTCCACTGGATGATGTGCTGATGTCAGAACATAATTATGTTCAGGGACATACGCTAAAGGAATCTTGCAAAAACTTAAAGTAGAATTCGGAGATAGTTTATTTTAATACTAAGGGGTTTTATTCTTTGAAATACCAGTATTTTGGCATATAACTATTTTTTAAATTCTGTACAACGACCTGAGAAATATCCAATTACATTTTCTACCAACAAGTTGGGAATAACACTTAAAAATCAAACTCAAAAAAGGGAGGAAGGAAGGAAAGGGAGGACAGGAGAGAGGGAGGCAAAAAGAGAAATGAATAATTAAGGGAAGACAGGACTAGAAGGTGTCCAAAATCAAACAATAATCAGGCAACATAGTAGTGCTAAATGGTCCTTCTTTTTCTGAAGAACAGGAATTGACAATTCAATAAAAAAGGTTACAGTACAGGG
Source organism: Leptonychotes weddellii (assembly GCF_054177405.1). Taxonomy (NCBI): domain Eukaryota; kingdom Metazoa; phylum Chordata; class Mammalia; order Carnivora; family Phocidae; genus Leptonychotes; species Leptonychotes weddellii. Next base: position 60,918,074 of record NC_138371.1, on the reverse strand, counting down.
TTTTAATTCATTTAAAGGACATAAATATTTCTTCAAATACAAGAAAAAAAAATTCCCTGTATCTAAAACCATCGTGATCTTATCATAGATTGTAAACCTGGTCATAGAAAAAGAACCAGGGCGCCTGGGTGGCTCAGTTGGTTAAGCGACTGCCTTTGGCTCAGGTCATGATCCTGGAGTCCCGGGATCGAGTCCCGCATCGGGCTCCCTGCTCGGCAGGGAGTCTGCTTCGTCCTCTGACCCTATCCCCTCTCATGTGTTCTCTCTCTCTTAAATAAATAAATAAAATTTAAAAAAAAAAGAAAAAGAAAAAGAACCAAAGCCTGTGGAAGAATTTAGAAATTAATTTAACTATTTTACATTAAGTTACTGCACACTTCTCTGCCTTTCAATAAACGTATTATTAATAACAATATGTAATATTGTCCTTAAAAAGTGGTAAAACAGAGGCGCCTAGGTGGCTCAGTCATTAAGCGTCTGCCTTCGGCTCAGGTCATGATCCCGGGGTCCTGGGATCAAGCCCCGCATTGGGCCTCCTGCTCAGCGGGAAGCCTGCTTCTCCCTCTCCCACTCCTCCTGCTTGTGTTCCCTCTCTCGCTGTGTCTCTCTCTGTCAAATAAATAAATCTTTAAAAAAAGAAGTGGTAAAACAGAAAAGTTAAAAAACAAAGTTTATCAAACAAAATTAGCATTGCTTATAATCCTTCACTATATTTCGGGATAAAAAAAGCTTATAATATCTTCTATCAATTAATACTGTACAGGCTCCTTTCCCCATCTCACTTTGCTTCCAAAACACAGTTTTAATCAATTTAATCATAAATATGTATTACACACATCAGAACGGTCAGGGAGGTAAGTCCTAGAGATACTTGCTAAAGTTTATCAAAAGGGAGAGAAGCCATAGAGCAAGTCTACGCCAAGCTGACTGGGTGATGGGCTGCATCAGGACACACCTCACCTGGGTTAGAGGTAGAAAAGATCTTTTAGGAGAAATGATAGCTCAGCATACCTGAATAATGAGAAGGATACAGCCTAGTGAAGGGAGAGATGCAAGTCCTCTAGGCACAGGTAAGAGAGAAAAAGATCCTTTAGAAATAGGGAGGGAAGGAGGTAAGACTGGAGAGGAAGGCAGGACCCCCACCAGTATATCTAACAAAAACCAGAATTGGCCCTTAGCATTTAAAAAAAAAAAAAAAAGTGTTTTAAGCAAGAAAATGACAATCAGAGTTGCATTTTAGGTGCATTGCCTGGCTGATATGGAGAATGGATTGGAGGAAAATTAGACCAGAAGCAGGAAAACCAGATAGAATAATCCAGACCAGCAACCTCCAACATCAGTGAAAGGAAAAAGCTGACTTGGGCTACACTTATTATTATCTGATTGTTTCTTATATGTCTGACAAAAAGCTTATACTAAGACCATAACTGTCAGCTTTGCTATTTCCTTGTAGTTCACTGTGCTTGTATTTTTAATCATATTCAATGTGTGATTTCTTTGCAGGCACGCACACCTGACCATCATGAAGATTAGTTTATAAATAATATGATGCGCAGAACACTTGTAAACTGCAATATACTAAAAGGTAATAACCAGGGGAGGCTAGCAAGGTGGCCCCAGCACAGCATGCTCACCCTCTTCCCACAATGCATCTCCAACATCACACATAGCCTCTTTGACCCACAACATGAGGGATGTCCTCAGTGCCCATAAAGCTTTGGGGCCTGGGTGGCTCAGTAGGTTGAATGGCTGCCTTCAGCTCAGGTCATAATCTCAGGGTCCTGGGATCGAGCCCCGGTTTGGGCTCCCTACTCAGCAGGGAGTCTGCTTCTCCCTCTCCCCCCGCCCCGCCCTATTCATGCTTGCACTCTCTCTCAAATAAACAAAACCTTAAAAAAAAAAAATACTGATAAAGCTTAACTTCTGTTTCTTTTACATTACATATTAATAGAAGTTCTGATATTTTCTTTTTCATACCAGTGAGTCATTTCATATTCCCACACCCACCCACCGACTTGTCATATTAGGGTAGTATTAATGTTTTCTATATATATTTTAATCAACTTTCGTTCTAAGCAATAACATCAAACCCATAAATTTATATTGCTTTCTAATGGGGTAGAATAAAAATGATCACTAAAAGCAAAAAAAGTGTATCTTCTCAAAAACAGTTTATTACAATATTGAGAAGTACTCAGAGACCAGGAGTTTTTCCAGGCAGAATCCACCTCTTATTGACATTTGTCTCCCCACACACTGGTACAGTGGCTGGTCCTGAGCAGGCACTCAATAAACACTCTCAGAACAAATGGACAACCATGAAGTCATGGACCTAGATTTGCTGAGAAGGTTGTTAGCCTCTAGCCTTGGAGTTATTTCAGCATGAGTGAGACGGTCATTTGCTAAAACTGGGAGATAGGGTAGGTGACCTCAGAGAAGTCTAGGATAAGTATTTTAATTGGTAAGGAGAAAGAAGAGTGACTTCCCAGGACTGGATAATGACTGGTTACCTTGTATATTACAACACTGAGTTTGACATCTAGTTCTGCCATCTTACAAACTCTGTAACCTTGAGCCTGACTTTTTTTTCCTTGACTTATTAAAGTGATATATGAATAGTTTTCTACCATTAAGCCATTTTTAAAAACTCCTGCAGTAGGGGCACCTGCGTGGCTCAGTCGTTAAGCGTCTGCCTTCGGCTCAGGTCATAATCCCAGGGTCCTGGGATTGAGCCCCGCATCGGGCTCTCTGCTCCGCGGGAAGCCTGTTTCTTCCTCTCCCACTCCCCTTGCTTGTGTTCCCTCTCTCGCTGTGTGTCTCTCTCTGTCAAATAAATAAATCTTAAAAAATAAAATTCCTGCAGTAATCCTACTCAGTGACAGAGTAATATACTGATGAACGTAATTTTATTTTGCATTTTAAGTTTTGCGTTTTATAGCCATACTCATAAGATAGCTTCTTTCACTTTGTGCAATTTCTTTATAAAATGCCAATAGCAATGTGCTAATTTTGTAAAATAAACTCAAAGTTCCTAGCTTTTTCTGTGCTCTGTAAAGCTATAAAGAATGCATTTTTGGGGCACCTGGGTGGCTCAGTCGTTAAGCATCTGCCTTCGGCTCAGGTCATGATCTCAGGGTCCTGGGATCAAGCCCCACATCGGGCTCCCTGCTCTGTGGGAAGCCTGCTTCTCCCTCTCCCACTCCCACTCCCACACTGCTTGTGTTCCCACTCTCGCTGTGTCTCTGTCAAATAAATAAATAAAAAATCTTAAAAAAAAAGAATGCATTATCTATCCCTTAGAAAACCAAATAGTCTTCCCTCCATAACTAATCCCAGAACCTTCTAGAAGATAGACCTCTGGTAACTTTTTTCATTTTTTCTATAATTCATTGACTGAACAGCTCTAATTCTTGATTCAAAATTTTAGTTTATATATTTTCTAGATGGTCATCCAATTTCATCTGGAATTTCTAACCTATTAACATAAATCATTATCTATTATTCTTATAAAAACTTTTGGAATCCATTATAACACTTTTGTTCTCTTTTTCATCAAATTTACAAGAGATCGGTGTTGCTTTTTGAAATCAGTCATATCTGTCAGGGTTAAACATTAAATAAAATCCGAAATTTGAGTAAGGAATCTGTTAGTGATCTTTGAGAAAAATGACTGAACTTTATGACATCTGCTTTAGCTACTCTGACCATATTTACCTATTTCCTTGCTTTCAGTTCAGTTTTCCAAGGTACAGTGTAACTTTAGTATTTAATATTAATAAAATACTTTAAAGTACTTAAGTATTTTAAAAGATTCTTTTTTTTTTAAGATTTTTTTATTTATTTGAGAGAGCGAGAGCATGAGCAGGGTGGCAGGGTGAGGCAGAGGGAGAAGCAGGCTCCCCACTGAGTGAGGAGCCCAACGTGGGGCTCGATCCCAGGATGCTGAGATCATGACCCGAGCCAAAGGCAGATGCTTAATTGATTGAGCCACCCAGAAAAGATTTTTAATGTACTTCAGAAACTTGAAAAAATAAAAACAGACTTTTTTAAGTTTAAAATTTTGTCTTAAGTATAGTGCACAAAAGTTCACAGTATTTTAAAGTATAGTGTTTTCTATATCACTGCATTTGAAAGAGACTAAGTAAAGTGAAATTGTTCAACCAGACATAGCCAGTTTGTTGCTCTACTCAAATAGTCTTAAAGTGTAAGAACAATGTTTCTTTTTATAGCTAAACAATGTGGTACCTTCTACAACATTCCCTAAATAGTCTCAATGTACATTAGTCAACAGCATTAGAAAACACTTGTAATTCCCTTTTTTTTTTTAAGATTTTATTTACTTACTTGACAGAGAGGGAGAGAGCACAAGCAGAGGGAGAGGGAGAAGCTGGCTCCCTGATGAGCAGGGAGCCCGATGCAAGGCTTGATCCCAGGAGTCTGGGATCATGACCTGAGCCGAAGGCAGTTGCTTAACCGACTGAGCCACCCAGGCACCCCCACACTTGTAATTCTTTAATTATCAGACTATATTCTCCTCAAAAAATACCAATACATTAAGTAGTTCAAATATGCTCATGCTAATCTAAAACAGTATTTTGTTGACAGAGGATAAACCATATCATTTCAATTGGATATAAATAAAATCTACACTTGATGAATTTTAAGAATTAGCCTTCAGCAAGAACCTATTGCCACATTTCTTAGAAACCGTGATGTTGAAAAGATACATGCTGTGATATATTTTAGTATTCTGGTAGGTATGTTAAATAACATTCATAGAAACCATTTTGGTATAAACGGCAGACTACAAAGGAATTAAAAATTCATTATTAGATAACAAATCTGATTATTTCTACATTATATAATAAAATTTCCCTAGACAGCAAAATCCTTATTTCTGAAGAAGTCATGTTGGGGGTCCCAATTTTTCATCTGCAAGATCAGAAGATAAATATAAACATCATTTCATGGTCTTAAATTCTACAGGATTAGTTGCCTAAGCTAAATATAAAACATCAAAATTACAGAATTGGTCTTTCAAAAACTAACAGACAAGCCTCAGAGTATTAAGAAATCCAAAGATGACAATGAGAAGACAACATTTATCCTCTAAGTAACTGACTTTATCATAGCCAATTTTTTTTTTCTCTAAAGAACATAAATAGTGACAAAACAAACCTGCAACTTTTTCGTCCAGAGTATGGTCACTTACCAATTTTAGACTGAAATGTATTGATGTACCAATAACAGGATACAGCATTCTCTTGAGCTGTTTTTTAATTGAACTTCAATGTTATAAACAAATACTATGTTGTAAATATCTAAATAAATTATCCAGTTACACACTATCATCCTCATTTTCATTAATTATATCACAAAAGTATTACTTTTGAAATGCTCAGGGTTACCATCTTCTAGTATTGAGTTGCTCTGAGCATGGTATGTAATCTTTCAAACATAGGTACCTTTACATACTCCAGCTCAAAATTTTGTGCCATAAATATATTTGCATGACATTCACATCATATAACTAGAATATTTATATTTAAAGTCACATAATTCTAGTAATATTCACTGATATTTTCCAGTAAACAATTTTAACAAAAAGTCAAGTCTTTAAAATAAATGCCAAATGTTCAGAAAATTGTACTCATTTCAGACAAAAAAGTAGAATATCAAATTCATATCATCAGATATTTTTTCAAAGAAAGAAAAAATATATAAGGATAAAATAAGAAAAAAATGAATTATTCACTTTTATAGATCTTCGTCTGAATCTCTATCATCTTAAAATCCTAACATTTTCTAATGAAAATAAACATATCTTTGGATGCTTGGGTATGGAATATTTTCCTTTTCTGGTATTTGAGACACATTCTATAAATTTAAAATCTTTTTTAAGATATTTTAAAAATGGATTTGGGGTTGGGGTATTGTTTTAAAAAATATATGTCTTGGGGCGCCTGGGTGGCTCAGTTGGTTAAGCGACTGCCTTCAGCTCAGGTCATGATCCTGGAGTCCCGGGATCAAGTCCCGCATTGGGCTCCCTGCTCAGCAGGGAGTCTGCTTCTCCCTCTGACCCTCTCATGCTCTCTCTCTCTCTCAATCTCTCTCTCAAATAAATAAAATCTTTAAAAAAAAATATATATATATATATATATGTCTTACATACCATATTTTCAGAACAAATATTTATCAGGAAACTGGTTTTTAAAAATTTTCATTTCTAAAAATCCAAGTTATCAGAAAAATTAGATAAATGAAAATCCAAGTTATTAGAAAATAATCTAAAATTATATAATGAAGTATGTGCCATATAAGAGTTAAATAAATGATACATCAATGCAATTGAATATGATATAGGTATTAAAAATTTAATGAAGATTGTAGCAATACAAAAATATTTACAATTATCATAAAATAAAAATTCAGGAGCTAAAATTTTTAAATAGTTAAAAGAGGGATGCCTAGGTGGCTCAGTCAATCATCTGCCTTCAGCTTGGGTCAGGATCCCAGGGTTCTGGGATCAAGTCCTGCATTGGGCTCCTTGCTCAGCAGGGAGTCTGCTTCTCCCTCTGCCACTCCCCCTGCGTGTGCACCCCCCCTTTCTGACAAATAAAAAACAAACTTAAAAAAAAAAAAAAAGGTTAAAGGAAACACCCTAAAGTCAAAATGAGATAACATAACTTCCAGAGCCACAAGTTTATAAGCAAAAACCAGAATGCAATCAATCAACTAGTCTGACCACCAAACTAATACTTTTGCTACCACACCAGCCTCCTGCGAGATCAGAACATCTCTCCCAGGAGTATTATGAAAACAACTTAAAGCTAGCAGACAGAAAGCCAGTCCAGCTTTGCTCCCAAGCTCTATGACCCTAAACTGATACCTGTATACCCTCAATCTCCTCATGCATAAAAACGTGCAGTGGTGGACATAATACCTTATTTTATCCATTCTAATCCACACTTTTCACTTTTTCAACAAGTATGAAATCTAGTTGTGTCTTACACTCAATGGCATCTTACAGTTGCCGTTGTCCAGGTGACAATCATGATGCAGGCATGCCCACATGTGGTCCCAGGTGTCTACATTGTCATCAACTCCAGGCAATTATGTGTATCATGGCTGCTATGCATATTGGTACTGCCAACCAAGCAAAACAACAGAAGGCAAAGAAAATGACAAATCTCTTGGAGATGATGAAGATATTTAAAGCAACAAACAGTTGATGAGAACGATGACTTTATACCTCCAGCAAGACTAACATTAAGGTTTCAAGTGTCAATTAGTCAGAAAGTTTCTACTGACTTTGAACAGAAGCTGCTTAACTTCCAGTGGCATGTTACTCAACTGAGGAAAAACTAAAGGGATGCCTGGGTGGCTCAGTCGGTTAAGTGTCTGCCTTCAGCTTAGGTCATGATCCCAAGGTCCTAGGATCGAGTCCCACATCAGGCTCCTTGCTCAGTGGGGAGCCTGCTTCTCCCTCTGCCTGTCGCTCCCCCTGCTTGTGCATGCTCTCTCACTCACTCTCAAATAAATAAAATCTTAAAAAAAAAAACAAAAACAAAAAACTAAAAACTAAAGTTAGTCAAATAAGAAAATGGTAGTCTAAACTTGTATAATGGACATAATCAACTTGAAAGAAAATCCCAGAAGCAATAGAACATATTTCTAGAAGTGCTATATCATCTTCCATGCTCCTGACTACAGAGGACAAGACTGAATGAAGTCACTGACAACTGTGAGTTTAAGAGTCAGATTCTGAATAAGAAGTTTATGAAAATAATTTTATTTTGTTTGTATGTTCCTTTTTATGACTGTGCAAGGATACAATGAAAATGTGTCAAATTAATTTAAAATCCCTTTCAATTTCATTAAATGTAATTTAAAAACTAAGTGATAATAGAATTGTTCTATATCTCTGGGGTGCCTGGGTGGCTCAGTCGTTAGGCGTCTGCCCTCAGCTCAGGTCATGATCCCGGGGTCCTGGGATCGAGCCCCGCATCGGGCTCCCTGCTCTGCAGGAGGTCTGCTTCTCTCTCTCCCACTCCCCCTGCTTGTGTTCCTGCTCTCGCTGTCTCTCTGTCAAATAAATAAAATCTTAAAAAAAAAAAAAAAAAAAAGAATTGTTCTATATCTCAATTTTGCCAATGGTTGTGAAGGTTTTTTATGACTGCATGTTATAACCTACAGAGCTTTGTCAAAACTTGCAGAACATTAAACTAGGTAAATTTTACCATAAATTATCACTTAATAAAAATTTTTAAGAACACTGTACCAGTTTAATTGGCAGTTTTCTTCTTTTAGTAGTATATAAAATAATGGTGAGTCGAAAATTTGATGGCATCTTAGGTTCAGTGAAATACAAAATGTCTAAATACTGACTCTGGTAGAGGGCTAAAATCCAACATGTGTGACCAGTGTTCTATAGTGGGTTAGATTTTCTATACTCAAATGCAAATACGTGCACCAGTTTCTCAATTTTCTTGGCTCTATCACAACAGATTTTTATTTGTATTATTTTTTTAAAAGATTTATTTATTCATTTTGTGGGGGGGAGGAGCAGAGGAGGAACAGAGAGGGAGGGAGTGGGACAAGCCGAATCCACACTGAGCGTGGAGCCCAACTCGGAGCTCAATCTCATGACCTGAGCCAAAACCTAGAGTCAGACACTTAACCGACTGAGCCACCCAGGTGCCCCCACAACTGATTTTTAAAAGGTATTCTGACTTCCAGGGAAAAAAAAAAAATGTTACATTAAAAATAAAAAACTATCTAAAAAACATTAAAGATGGAATCAACAAGAGAGTTTAGAAAATGGCACACCCAAAAAGTACATCCAGGTTTCTGTCACCAAGTTAAGACTAAATAAATCAAGAACCTGAACAATATTCTACAAAAGTTCAAGGGGAAAAAATGTTTCATTTATATTCTCCAAGTCAAATTCTAAATTAATCTACTCACAACTATAAATCTAAACTAATAATTCTCTGTGGTAGCATTTTTATAAGACATCATAACTACCTAAAGGTATTTTGAGACTTATTTTCACCAACACCCAGTACCACAGAGAACAAAACCATTTTAATTTCTAGACCAGTCAAGAATGCTTGAATGCCTTTCAACTGTGACTAACAGACAAAATTTAAATCATATATATGTGATTTTTTTCAAATCACTATTCTACAAAAACATTTTAGTTGATTCAGTACTTACAAATGAATCAACTAGCCTACTGTGTACTAGGCATTTATGATTTATACAGGGATTTGGTAAGGTATACGTTGTCCCGGTCTTCCTCTGGTTTTATAATCTACTTAAGTTCACATCTATTATTTATATTCTAGAATAAATTAAAGATAAATTTTATTTACACAGAAAAACTCTTCACAAAAAGGTGAACAAACATTTCTGTAATACTAGAGAACAGACTAGTGGTTAATGAATGTGAAAGGGTCCACACTGCTATTCCCACCACCTTCCAAATTTCTAACTTTGGAAAGAACTCCCCTTTCTCTGCCTAAATTTCTCTAGTTGTAAAACAAGCATCTCAGCACCCATCTCTGAGTTGCCACAAAAATAAAATACATATTAAGGTCTTGGTGCAATGCCTGACTTATAGTAAACACTTGATAATTGCTAGCTGATTTTCATGTTAAAAAGTAGGGCCATGATTTACTTTAACATAGAATGGATCTTATAAAAAGAAAATAATTGGGATGCCTAGGCGGCATCTGCCTTCAGCTCAGGTCATGATCCCAGGGTCCTGGGATCAAGTCCCACATTGGGCTCCCTGCTTAGCGGGGAGCCTGCTTCTCCCTCTGCCTGCCATTCCCCCTGCTTGTGCTCTCTCTGACAAATAAATATTTTTAAAAATTTATTGTTTAAGTGTTATTATGTGGTTACAATCCACTGTATACTGAGGTAGAAAATTTTTTTTATTTAATGCAAATTTTTATATAATTTGTATAAATTTGAGCTTGATTATTCACCTCAAAGACTTCACAATTAGTTCCTTTAAATAATATCTTTCAGTACATAAGACCAAACATTAGATTTCCAATTTTTTTTATGATTTTATTTATTTATTTGACAGAGACACAGTGAGAGAGGGAAAACAAGCAGGGGGAGCGGGAGAGGGAGAAGCAGGCTTCCTGCCAAGCAGGGAGTCCGATGCGGGGCTCAATCCCAGGGCCCTGGGATCATGACCTGAGCGGAAGGCAGACGCTTAATGACAGCCACCCAGGTGCCCCTAGATTTCCAAATTTAAAAAAAACTGATTTTTAGGGGCACCTGGCTGCTCAGTCTGTAGAGTATGTGACTCTTGATATTGGGGTTTTAAGTTTGAGCCCCATGTTGGGCATAGAGATTAGTTAAAAATAAAATCTTTTAAAAAAAAATTTTTTTTAAACTGATTTTGAAACAACTTTTCCAGAATTATATTTTAGGAAGTCACATATACTTCTAATTATGATTTATATAGGTAAATCATCAAATGGATTGATGTACATGGAAATGTTAAATACAGTATTATACTTCTTTATTGTTGTCAGTTGCTACCTTAAATATAGTTTTTCAGCACACCTAAACAGAACAATACCCTAGTGAAAATCCGCACTGTCTTATGACATCTTTGTTTAATCAACAACAAAGATTTCATAGTCATTCATTTACTTTAACCACTGAATAAACAACTATGTACCTTCAAAAGACCTCATGGGGGTAACCAAACGTTACGAAATTATAAAGTCAAACTAGGCATTCAAGAAGCTTATCAGTGGAAATATTTTATCTAGAATCATGGTTGTTTAGTTTAGCTAAAGAGATAGAAGCAGCATTATTCCCATTATGTAACTGACTCCCATCTCCCTGGTGGAACATTGAAGGTACTGATTATTTCTCTTTGTCTGACTACAGGATTGGTAGCCCTCTCAAGTATCAACAAGTAATAAAAAGTCATGAGCTAATTATTGAATGAAAGCATTTCCATCCCTCTTAAAATAAGAAACGGACAATAAGGTAGCAAACTAAACACAGTTTCGAGTCCAGTGTTTACTCTCCAGCATCACAACTGACATTATTAGTCTGCTGGAACTCCTCAAGCTGTTTACAAGAAAATTGTTGGTGGTCAAGCCGAAAAACTCACTAATACCTTTTATAGGATCACATGATTGTTTTCAGTCATTTTATGGAAAAGCAAAAGAGGAAAATGAATGTGAACTAAAATTTTAGAGCCCTACGACCATGTGTTTTTCAAACACATCCAAAATGTATTTTAATCCCCATTTTATCGGCAAAGGAACCGAGGCTCTGAGAGGTTAAGTAGTTTGCCAAAGGTTACCCAATAAGAAAATAGCACATCTCTGATTCAGACCCGAGTCTATGTGACAAAGTCAGTAAAGACAGAATGCTATTTTCTAAGATGTTTTAGAAAACTAATCTCTAAAGAAAGTCTTTCACATGGAACATGCTAAAATCATGTGTATTTTGATTGGATTGACTACAGCAGCAAGGTACCAAGAATAATCTTGGAGAAGCTGCTTCATCTCTCATTCTCTCAGGTTTTGTTTTTTATATCTGATAAGGACAAGGAAAGTACTATTTCTTACACAAGGTTGTTATAAAGACAAAATGCTCTCATATATTTAACGTAGTTAGCATAAAACCCAGCATCTAAAGAAGAACTTAATATTGGTCAATTTTTGTATTATTACTCTTGCTGTCATATGTAAAATTAAAGAGTCTTTAGCCTCTGCTGGATCATCAACTGAGCATTCTCTGAAGAAGTTACTGAGTCTATCTTATCCCCTGTCCTAATAGAGTCTGGAATATAGTAAGTGCTCAACAAATACTGAAATAAATCATCTAATAATTTTCCATTCATTTTTATCTCAATGTGTAAGTATTGATAGTCAAAAAATATTGTATCTCTTTTGCTGATCTTTTTCCCACAATGCCTTGAATCAAAAGTTCTCGGAAGACAAAAGATCCTTCATAGGAAGTCCCAGGTTAAAGAGAAAGAGGTGCGGGCGGGGGGAATCCAGAACTTCCATGTATCATGGAAAGGAAAACTAGGCAGACATGCATGCAAAATATACCTCAATTCATATACCTCCATTTCTTCTCCATTTGAAAGTAAATCCACTCCCAACTTTGGAAAAACAGATAAATTCTCACTGTTCTCGGAAATCTGCCACTCTTCAACAGGCTCTCTTAATTACCAGTTCAGTCATACAGCAAAGAAGGAAATGCCAAAATCAATTAATTCTTTGTGTTTGTCCACTCCTGACTGTATATTATATAAATGTCTTGGAGTCAATATTTACATTTTTAACTTCTCTTATTTATAATTCAACTTGATAGGCTAATTTACCTTGTTGACATCTTAAGCATCTACAAGCTGATAAGCACTAGTTTGAAGAAAGGCAAACACTGAAACCACTTTTTCTACTATGAGCTGATCTTGCAGCTAACCTTGATTTGATCTCTGTACAGGAAGGTGGGGTCAGAAATGCATACTTCCCAATGCTCCTATAAAGGAGAATACAGTGATGAAGAATGTTGGCTTTGGAATCAGGCAGACCTCCCATGAAAACCTGGTTCTATCCCTTAATTAATCTCAGTTAAGAAAACTGCATGAGTCTCAGTGTTTCCTCCTGTATAAAGAGATAAAACATGAACCCCATGGTGGTATTGGGAGGACTGAGTTAGTGTATGTGAAAGTGCTGCCTCAGTACATGGTATTAATATTAATAAATGATAAGGATTATGATTTTCAAACAATTTTTAAACAAAGCATTACAACTACCCTAGTTAAAGATCCATGGGGAATATTCTATCCCAAACCATTCCTCTTCACACAGCCCCTAGAATTCATCCAGATTCCTCCATCTGATACATATGAGGGAGAGAAGGAAAAGAAAGGGCTAGAAGAAACAGGCAGTTTCCTCCACTGCACCCCTCTATGCCTAAACTTTCTTAGACCACCAAAATCCTGATATGGACAAAACAATTAAAAAACCCATTATATAGAACAAAATAATGTGAACAAGTACTACTGTAGATAAAAAGATGCAATAAAGTAGCAAATGTTACTGTGGACAAAAAGATAAATAAACCTTGCTCTTAAGAATCTTACAACTTAGTGAGGAAAACAAGCTTATGAACAAAACACAAATAGAAGACAAGGTGGCGCGCCTGGGTGGCTCAGTCGTTGAGCGTCTGCCTTCGGCTCAGGTCATGATCCTGGCTGGGGTCCTGGGATCGAGCCCCGCATCAGGCTCCCTGCTCGGTGGGAGGCCTGCTTCTCCCTCTCCCACTCCCCCTGCTGTGTTCCCTCTCTCTCTCTGTCAAAATGAATAAATGAAATCTTAAAAAAAAAAAAAGACGACAAGGTAATACTTGCTCTGACAGACTTAGAGGTAAAGGACCATGAAAGCAAAAGGGAAGAGAAATAAATCTGGCTTGAGGACCTGTAAAAGCTTCAAGGAAAAGGTGGAATTTGGAATTGGGCCTTGAAAAATGTGTGGATTCCTTTGGGCAGTGAGCTGGGCCAGTAGAATTCCACACTGAAGAAACTCTAAACAGAAACAAGGAGGCTGAAACTCCCCAGTATGCGTAAGAGCCACAGTCCATATTCCAAGTCTGAAAAGAATTAGGTGGAAATAGACAGTGGGAGATGAGGCCAGAAAGGAAAGTTAGGATGAGGTATCCATGCCTTCCCAATGCCTACTCCAGAGTCTGGCCTTTACTATAGGGGCAAAAAGACCTTTATGGGGAGAGTAGGGGACCCTGATAGGAACTGACTCATGGTTTGAAAATATCCCTGTAGTATGATAAATCTTAAAAATAAAAACTAGGAGCAAGAAGTGGCTATCAAAATAGTCCAGGCCTAAACTACAACATCAAGAAATGGGAAATAAAGGGGCGCCTGGGTGGCTCAGTCATTAAGCGTCTTCCTTCGGCTTAGGTCATGATCCCAGGGTCCTGGGATTGAGCCCCGCATCGGGATCCCTGCTCTGCTGGAAGTCTGCTTCTCCCTCTCCCACTTGCCCTACTTGTTGTTCCCTCTCTTGCTGTGTCTCTGTCAAATAAATAAAATCTTAAAAAAAAAAAAAAAAATTAAAAAGAACACTATATTCTAAGAGCCCACAGGATTAAACAATTTATAATCCTTATAATATACAAATACATTTCTTCTACTCAGGGTAAAAGTGAATAGTACACAGAGTTGGGATTTAGGGATAAAAAAGGTTGACTAGGATGTGTGGCCCGAAGTCAAGATAACTCCCCCAAATTTGCTAAATACAGGTTTGATACTGGTTATAAGGAGCATCTATATTATAATAAAGGGATACCATCTGGTAGATGAAATACAAGAGCCAAGGTCGCAAGGCACTTGTGGTATGTGTAGAAGTTAGGCTGGGGATGTGGTCAATGTTTGGGGGTGGGTGGGGTGTGTTGCTCTAATTCATAGCAGGCTCACAGCTGGTTACTGAGGCCACAGAAATCCAGGCCCCAAAAGAAAAAATTAGCTAGCCAGGGAGTCAGGACCCAGCCAAATTGCCTAAAGTTCAGGGCAGGGCTCCAGGGAGGTATAAGAAACATCTATGGGCTCAGTGGGGAAGACCTGGTCAATGGATGCTGAGAGGACACTTAACAATGGAGATTCAGGTAACAAGAATAATTCCAGGCCACGGCCACTGGTAGAAGAGGCTTTGTCTAGATTAACCAATTTTTGAACCCATAGCTAGAAAGTCTTCAATCCGGAGAAAAGGCTGAATAAGACCCATACTGAAACTGTGTTATAGGGATGCCTGGGTGAGTCAGTCAGTTAAGCATCTGCCTTCAGCTCAGGTCATGATCCCAGGGTCCTGGGATCGAGTCCCACTTCGGGCTCTCTGCTCAGTGGGGAGCCTGCTTTTCCCTCTACCTCTGCCTGCCACTCCCCCTGCTTGTGCTTTCTCTGACAAATAAATCTTTTTAAAAAAATAATAAGTAAAATTGTGTTAACATGAGCATGAACTTGTATCACAATGTTTTCTGAACTCATCTAAATTGCTTATCTAATGTGAGTGTAATGGCAAAGGATATTAAAAAAAAACAACAACAAAAAAAACTAGCACCAACTAAGATAAAACACTTTTATCCAAAAACAAGACAAAATATTAAACAAAAAGTCTTTCTCAGTCCACCATAATCTTAGGAGAACTTGCACAACTGGGCCCAGTTTTACCTGTAGCCTTACCTGTCTCTGCCCAGGACTATTCCACATTCTCTAATACTCAGGGTACTCTGGTGTGTTTGTGCCTCCATTTACAATATACATCTTCCTTTTCTGGCTTGGCAATGCCCATTTATCCTTCAAGTCACCTACACTGTAAGACCTCTTAGTGCCTTCAAGCAGAACTAATCACTAAATAAGTTCTTAGAGCATTTTCTACATCTCTCTCCTGTGATAGCATCTTCAAGATCAGCTCAAGAGGTCCCTCTTCCAAGAAGCTTTGGGGCTCTTGCAGACATCCATGTCTGCCTTTATTCCTAGCCTTGCCATAAACTGTATCACATCACTTGGCAATTTCTACCACCCAATTATGAGCAGTTCAAGAGCCATAGCTAAAACTTATATTCAGCATTTTATGGCTTCTACCTAGTCCACATTCTGGCATAAAGTAACTTATTGATACGTTGAGTAAATCAACATTGTTCCAGTTTCCCAGTGACTGGTAAGGTTCTACGTATTTACTTTTTTTTTTTTTTTCTTAAAGATTTTTATTTATTCATTTGAGACACAGAGATAGAGCGAGAGCATGAGCAGGGGGGAGAGGCAGAGGCAGAGGGAGAAGCAGGCCTCCTGCTGAGCCAGAAGCCCGATGTGGGGCTTGATCCCAGGACCCTGGGATCATGACCTGAGGCAAAGGCAGACACTTAACCATCTGAGCCACCCAGGCACCCCTCTATGTATTTACTTTTGTGTATTAATCTTTACATTTGAATGAAGGTATTTATCCTTATTTCACTTGCGTATTCTAGTTATCCTTCCTTCAATGTCTTAGAAATTTGCTAAGATAGAGATTTTAAAACTAGAGAAATAGGTCCGAATTTTATTTTATTCAATGCAACAGTGGGGCTATGATAATTTAATCCCACACATATTGCTAAAATGAAATCTGGGGATTTCAGTAACAGTAGCCTACTGTGTCTGCCCACTTAAAAAGTGCCAGCCTTGAACAAAACAGAGTGTTTATCCTCACCACCCCAGACCAGGCATTTTTATGCCCTCCTGGGCATCCACCCGTTATCCAGAACCCATCAAAACCAACAATACCCTTTATTTTCCAGACTTTCCCTCCATTCCCCTGCACACTACCACTACTATCTAGAACTCATACTGTACATTACTACAGCCCTTATTAGAAAGCTATCTGATAACAATTGCTACTCACTGCCTATACCCTTTATGATAGATAATTCTCATAACAGCCCATATTACAGATGAGGATATCTAGACTTAAATATACAAGTCACGTACCCAAAATTACACTGGAATAAAGACCTAAAGTGAGATTGTAGCCTGTATGACTCCAAAGCTATGCTCTATCCAGTACTCCAGTGGTTCTCAACCTTTCCCATGCATGAGTATCACTTGGAGGGCTTATTAAAACAGATTGCTGGGTTCCCCCCTCCCACTTTCTGATTAAGCAGGTCAGGAGGGGGTCTGAAAATCTGCATTTCTATCAAGTTCCCAATTGATACTGATCAGGGACCCACTTTGAAAACCACCACAACAAAGTAAATCACTTCACTGAAGACATCCGGATAATTCAGCAGCCCTCAAGATGATTTGCTCTTGACAGCTGCAACTATGAAGGCATACCTTCTTAATGGTAAAATCTCGTGTTCTGCTTGTGTTCCCTCTCTAGCTGTCTCTCTCTCTGTCAAATATATAAAAAATAAAATCTTAAAAAAAAAAAAAAAAAGACATGTATTATCAACAAACAACCCATAAGCAGGTCTCATCTTAGGTACCATAATTAATATAAAGGGGCTGATTATGGTTTACAGATGTGGAAAGTATGTGACCAATAGTGGGAGGGTCTAGGCCTGTATTCTGCTACTCAGCTTCCGAAAAAGGAATGGAATCTAAGCTGTGGATAGGGAAGTTACAAAATAAAAATCTAGTCTTCTTATGCATGAGGGACAGTCTTGTGGTCTCAAAGATAAGGTCTTTTCATTAGGAACCACTGCCAACAATAAAATTCAGCGAAAGAACATCTTTGGTTAGTTGGCTATTTTATTTTCCCTAGAGGAAAAAGGGATAAAGGTCTACAATATACACATTGTGTGCTCACTATCTGCACATCTATCAGGTAGAGTCTTTTCTAATGATTGTAAAGGGCCAGAAAATCTGCTTACAAAGAATCATATTCTATGAACTCATGAGTTACAAAACAGCATTATTTATATTTGGGAAACAATGATCCTTAACCAAATATTAACTACTAATGTACTGAATAAAAACTGAGCGTGGGCAGCTTAAACCAATCTTATGAACTTTCATATGCTGATGTTCAAAATCGTTAATTGTAAAATTACTATCATAGGCAAGGAGTTGTATTAGTATTTCATGGTTTTAAGTATAAATTAATCCCAGACATGAGTCTATGAGATAGGTATCTTCATTTGCAGATAAAAAAAAAAAAAAAAAAGCAAGCAGATATACAGAAGTTAATTTGTCCAAAATTTCCTAACTATTCAATGGGTGAGCCAGGATTGAACACCAAGTCTCCCTGAAATGCCAAGCCTATAGCCCCTAGACTATTCCTAGAATGTCGTTGACTGTCACCTCACAGAGAGAACTTACTAGTTTAAGGCAACAAAGGTGACTGCTGGGGTCTGGTCAGATGAAGAATAACCCCCACTGTCGCCTGAGATCAAACTGGAGCTCTGCCCTGTGTCTGCTGAGCCAGGGGCCCTGGAAGGCCCAGCCACGAAAGGAATAGGCCAGAACCACCTCTTGCTGCCATAGCAATGATCCTCAGGCCTCCTAGGTTGTTGGATATTCCCTTTAAGAATTTTCCCTTTGGCACCTCAATGGACCTTGCAATCCACTGCGCCAGTGAGGGCAGCATTCTCCAGTCTCACGTTAATAATCCCAGGCTGAGAAAGACAGTTTTGATACTTGGTTCTGGCTAAGAAAAGTCAGTGCTAGCAACTTCCCAGAGTCCAATGAGAACTAATCTCAGGGGGAAGTGCTAAGGCGGTGGGGAAAGGGCACACATAGATATTTACAATTTCTATAGTTGCATAAAGAGTCTGAAAAGGTTCATTAAGGCATCTGAGAAACCAGACATGATGTTAAACAAGGCAAAAAAAAAAAAAAAACCCGAAATTGCATAGTAATTGGCATTTCAGAGATTTGGACTTTCCTTATTTTAAAACAGAGAGAGTATTGTTTACACTGCCTTGGATATTGTTCAAAGATGTGTATTTTTAATAAGATTGAATCATATTTTCAATCCAAAGGGATTTTATTCCATGAATACATTTTCCATGTACATATAGTAATATATATATATATTTTTTATTTGACAGAGAGAGCGAGAGAGCACAAGTAGGCAGAGAGTCAGGCAGAGGGAGAAGGAGAAGCAGGCTCCCCGCTGAGCAGGGAGCCCGACGCGGGGCTTGATCCCAGGACCCTGGGATCATGACCTGAGCCAAAGGTAGCTGCTTAACCAACTGAGCCACCCAGGAGCCCCACATATAGTAATATTTTCAATACAATTAGCTGCCAGTGTCCAGCCTGGTGAGTACCTGACACATAGTAAGCTTTCAATAAGTATCTGTTGAATGAAAACAAAATTAATGAGCTGTTGATACTTTCAGGAAGATGCCTTATTCTTATTACACTTGGTTACCTCTTAAGTAGCTTCAAACCCAATCCTCCCCAACTAATTCAAATTCAAAACTCCCCCTCTCAAAATTCATACCTGTCCTAAAGCTCACCTTCTTCATCCTTCAGTGGAGCCCAAGATTCCTGGCCCTCATCCTCCTTGACCAGAGCAAAGATCTCCCCCAGTGCTGCTGGCCCAGGGACCACACAGACTGCATTTGAAAAAACATATACAGTACTTCCAAACCAAGTAGGTAATTACACACACAAACACTCAACTTCCCAGCTTACTCTAATAATTGACTACAGATGGTCCCCGACTTCCAACTTTTCAACTTTATGATGGTACAGAAGCAATACGGACTTAGCAGAAACCGTATTTTGAATTTTGAATTTGAATCTTTTCCCAGGCTAGAGGTATGCAATATAGAGATACTCTCTAATGATGTGGGGCAGGCAGTGCAGGTCCCAGTTGGCCACGTGATCATAGGTGTAAAGAACTGATACACTTAACAACCATTGTGTTGCTCATTTCAGTACAGTATTCAATATGTTACATGAGAGGGATACCTCAGTGGGTTAAGCATCTGCCTTCAGCTCGGGTCATGATCCTGGAGTCCTGGGATCGAGCCCCGCATCAGGCTCCCTGCTTGGCGGGAAGCCTGCTTCTCCCTCTCTCACTCCCCCTGCTTGTGTTCCCTCTCTGACTGTGTCTCTATCAAATAAATAAAATCTTTAAAAAAAAAAAAAAAGTACATGAGCTATTCAACACTTTATTATAAAATTGGCTTTGTATTAGATGATTATGCCAAACTGTAGGCTAATGTAAGTGTTCTGAGCACCTTTAAGGTAAGCTAGACTAAGCTCTGATCTTCGGTAAGTTAGGTGTATTAAATGCATTTTTGACTTCCTATATTTTCAATTTATGATGGGTTTATTGGGACATAACCCTATCCTAAGTCTAACAAAATCTGTATTTCTCAAGTCACAGGACCTTCCACACAGATTTCTCTGAAACTTGCAAAGGCTTTCAGTTTCTAACTGTAAAAAACTCTGGGACTGGTTTCCTCACTGCTGCAGACTTTGCAGTCTCTCAGTTCTGGAATTGCATTCACCCAAATATAAAACTTATACCCTATCATGCACAGTTAATGATATCACTGGAAACAATCGAAATGTCTAACACTAACAGGTGAAAATTTTTTTTAAAAAATGTAAATATACACACAGGCAAGCAAAAGATTTGTTGCACAATTATTTCAAAAAGCAATTTTTTAAAAGATTTATTTTAGAGAGAGCACGAATCGGGGAAGGGGTACAGGGAGAGGAGAGAGAAATCTCAAGCAGACTCCCTGCTCAGGGCAGAGCCCAATAACCACAAGATCATGATCTGAGCCGAAAATCAAGTTGGACGCTTAACCAACTGAGCCACCCAGGTGCCCACAAAAATCATTTTTACTGTTTTTTTAAAGATTTTTTTAAAGATTTTTTTTAAGGATTTTATTTATTTTTCAGAGAGAGAGAGCGCCAGCACGAGCAGGGGGAAGCAGCAGGCAGAGGGAGAAGCATGCTCCCTGACAAGCAAGGAGCCTGATGCGGGACTCGATCCCAGGACCCTGGGATCATGACCTGAGCAGAAGGCAGACGCTTAACCAACTGAGCGAACCAGTCATCCCACACAAAAAGCATTTTTAAGTGCATTTCAAATAACTGAAATAACATATAATCCTGAAGAAAAAGAATATGAAAATAATACATAGTTAAAAATCCAAACATTTAGAAGCCTAGAAGGATGCATTCTATCCACACCACAGCATTACCTAAACTATATCTGAAAGAACACTGGTTTTAAGATATAAATCAGGGTTCTTCTGATAAACAAATTTGGAAAATGTTATTTTCTTTTTTTTTTTTTTTTTTTTAAAGATTTTATTTATTTGATAGAGAGAGACACAGTGAGAGAAGGAACACAAGCAGGGGGAGTGAGAGAGGGAGAAGCAGGCTTCCCGCCGAGCAGGGAGCCCGATGCAGGGCTCGATCCCAGGACTCCGGGATCATGACCTGAGCTGAAGGCAGCCACTTAACGATTGAGCCACCCAGGCGCCCCGGAAAATGTTATTTTTAATGTTTCCATTTTGGAAGTCCATTCTGTATATTAAAATCCCTGAGATTTTAAGAGAAGAAAACAGATTAATTTTGTTTAACTCACACAACCACAATTATTTGACCATGGAAGTTGTTCTTACAGGAAACAAGTTGACTTCTAGCTTATTCAGAAGGTACCTTGGAGGGGCACCTGAGTGACTCAGTCGGTTAAGCCTCTGACTCATAATTTCAACTCAGGTCATGACCTCAATCCTCTTGGTGGGCTCCAATGCTGGGAGTGCAGCCTACTTAAGATTTTCTCTCTCCCTCTGCCCCTCCCTGTGCGCAAGGCAGCACCTTGGAAAGTGCTAAAATTCAAATCATGTTAACAACTGTAATCTCTTCAGGTGGCCTGGATGATTTTTCTTTATACATTCCTACTACTTTCAAATATTCTATGATAAGCATGTCAATTTTGTAATCAGAAAAATATCAGCAAAAATGTGTGTAGTCCTATTTACCGTCACTTCTACTATTATTTATTATATTGGCTTTGCCACCCCTGGAGTTCTGGGGGGAGGGTGTGGGGAACAGGAGAGCAGGTGCAAAGTGGTCAAACCATATGGATTTCAAATGACATTTGGGTTCCACTCAGATCTGCCACTGCCTGGCTATGTGACCCTAGACAAATTACACCGTAAGCCTCAGTTCCTCTTCTACACAATCTGGATAACAACTACATCTACTTTACAGAATGATTAATGACTATTAAATGCAGTAGCACCTGTCATGCACTTGACACAGTACCTGGCGAATAGTCAGTGCTCAGTAAATGCTCAATGTTTGTATGACCAGAGTCCGATAAGCCACTACCCATTGTTCCTAAATTATTATAACTCTGATCCTTTTAATTAGTGGAAATTTGAATTTAAAAATATTTGTTCAATCCCTGAAGTAACTAAGGTTCCATATTATTTTACCTACTCTCTTATAAAACACATTATTTAAAAGAAAATTTACTGGGAACACCTTAATGCTCAAGAAACTTTCCAAGTGCAGAGTCTAGGCATAAGTATAATTCATTCTGTCTAAAAATTTTCATTATACTAAGAAAAAGCTGATCTTAATTATGTTAAGAAATTCTGAATAGTCTTTTTGACATCCAAACTTATCTGCAAGAATATGAAAAATATTCCTATATTACCAAAAAAAAGCAAATCCAGAAAAATATTAATAAGACTATTTAATTGTATTTGCTCTAATAAAGGCTTTTAGTCAAGGGTATGTAGGGTTAACTTTCAGACCATGCTAATATGCTGCCACCAGAACCTAAAGAGCTATAGCTTTATACAATCTAGAACAAATGCTGCCCATTAGCCTCCCATCCTAAATGATAGTCACTGTCATCACTATGTAAAAAAAAGATTTTCTTCGATATGTGAGAGCCTATGGTTAGAAGAGCGTCTCAAATTCCCATTCCCTCTTTTGAATAATGATGTTCTTGTACATGACATTACAATAGAAAATTTTCAGTCACTACGTTATCAGTCCTAACAAAATCAAAGAAATGCAGTTAGAGTTACTCTCATCTTACAGAGAAGTGAAATACTAAAATATAAGGCAATTCCCACAATGGCAAAGAGAGGAAACAATGAGAATTGCAATCACCTTGGTAACATACTCCTAATCTCAGAGGGGGCATTTTTCTCCTCTAAAAGGGAATGTGATTTTCATTAAGATTCGTATCCATTTTGTATTCAGTGTTCCAAGAATAACTTCCCTGCACCTAGCACAGAGATTTCATGGGGGACCAATGAAGAAAACCAACCCCATCTTCCATTTCCTGGGAGAGAAAAATGAGAACAGACACGTTCTCTCGCTCCTTGGTTTCCATTTAGTATAGTAACAATGTCAGCATTACACAAAGCTGTTTCCTAAAAAGCAGGTAATGTTAATAATTTAACAAGCATAAACTGAAAGCCTGATATGTGCTGGTGTTATTTCCACACTTTCATGCTGTATAATTATCTTCTTCCACCACAGAGGAAACGGAGGCCCAGTGAGGGAAAGAAAGTACCCAGCCAACAAGTGGCAGAATAGAGACTGGGTTCCAAATCTCTGTCACCAAGTCCATTCTGCAACAGCTACCTGCTGAGTGTTATTCTGGCTTCTGGAAGGCACACTGGTTCACCACACTTGACAACTATAAAGTAGACTGCAGAGTTAAATGGAGAAAATTAGCCTCACTTAAAATGCTTTATGGAATGCTGTACACCTGGCCACACATTAAACTTTTACTTTTTCAAGGGTTTTTTTTTCTGATGAATTCTGGCTTAGAATTTCATTTTATCTGAAGACAATGTAAAATGTCGATTTGCTGCCAAAAATATTCTTAGAAAAATAAAATGAGCAAACTTGTTTTCTATTATAATTTATAGTTTTGTACACATCTTGAAATTTAACTTTCAAAAACACTGGGGAGAAAGAGCACTCGTACTGATTTTTCGATAATTTAATTTCTTCCACTCATGATACGTTTAAATTCTCAAACTCTTCTTTCATGAGCTGAAATAAACACCCTTTATTATTTGTTCTTTTTCTTTAGCTACTGTTGTTCACATCAAAAGGCTAATTTCTTATACCAGTAGAATAACTGAATCAAAATAGCAAGGCTCTTGACAATTTAGGTTTTAGGGTCTTGACACAAATGAGTGGAATTCTTATGCACTAATTAATCATGCAATTAATGACTAATTGCTTCATTCTCAAAACCTATATTCTATAAATCAAATGTTACTCTGCTATCATTATTCAAATAGGAATATTTAGGCTGTATATAACCATATACCACTTATGTCCTGTTAATCCTCCCCATGATAGCCAAACACTTGGTTTTGTCTAAGTTTGAGATGGAAACATTACTCAGAATTTTCACTTATACTAATGAAATGCATATTTCTCTTATAAACACCACTGCAGGGAATAATGCTAAAAGATCCTATCAGACCAAGAATGGAATTTTATAATAGAGTGCTAAGAGATTTACAACAGGTCTTTTAATGCTGTAGCATTTGATGGTGGTTTAACAATTCATTTTGATTAACGGCTACAAAAATGAATGTTAAATACTCAGTTTGATGCTTTGTGTAAATGAGCTTTTACCCCTCTAGTGAACAAGTCCACTGGTCTTCATCCCCAACACTGACCTCTTGCTCAGGTTCACACAAATTCAAATAATCCAATAACTCATCATTAGGTGTCTAGGTACGTGCAGGAAATTCAATTAAACCCAGCAGTATACACAAAAGAAGTCAAGAACATGGCCTCTGCTTTCTAGGTTTTCACAATCTAGTTAACTTAATCAAACATACCAGGAAAGAAAAAAAAAAAAATACCAGCAAAGAGTATTAGCACAGTAAATTGTAAACGTGTAAAGAATGTTAAAATGACCAGCTAATAATAGCAAAGAGTAGTATGGGGGGAATAAATCCAGTATCCATCAATAGGGGACTAGTTATATAAGTCATGGTTCATCCCTACAAAGACATAATACTTGGGGGAAAAAATAGAGCCCTTTAGGTACTGAAATGGAATAATTACCAACTTATTATGATTAAGTAAAAAAAGCAAGGTACAAAGCAGCACTAACTGTGTATAAGAGAAACAATATACATACATACACTCGTTTCCTCCTGAGTGTAAGGAGATGCACTCTCCAATATGCTAGCCAATAATTACATAAGGCTTTTCAGCACTGGATATGTGGCTAGTGTGACTAAGAATTTACGTTTCAATTTTATATAATTACATTTCAAAACCGACTCAGTGCAAAATATTTTGTTAAAGATAACATTCGTGTTTTGTAGAACTAGAATCATGTTAATTTGCATCCTGTAACATATCTTTTAAATTTTTTAATGTAGTGCCTAAAAAATTTTAAATTGTAATATTTGTGGTTCCCATTATATTCCCACTGGACAGCACTGATAAACAGTATCCTACCAGGATTTGAAAGAATTGGTGACACTGCCTCTGGAGAGAAAACCTGGATGCCAGGAACCAAGGGACTAAAAAGAGGTCTCTCGCTATTTGGTCATATTCCTCTTGAATTTTGTACCATTTGGATATATTGCCTATTAAAAAATAATGAGTGGGGCGCCTGGGTGGCTCAGTTGGTTGAGCAACTGCCTTCAGCTCAGTTCATGATCCTGGAGTCCCTGGATCGAGTCCCGCATCGGGCTCCCTGCTTGGCGAGGAGCCTGCTTCTCCCTCTAACCCTCCCCCCTCTCATGTACTCTCTCTCTCTCATTCTCGCTTTCTCAAATAAAGAAATAAATCTTTAAAAAAAAAAAAAATAATGAGTAAATGGTGTGACCTATAAACACCAATGTAAAGAATTATTGACATTAGAATAATTATGAAATATATTTCGGATAGAATCTCTCCTCCCAAAAGCATATTTGGTACTCCTGAAGAGGTTATACATGGTCTTTGGCAGAAAATGCTCTGTAACAACCTAAGATCACAGAAGTGTTTCACAAACTGGAGTTACCAACTGAGCATAAGAGCACAAGAGATTAAAGATGTCAAGCCTCAAACTGCTTAAACTAGCAAAATCTAGCATTTAACACCACTGCCTTTTCTTTCACCACCAGAGAGTGTTGTCTTTCATTTTTCCACTCATTGAATATATTTTCTTGTTCCTTTCTTCATTTATATCCCCAACTAAGAACTTAATTATCTCTACAATTCCATTTAGCACTGAGTGCATCTACTTGGCTAGGTGAAGAAGGTGGGGGGGGGGGTAGGGAAGAATCAGGAAATATTCCCTTTCACAACCTACAAAATTAATTTCTTCCCATGAAGCAGTAGTGTAAAAGCATAAGCAGATCACAAAGGGCTCAAGTAAATGAGTACTATATACGACTGAGAGACACTTAATGTATTTAAATATAAAATGAAAAATCAGATTGCATATGTACAGGGTATTACTATTTCTTTCAAATTTTCCCATTTTAAAAACCAATACTTCAGGGGCACCTGGGTGGCTCAGTCCCATTAAGCATCTGCCTTCGGCTCAGGTCATGATCCCCAGGTCCTGGGATGGAACCCCGCATCAGGCTCCCTGCTCAGCGGGGAGCCTGCTTCTCCCTCTCCCACTACCCCTGCTTGTGTTCCCTCTCTCGCTGTGTCTCTGTCAAATAAATAAATAAAATCTTTAAAAAACAAAACAATACTTCAGAAATTTTTTCTGCTTTGACATAGCTGATTTTATTTTTTTTTAAAGATATTATTTGAGAGAGAGAGAGTGCACAAGAGCAGGGTGAGGGGCATAGGGAGAAGCAGACTCTCTGCTGAGCTGGGAGCCTGATGTGGGCTCGATGACACTTAACCAACTGAGCCACCCAGGCACCCCGACATAGCTCATTTTAGAGCTTAAAATGCATATATCAATGAAAACTGTTTTTAATTAGCAGTATTAAGTTTAAGGGGGGGGAAAAAGCCACCATTCTCAATTGCAAAGCACACCCCTCCTTTTCTTACTCCTCAAGAATGTCTAACATAGGGTTGCACTGATAAAGATCATTTTGAGGAAATACTCCTAAGGCCACAGAGAGAATGTGTGCAAAGCCATCCACAGCTCAGCCCAAATAAGACAGGTTCCTCACCCGTCACACAGACCACACACCAGAATGAATCACCAGCACAATAAGCAGAGGTTTTGACTAGGTTTGATTCAAAGAGCAAGGCATTCTAGATAGCCTTTAACTATTAAAATGGCCAAGTGCCAGCAGAATTTTTAAAATTGCTTGACAGGAAATCTTATGAAATTCCCTGTGAAGATCAACAGATGGTAAAAGATGGAATTAAATAGCCATCAGTGTACTGCTCCCCTGCCTCCCAAACTGTGTATGCCTTCAGCAAGCCCATCATTTCTTAGTATCCCATGGCTTTTTTTTTTTTTTTTTTAAGATTTTATTTTTACTTATTTGTCAGAGAGAGAGACAGAACACAAGCAGGGGGAGAGGCAGGCAGAGGGAGAAGCAGGCTCCCCACCGAGCAAGGAGCCCGATGTGGGACTCGATCCCAGGACCCTGGGATCATGACCTGAGCCGAAGGCAGCGGCTTAACTGACTGAGCCACCCAGGCGCCCCCATGGCTGTTCTTTTAATACCAACAGTGTCTTGGTGTTCAAACCATTCCAATTATCTGTGTGGTTCCAGAAACTTGGTCTCTACCTTGCCTAAGTTTAACTAATCCAAATCCATGATAGTCAAATATTGATCACCACCAACTTGATGTGCTCAATATCTGGAAGAATACAAAAAATAAATGGTTTGGTTTACCAAAAATAATAGCAAATTTCATTCAACACCTTCAGATAACTCTTAGAATTGCCACTAATCTGAGCTTATATATCCCCAACTTATATATGAAATCCTGAATTTGATTAGAAAAACTCTAGGGATGCCTGGGTGGCTCACTCAGTCGGTTAAGCATCTGCCTTCAGTTCAGGTCATGGTCCCAGGATACTGGGATGGAGCCCTGCACTGGGCTCCCTGCTCAGCAGGAAGCCTGCTTCTCCCTCTCCTTTGCCACTCCCCCTGCTTGTGCTCTGTCAAATAAATGAAATCTTTAAAAAAAAAAAAAAAAAGAAGAAAAACTCTAAAAACGCCCATTAGTAAATTCAAGTCTATACCACTTATAACTACCAGTTAGTTGGAAACATGTTCCTAGGCTTCACAAGGATACCAGCACAAACTTCAGGACTAAATTTTCTTAGCATCATCTAAGAATGAATTTCCTATGTTTTTCTACATACACACAGGATTACAGATGATTAGACATAAGTTAGATATTGTTCCTTTCAAACAAGGTTGTATTTCAAAAATGATATATGGCAAACTGGAGTAAATTACAGGTTGGAATAAGTTCTAGATAAAAATTTGTCCCAATTAAAATGTGAGGCGAAAATCAGTCTATTTCCCCTTTCAGAGCACTCAGGTTTTTCATTCAAATGAAGTCATACCTAACTTTCCTACAGGAGGAAATGTTCACAGGTAATAAAACTATTACCTACCCTCTTTCAGAGAAAGAGCAAACTGAAGATAGAAGGCTGGTAGCATGGGATCACAACATAAAATTTTAAAAATTAGTTTATTTTCATATGCTAAAATTCTTTTCTGCCACCTCCAGCTTTGCTCTCCTAAAGCAGAGCAAAAAGATACTCATTTGAAATTAAAGCATCTAGCTGCTTTCTGGGAATGGACATCTTAAATAAAAGTGAAGACTGGAAGAAACCATGCCCATAATCTAGTAGGCACTTCACTCAGGAGTTTTGCTGTCAGCAAATGACCAAATCATGAACGCCCGAGAATATGGGGGCTGCCTGAGACCAGGAGGTCCTTTAAGACAGTCACCCTGTCTCTTTCCTATTAAAGCAGTGATACTTGACTGGCAGGCATAAAAGAACAAGAGAGAAACTAAGGGTTGCTCCTCTCTCTGACATTTCCACTTTAGCACAAGGGAAATAATAAATTCAGCAGCTCTTATAATTATCTTGACCACTGTTGACTTAATTTGTCCTAGAAACTACAGCATGTCCATTAGACATGGGAATGGTAGGGTGGTAGCCATGTTCCGATTTAGCAACTCAATTTCCTGTTTTTCCAGCAGATCTGAACTGATACACAACTGTAGCAGCTGTTAAAATTCTGGCTCCTGTCACCACTACTCCCCTTGGGGGTCATCTCATACTTCCTCACTCCCATTTCTCCAGAAATAATAGCATGTGTGCATGTGCATGCAGGTTAGAGAGAGGAAAATCCTCAAGGACTGGTGATAAATGTCCCATTTAGGTTTCAGCATCTTAACTCTACTTCCTTATAAATATATCTTGGTATAAGTGCATAAGCTGTAATATTAGGCTACAAAGTAAAATGTAATTTTAAAAAGTACAGTGGAATGCATACCTTGGTGTTAATCCTCCAAAATTAATCACACTGAAAAACAAAGCACTTTTTCCAATGACACTACCATTTTAAAAATACATTCTGATGTCACTGGCGTTCAACCCTGTTTAAAGTCAACCTAACCATATCATGGACCTAAACTATTACAATTCAGGTGCTTTTTCAACCCCACTTCAAAGGGCCGCCTCTGAACCACTTTTGTTATTTTCACAAGTCAATCCCCTCCCCCCAAAATATGGCATTTCACTCTTAATTCTGTCCAAAGTAATTTTCTACAAGTCTGAGGCAATTACAGAAGAAAACCTCTCTCCTATTATTAACCCAGACAGTAGGAGTCGCCATTATCAGCGGTTTCGCTCTGGGCAGTTTCGGTTGCCAGCGGTCAGCAGACGACACCCCCTTCTGAGGAATCCTCACAAGGGTCAGTTGTAGCCTCACCCTGCGTCACAGGGCCTGCGTCACAGGGCCTGCGTCACAGGGCCTGCGTCACCCACCTCGCTTCATCTCCTCAGGGAGGCGTTCTCTCCTCCACGTCATCACTGGAAGGGTGAGTACAGTCCCGTATTTTGGGGGGTGGGGGGGATAAAGAGTGCATGCATGAGCACATGCGGGAGTGAGAGAGACCAACCATATTCACATAACTTTTATTACATATTATATAATGTGGTGTCTCTCCCCATCGGATGGGGGCCCCCAAATGTGAGGCGAGGATCAAGTGGAAGCCAGTGGCTGGGCGCGGTGAAAGAATTCACCTGAGGCAGAACAAAGGAGAAAGTTTACTGAATAGCAGCAAGGGAGCCTCGGGCAGGACAGCCAGGGAGAGACTGACTGCAAGAAGGCAAGGGGTAGGGGCAGCTTTTAAAGAGGGAAAGTGAGGAAGTTTGGGCATGTACGGAATTTTCCCTTTCTGGTAACTGTGCCAGGTTGTAAGTAGCCCATTGGTAAGTTAGGGCCTATGGCTGTTTTGAGGTGGGTCCCCTGAAGGGCCTGTCTGTATTCAGCCAAGTGGTCTCTGTGGACCCGCTCTACATTCCATTGCTCCAACCTGTTGCCCAAAAGTGCCCGCTACATATAACTGTTATGACTGTTCTATTTTATGATTAGTTATGTGGTTAATCTCTTACTGTGCCCACCTTGTAAATTAAACTTTATCACAGGTGTGTATGCGTAGGGGGAAAAAACGGTGTGTATATATAGGGTTCGGTACTATCCCCAGTTTCAGGCATCCACTGGGGGCTGGAACATATGGAACATATCCCCCATGGATAAAGGAGGGGGAGGAAGACTACAGTACTTTATGTATAATTGTTTACATTATCTCTAAAGCTCTCATTTCAATGCGCAGAGTGTTTCTAACAGGGAGAGAACAAGAGTAACCAGGGAGAATTAAAAGGAGGGATTCTGAAGCAATTCTCCCTGTTTCCCTAGCATCTGCATTGTCACCACCTCATAACCACAAGCCTGAAAGCCTTAATGGGGCTCTATTTTTTCTCTAAAGAGTGGGCAGTTAAGAAACCCACCTGGTTCAGTAGTATATGTGCTCTCCTCCCACAAAATTTCTGAAGGCCTGTTTCTGAGCAATATCCCAGAGTTATATAGCATGAAAAAGCACGGATATAATCAGGTTATTGCCCAACATAGGGCACAACACATATTGGAAACCCAAATACCTTAATTTATTGCCAATGAAACCTGGAAATTCTGACCTTCGTAAGGATTTATCACGATTTAAAATGTATTAAAACTTACAAATAGTACCAAGTTTTCAGCATTCTAGGAGTTGAGCTTAATAGACTTTTTCTCCTGCCTTGGCATTCTTTGCTGTCTTAATCCTGAGATGACCATCCCAATTAAAGTACTTTGTCAAATTACTCCGCATTTCAACTCTACAGCTTTGTTTATGTGTAAAGCCATTAAGTAGTTTTAACTTATTTACATTTATAAACAGCATTGTGAACTTAAACTATATTAAAATAATAATAAATTACCCACACTCACTCCATTATTTTTTCTTAAGACTAGTCAGTCTTTAAGAAGCTTTTCCAAGGGATTCATTCCTCAGATATGGAAGTTTGTATGCAAAACTGAAGACATTTGGCCCTTTATAAATAGTCCTGGGAAACTTCTTTCTCCCATACTTTTAGTTTATTTTTACTGTAACAGATGGGGGAAAAATTTAGCAAAGCAGTCATTAAAAAAAAAAAAAAGCCTTACAACAACTATCATACAAATGTTAGAACACTAAAAGCTTACAGATATGAAATATCTTTAACAACAAACAAAAACACTTGCTAGAAATTATAGAGGCAGTCTGACTTAACTCATAAAGTAGGTATAAACTCAAAGACCTAGATAGGAACTCTTTCAGCTTTGTTCCTAAACATCTTAATTATGTAGTAGTCATTTTTCATGAAAGTATCTCCAGCACAGAAGTTTAGAACTTCTCTTTAAAATATATTCCAGGGCGCCTGGGTGGCTCAGTTGGTTAAGCGACTGCCTTCGGCTCAGGTCATGATCCTGGAATCCCAGGATCAAGTCCTGCATCGGACTCCCTGCCCAGCAGGGAGTCTGCTTCTCCCTCTGACCCTCCCCCTTCTCATGTGCTCTCTCTCTCTCTCATTCTCTCTCTCAAATAAATAAAATATTTAAAAAATAAAAATAAAAATAAATAAATAAAATATATTCCAATATCATATGTTAAAATTCTGCAATGCTTGCCAAGGGACCACGCCTGTCTTCACTTAAAAAAAAAAAAAAAAAATCGGGCGCCTGGGTGGCTCAGTTGGTTAAGCGACTGCCTTCGGCTCAGGTCATGATCCTGGAGTCCCTGGATCGAGTCCCGCATCGGGCTCCCTGCTCGGCAGGGAGTCTGCTTCTCCCTCTGACCCTCCCCCCTCTCACGTGCTCTCTCTCTCATTCTCTCTTTCAAATAAATAAATAAAATCTTTAAAAAAAAAAAATCACTAATCACCACTCTGCAAAATCTCTTACTATAAGATATATTTTGTTATATGCAAACAGAACATTAATCATTAATCATTTTGTTCCAATTTATATCTAAGTTTAATACTTAAAAGTCATCCTGCCAGTAAATAAACTTGAATTAAATAATAATCACTACTTCATTTATCGATTTCATAAGTTAGGCCAGGAGGGTCAGCAAACTTTATATATGGCCAAGGTAAATATTTTTAGCTTTGCAGGCCATATGATCTCTGTCTGGACCATTCAGCTATAATGAGAAAGCAGTCATAGACAATAGGCAAATGAGCGGGTATGGCTGTGTGCCAGTAAAACTCTACAGAAACAGAGGATAAGAGAATAATATCTAGAATATATACAAAACTCCTAAAATTCAACCAAAAAAGCAAACCCAACTAAAAAATAGGCAAAGAACTTAGACATTTCTCAAAAGAAGATATGCAAATAAACAATAAGGACATGAAATGATGCTCAACATCAGTAATCACTAGGAAAATGCAAGTCAAAACTACAATGAGATACCACCTCACACACACTCATTAGGATGGCTACTATTTAAAAAAAATAACAAACAGGAACCAACAAGGGTTGGCAACCCTTGTGCGCTGTTGTTGGAATGTTAAAATAGTACAACCAAGAGTTGTATGGTTGTATGAAAAGAGTATGGTTGCCCTCAAAAAATTAGAAATAGAATTACCATTTGATCCAGCAATTCTACTTCAAAAGAACTGAAAGCAGGGTCTTAAAAAGATATCTGTATACCCATGTTCCTAGCAGCATTATTCACAATAGCTAAAATAAGGAAGCAACCCAGTGTCCATCCACAGATAAGCACAATGTAGAATATTATTCAGCCCTAAAAAAGAAATTATGATATATGCTACAGTATGAACTTTGAGAACATTATGCTAAGTGAAATAAGCCAATCACACACACACAAAAAAATAGAGACTGTTTGATTCCACTTATACAAGCTACCCAGAGTGGTCAAAATCACAGAGACAGAAAGTAGAATGATGGCTGCCAGGGGATGGGGGGAGAGGAAAGGGGGAGCTATGTTTAACGGGTATGAAGTTTCAGTTCTACATGACGGTGGCCATGCCTGTACAACAATATGAATGTACCACTGAACTGTACACTTAAAAATGTTTAAGATAAATCTTGTTATATGCATTTTACCAACAACAAGTTACAATTAAAACCAAATAGGTGAATTTCAGCCTTCTGGACTTACTTTGCTTGGCCATAGTTTGCTGATCAGAGACTTAAGCTATTATATATTAAGCTTGAAGCATAAACAATGTTTTAAAGCTAACATGAAAGTACCATTTCTATACTAACATCATGTTCTTTTCCTGCAGACTTGAGAGAGTTTCTTTGGTAAAGCTCTTAACATCAGCAGCCAATCTCCTAGTGATTAGAAAACGTGTTTTATATAACGTAAGGGCTCACAAGTTTTGACTAATTAAATGAAAGCAGTTGTCTCAATAACATGAAGCGTGTATTATATAAATACACCTGGCATTTCAATACTGTAATAAGGTCATAACATTATTCAATATCCTCTAACACATTTAGAGGAAATTAGACTTTGGACAAAAAGTTATAATATTACCTTAATTTCATTTTTTTTATTTGGTAATCAAAAATTCCTAATTTGAAAGTATACTATAAATTTAATAGCCACCTAATAGCAAAAATAAGTTTGTCATATGACAAAAGAAGGCTGTCAGTTAACTATATGTTATATCATCCCGAACACATGAAAATGTTCAATATTTTGAAGACATAAACCAAACATTTAAGTTCCTTTTAAATCCTAGGCATTGGGGTTTTTCATATGCATTAGAATTTGTAGGAGTTTTTAAACATATAAACATGATTTTTAAAAGAGTCAGGGCAAGACATTTATAAAGCCACTCTAAATAAAAATACTTTGGCCATTCAGAGTAATCCATAGTGGCAAACATTGGGTGCCAACATGCCTACTGAGGAAGAGCACAGGAATGGGGATCAGATCTTGTTTTGTTACTCTTTCATCACTTAAAGTTGTGTGGCTCTGAGTTAGTTAGTTTAGCTCTCAGAGCCTCAGTTTCCACAAGTGCAAAGTGGTGTTAATATACTTCCTCAGAAAGGAGTAGCAATTTTTTTTAAATATTACTATAAAGCACCTAAATGGAATCTTTAAAGAAGCAAACTAAAGCTGGAAGTGAGGATCCTGAGTTACCTAAAAATGATTAATAGCAACCCCTATTCCATTTATGGCTTCACCTCCATCTCAGATGTTGACACTTAATCAATGGTTCTCAGATCTGATAGCACACTACAATCACTGAAGCAGCATTTAAAACCTCTCCACAGCTTGTCCCAGCATAGGCCAAATAAAATCAGAATGGGTAGCAGGTGTGAGACCATGGGTGTTAGTTTTAAAGATCCCTAGGTAATTCTCATGTTGCAACCTCAGCTAAGATAGTCAACTTCTAAGTAATCAATGTTAGCTAACAAGAATTCAGTTTATACAACCAGTAAAATTTTAGAGCCAGCAGTGCATCCAAATAATAGCTTAAAAAAGTAGCTGCTAAATCATTTAATTTTTTCTGTGCCTGCAATGAACTCCATAGCTCCAAAGCTGCAAAATTATAAAGTAGGTTTTTTATCCCGGTCCATTCCTGAAAATTTGTTTCAGAATCAAAACATTAAGGTCCCTCAAAGCAAGGTTAACTACATTTAGTTTTGACATTTAAATTT
The DNA here is from genome assembly GCF_054177405.1 of Leptonychotes weddellii. Taxonomy (NCBI): domain Eukaryota; kingdom Metazoa; phylum Chordata; class Mammalia; order Carnivora; family Phocidae; genus Leptonychotes; species Leptonychotes weddellii. The sequence goes on along the minus strand of NC_138371.1, from coordinate 60,883,391 downwards.
CAATAAATTAAAAAACAAAGGGGGGCTATCTGTTCAGGGCAAGTAAAAAACATAAGCAGTAGGAGTTCTAAAGATAATGTACCCAAACTGACTCTTTGAAATTTATATGTATCTTACAGTGGTCAGTTAAAGATTAAAAAAAAAAAAATGCAATGAACTAGGCAACCAAAGTCCTGGGTTTTCCTTCAGGTTTTGCCACTCATTTGTTCTGGGACTTCAGCAAAGTCACTCAGTGTCTCCAGGCTTCAGATTCTCATTTGTAAAATATAGAGTTGCACTAGATTTCTTTAAAATGACCTGTTACAACAATGCAAAACTTGGAAAATTACAGAGGGATTCCTTACAGCAGGGATATCCAAGGAGGACTAAACTAGGCCTCATAGGTTATTAGGGTGATGAGTCCTGGTTTAATTAGTTTTATAGTAAGGAATTTACTTCCCAAACCCAATAATTTATTGTAACACTTTGAGATTGCTCCCTCCCACCTCCCATAAACCCATATCTAGGATACTTCTTTCCCCACAATCCAATCATGTTTAACGTTTTGGGATTGAGAAAAAGAACAAAAACAATACTGTACTGAATATTCAACAAATATAACAGGCACTTGGGATATGCCAAGGGACAAGATAGAAAAGTGAAAGATGACTTTTTTTTATGCTTATACTTTGCAGATATTGATCACTTCTCTAAATAGAATGTAAGGTAAAATGATACAGCCAGGGTGTTACTCTAGATAGGATGTTGAAGCATTTTTGCAGATGTCCCACCTTAAATTTGGAGAGAGGGTCAAATTCCTTAAAAGTATTTTCTTCATAGTTGAAGAATTAGATAAAGTAGTTTTGTACATTTTCAAGAATGTATCCGCTTAAGCTTTAAATTCTCCAAAGTGAAATCTGAAGTCGTGCTTATCATTAGATAGCTCTTTCCACTCCTTCATCCCAAAGCCATCTGATCTCACCTATTTTACTCAAAAGTATTGATTTCTGAACACTTAGTAAGTATATTTCGTGTATATGCATATTCTGTCGTTTTTTAATTGTCCCTTAATACATTTTCAAATCCACCGGTTTAATACTATCTTATTTTGTGGCACTCAAATACATTTCTGTATTCCTGAAAGTTTCATCTTCCATTTACGTATCTCGGCTGTTCCATTTAGAGGCCCATGCTTTGATGATTAAGATCTTTCTATCAATACATTTCTTTACTCACACATCCTGATGCGAGAATAAATGGAAGAATATATAATACTGAACAATGAAAACACTGGGAAAATAGGAACGGAAGTCAACAGCAACAGGGCTATTTGCAGAGGGGAGAAGACAATTCGAACAAATGAAAGAATTCATACACTACATGTTTCCTCTACGTAAGCATTATGCTAAATATCTTTTATATTAGTCATGTTGCTTTGAGACTTTTCCATGTTTCCTCTAGACAACTGCCAATGTTCGCATGGTCTCTGATGAATAAACATGCTGTGACTTGCTTCTAAGGAAATGCCTGTCATGTTCCAGGGAAAAATGACTTCTCTACTCTTCAGTCAGGGAAACTGCACAACTCTCATTCATTAGTTACAAAGTCGATTTTTCCTTAACGTTTCTTTTCTGGAATATTTGTGTTCTCTTTAGGGCATTAGAGCCTTCAGATTAACTATCACAAAAGAAACTGAGTTGGGGGAACATATGTAGGAAAAGTTACACTACATCAAAGCGGTTCCCACTTCAGAAGCTCAAAGAGCGCCCAAACAGCCTTCACTGTTTACCAAGACGAAGGTTATTTTCAGGTTCTCCCCATCTCTTGCAGAACTACCTGTTCTCATTACTGTTTACCCAAACGCTTAGCAAGGTGATTATTAGCATATCTGGCAGGAAGACATGCTTCATTTAATATTAACTCACCATGTGACAGCCCCTTCCCCTCCAATCTCTCTTCAAACACGTGAGGACTCAAAGAAAGTATGGTTGTTTGCAGTCTGACTTTGCGCTACGCTCTGGCACCCGCAATTGGCCACAGGCACGCACACCCCCAATCAGAGGCGCTCACCCTGCCGGGTCCCGGAACTGTCATGCGGGCTGACAGCTGGTACGCCCTCCCGCGGCCCTCCACCGCTCGCAGAAAGCCCCCTCCTTACAGTCACTTTGACACTGCTCACCTGCCCGGGCCTCAGCCCTCAGCCAAAGAAACTTTCTTCCCCCTTCCCAAGAGCTCACATACAGGTATCGTCCGCCGCTCTTCCAGAGCACCAAACAAGGGACTCTTTGTTACAATTTTTGCTCCAGGACTTCTCACCCAATTCCTAGCATTCAGCTGCCCTTCGGCAACTCAGAGCAGCCCCAGCAGAAAAGCAATCAAAACTACCATATCCCTTCGCCCCCGCGCGCCCTCCAAGGAGGCCGGGAGGAAGCAGCCTCCTCGGCTGCCTATCCCGCCGCCAGTGAGTCAGGCAGCTGGCAGGGCAGCGAGTTGCCAGTCAGGTAAACGCGCTGCGGCGGCCTTGCTGCCCTCGCCCTCCCGGGAGAACTTCGGCGCGGCGCTCTAGGCTTACCCGGTTGGGGCGGCGGGAGGCGTGGGCGCCGCCAGGGCGTCCTGCGAGCGCGGGGTTCGGCTGTCCATCGCCCTGCGGGGCGCGGCGCGGACTCCAGTTCCGAGGCGGCGTGTCACTACTAAAGTGGGAGAGGCCGGCTGGTCAGGGCGGGACGCGCGCTACCGGAGGCCTGAGCGGGGCGGGCCGCGCGTCAAGAGCCCGCCCGAGCCCCCCAGCCCCGGGCCGGTCGGCCTCCGGGTGCGCTCCCACCTGCGGGCCGAGGCTCCCAGCCCGCGGGGCCCCCCCGCCTCAGGTCCTAGTGGCCGCCCGCTGCTGCGGCGGCGGAAGGCGGCGCTGCAGCCCCCGCCCCGTGGGGCTTACTGGGTAGCCATTTGGCGCCTCTTGGGGCGGGAGAGGAGCTGCCCAGGCTGGAAGGAGGAGGAGAAGGGCAAGAAGCGAGGCTCACAGGCACCGCCGCCACTCCGGCAGCGCGTCTCCGGGCTCCCCTGGCCGAGTTTGCACAAACAAAACGCCCTGGGGAAACTTTTCGCGAAGAAAAGTTGGGAGGGCTAATTCCTCTTTTCCCACCCAGGGCTCCTACTTTCTTTTCAGAAGGAGACTGGCTCGCCTGTCCTTTCCCGCGGCTTCCTCTCCCACTCTTCCCTCCCCCGGGCCGCGCGCTCGTAGTTGGTCTCTCAAGCCGGGGCTTGAAGGCGTAGAGCGCGGCAGCCTCTCCCAGCCTCAGCCCCGCGCGGGCCGGGCCGAGGCAGCGCCTCCCCCTGCCTTGCGGGCGGGGTGGCTGGCCCTCACCGGGCGCCGCGGGGCCTTCCCCTAGCCGGCTCACTCACACTGCCCCATTTCCCTGCCCAGAGCTCCGGAGCTCGCCGCCACCTCCGCCGGTCGGCCACCCAGAAGTGGTGACGAGGCTCGGTGGCATCGGAGCGAGAGAGGCAGTGAGCCGGAGACAAAAACGGGCGGGGGTGGGCGAGAACCGGGTAGGAATTTCCCTCCCACCCGATTTCGGGTCTTTGGGGTTCGGCTGGGGGAGCGGAACGGAAAGGAAACTCCCGTGAAGAGCGTTCCCATTCCCATCGCTAGGGCGTCGCTTCGGGAAGCCCGGCGCGCGGGAGCCGAACAGGTGGGGAGGAAGGGAGGGTACCTGCCCTGCGAGGACCGGAGGGGAGGACCTGGGCTGCCGCGGAAGTGCGGAGAGAAACTCGCCCAACTGGGCCTGCAGCTCGCTCTCCCTGTGGTACGACCTTCCACATCCAGGGCGGTTTGTTTCTTACCCCCCCCCCCCCGCCAACTTGACCTCTAAGGTTGCTCTTCGTTTAAAAGCGCACCTGTGACACTGATTTTTCTAATCGGTGGCAGGTTTAAGCTTGCCCTGTCTTCAGAGGTGTATTTCTTTCTTTTTAAGCATATAACAGCTGTGACGTGAGGACTGGAAAATAATGTCTGATGATAATCTATTAACTAAGAACAAATGATCGATTTTATTCGCCTCTTGGAAATTTTACAGGAATAAAAGAATCACAGATGCAGCTGCGTGCTTGTTTGTACATTTTAGTTCCCATGCGCCTGCTCTGTAGATGGTTCTTTACACCTGACAAATAGGTATATTTGCATATCTTGTATATTATAAATGCCAATTGTAAGGTGCAAGCCATTTTTGATGGGCCCAAAGGCTTGCTTTCAGAAAAATAACGTGAAATTAAGAAATTAACCTTAGACTACAGTTTAAGAATAAAAATATTTCAATGAACTATTGCAGAGACTAGGTGAAAGCATGGTAAAGGAGGCCTCTTGGGATATTAGCATCACGTAACAAATCTGTGTTGGCCACTTCACCCCAGTGATAGGATAACGTTTGACAGATGGTAAAAATTAAACTGATATGTAAAACTAAGTCTTGACTAAATGCTCCTTAGTATCTAAGCATTGTAGCAATCAAAAAGATTGCTGAAACTAACATACTAAATACCTAGCAATATGCCATTTGTCTGTTATGGGCACTCATTACTATGTATTCCTTTCTGTGCATAATTCCTTTCAATGTATCTTTACATAGGAAAAGTGGGGGGAAGTAGCTTATTTAGATAATGAAACCGAATCAGAAAAAGTTGCATTTTAATATTTTACCTGATTTAAATATTAATCAATTAAATTAAATATGTCTGGCTTTTAGTCTCTAAGGTTAAACAATTTCATGAATTAATCATGCCTCTAAATGACTAACTTTTACAGTTGCTTGCACAGACAGTAATGCAAGCATTGAGTAACAGTGAAACTAGTCTATTGACTTTCGATCACAGAAATCAAAATTAAACTTTAATTAGTTTCGATCTTAATTTATGACATGCTAATAAATATTGACTCCATTAGTCTAACCTGAAACATCAAACATTTTCATAACGTTTCAGTGATCACCAATTTTTCCTGTCCTAGTTTTAGGCGTAGGTAGGATTACACTCTCCGCCCCACTGAAATTAGGTAGAGCCATGTAATTTGTTTTAGGAAGTAAATGTGAACAGACATGAAACGTTTCATTTCCTGGTGGAATCACTGAAGGGCCAGTGCTTGACTCTATGCTCTCTTTCCTAGCTGCTGCAATGGTGGAATTGAGTATTAAGATGGAAGGGCACAGGACTGAGGTATCCTGGAGGCATTCCAGGCATTACTTAGCCTTCCTTAGGTATAATCATGGTTGACAACTTTCCGAATCACTAATAGGCTAGACCTGATGTTCTTTTCATATGGTACTAACCTACACTCCCTAGAGTCTGCTAGTTACATACATAGTTCATTAGCAAAACAGTAATCACAGTTGCTATAAACTATCTCCTCCCAATCCTTTCCTCTGGTTATGCTCAACTGTTGCAAAATTACCCAAGTTTCCAAGATTTTGGTAAATTTCTCTCTGGAAATCTCCCTCCCTTCATTCCATCCAACCATTTTTAATGTGTGTACTTAGGTATTTTCTCTTCTGAAAGACCTCCTGACTACATGGGTAGAATTAGCCCTTCCCTTTCTTAGCCCCAGTAAATTCTGTTAGGTGGGGCCTGGGCCCCATGATATTTTCAGTTTTCAGTTACACAATAACGGGGTGTGTAGTGGGGGTGAACTTAAGGGTCCATGTCTCATCCTTTGCGACCTGAAAGGATTGCCCAGAACACTGAACGCTCTTTGCAGCTATCTGTGGAATGAATAAAGGAGTGAAGAAATCCTTTAAGACTCCATTCCTCAGTGAAATTTTAAGAGGCAAGTGGAAACTTAAATCAGGACAGGTGTTTTCAATTTAAAATAACTGTTAGACCATTTTAAATGGAACAGATGGTGAGTTTGTCCCTTTTGGGAGAGACTTATTGTCCACATGGTTAGCTACCTGATGGGGTTAGTTTCGAAATCACCAGGTAGAAAGAAGATCCATTTAGCTATATATCTCTTTGAATGATAGTTTAGGTTTCAGATTTCTGCTTGGAGAGTATTGAAATGGAGAAAGGTTTACATACTTAATAAATATGTATGTGCTCATATAAAAAGCAAACACTGTATAAAGTGGGCAATGCAAAAATTATTGGAGAAATAGAATTGGAGTTTGTCTAAATATTTTGTAAACTATTGGGACAATGAAAAACTTTTTAATATTTAAGTATGTTTAAATATTTGAGTATACGTGCCGCTGAATAGATTTATTTAAAACAAAAATCAGGGGCGCCTGGGTGGCTCAGTCGTTAAGCGTCTGCCTTCGGCTCAGGTCATGATCCCAGGGTCCTGGGATCCAGCCCCGCATCGGGCTCCCTGCTCCACGGGAAGCCTGCTTCTCCCTCTCCCACTCCCCCTGCTTGTGTTCCCTCTCTTGCTGTGTCTCTCTCTGTCAAATAAATAAAATCTTTAAAAAAAAAATCATACTTCAGAGGTGATAAATATCTTCGTGTGCACTTCACTTTAGCATAGTATAGCCTAAAGAAAGTGCTTTTTTTACGTCTTACTAGATTGTGTATGTGTGTGCGTGTGTGTGAGGTTTTATATAGCAAGATCAGAGATGTTGGAAGGTAGTATTCAATTTTAATGAACCTCTTCAGACTTTGTATCTCATAGAAGCCCCTTAATCTCAGGCAAGCATGTCTTTATTATTATTATTATTGTCTTTTTTTTAAGATTTTATTTATTTATTTGACAGAGAGAGACACAGCGAGACAGGAAACACAAGCAGGGGGAGTAGAAGAGGGAGAAGCAGGCTTCCCTCAGAGCAGGGAGCCTGATGCGGGGCTGGATCCCAGGACCCTGGGATCATGACCTGAGCCAAAGGCAGACGCTTAACGACTGAGCCACCCAGGCACCCCTATTATTAAGGTCTTTATGAGAGTTTATTGATGACAACAGAGAGCTAAAAGTCAGGCTCATGGCTTTATTCCCAAGTCTGGAATATATACATTATAGTTTATTATCATTTTATCTTCTTATCGTGTTCTTATAATTTAGAATACTCCTACTGACTTAAAACATAGTGTTGTTAGAAGTCAGTGTCTTCCATATAAATACTCCATGAGAGAGCTTTATCCTAAAGTACCCAAATCTTTTTTTTCCTCTGGCAGCCAGGAATCTTTGACAGGTTTTCTACTTAGTCACCACTGTCTCTGTCTTTACCATTGGCATAATTGCTTGTCCTTCTTCTCTTATTTATCATCTTATTTTAATGCCTTTCATTTTCAAACTGCCCAGTAATTGTTTCAAAGGTGAAAATAAATTCTATATATATATATATAATGTTTAAGATTTTATTTATTTATTTGAAAGAGAGAGAGCACAAGTGGGGGGGCACTCTGCTCTGAAGACAGAAATATATTTGCAGGAATTTGTGAAAAATGATTAAATTTTTAAATGATTGTGTGTTTGTCTAATGTCTAATGTATGTAAAACTTACAGATTAGTTTTGTCCATTGAAATTACTTCTGGAGCAATTGTTAATTACATTTATTTAAAAGCAAAACAGGGGGGCGCCTGGGTGGCTTAGTCGTTAAGTGTCTGCCTTTGGCTCAGGTCATGATCCCAGAGTCCTGGAATACAGCCCCGCATCAGACTCCCTGCTCGGTGGGAAGCCTGCTTCTCCCTCTCCTACTCTCTCTGCTTGTGTTCCCTCTCTAGCTGTCTCTCTCTCTCTGTGTCAAATAAATAAATAAAATCTTTAAAAAAAAAAGCAAAACAGGGACACCTGGCTGGCTCAGTCCATGGAGCATGCAACTCTTGATCTCAAGGTCATGATTTCAAGCCCCACATTGGGTGTAGAGCTTACTTAAAAAAAAATTAAAAGCATATACAATAACTAAAGGTTGTATTGTTTATGTAGTTTTTAATAACCATGGTAATCATAGCCATTTTTATTTGTAAAGAATGCTCATAGAATTTATAGTATGTGAAATAAGTAACATACTCAAATGAAATGGTAATATAATGATTATATTTTTAAGTGTTTAATACATATTTCCTATTTAAGTATTGTGGACCACACGTATGGTTTTGGAGGGTACTTGCGTGTGGAGGATGTTGTATTTTTTATAGGTTTTTTAATACTAATAAACAGAAGAGGTCATATTTGGCTATACCATTTCCAAAATATCAGTAAATCCATTTTTCTTCTATGAAGTTTAATATTTACTTGTATCAGAGTTTAAAGAAAATAAGAATAGTACTATTTATAGAATAAAGTGTAAATTGTGCTTTTCATGGCCTTATGTTTGGAATTATAATTATATTATGTTATATCATTTATCTTTTGGGGGGGTCATTAATATGCAAGCATTCTAGAGACTGTAAGTACCGAAATAAAATAATAATAATAAAAATAAATAATAAAAATAATAATTATCAATAATAATAATAAAATAAATTTAAAAATAATAAAATTAAAAAATTAAAATACCAAAATAAATATGATTTCTTGTCAATTTTATTATATTTTATCTTTCAAAATTTAGAAAATCTCTGTATATTTTCTTAGCATAGAATTTCCAAGTAGATTATATATTTATGAATTAAATTTTGAATAAAAGGAGTATTTATTGAATATCTGAAATACCTAGCATTGAGTTTGAGAAACAAAGATGGCAAAGACACTGCCTCTGCCCTGGAGGGGCTGACAGACCACTAGGTTCATCAGTAATATTTTTGTGGGACTCAATCAAGTGAAAATCTAAAGAAAATTGGTCAATAGTCATTTGTAGGATCCCTACCTCTCTTCCAATAGATAAAATAAAACATTTTTTCAAACCTAATTATCAAAAGAAGAAATACCTGAGTTTAGTATGCTATGGCTCTTATAAATGGCACTATATTTCTATAATATCATATATATTTCTAAGCAAAGACTCTTATTAACATGCACACATTCCAGGATAGAAGTGAGGCCTCTGGAAACATGCATGGTCATGCAGACATGTAAAGTATTTCGTACTATAGGCAGGCAGGAGGGCAGAGTTTTCAGTGCCCATCCAAATTCCAAGCTACAGATTCTGCTATGTCAACACCAAGTTTTCTAAAATCCATTTTCTTACTCCCTCTCTAAGATGTCTTTTTGTCAAAATGAATTTCTGTTTCTAGATTCTATAATTCTGTTACTAGCAGTAATTGTCTAACTCATTGGAAAACAGTGAGCCCTTTTATGTTGTTAAAGTATCAGCTCTGTTTGAAAGACAATTATCATATGATCTCACTTATATTTGGAATTTAAGAAACAAAACAGGATCATAGGGGGAGAGAGGAAAAAATAAAACAGACGAAATCAGAGAGGGAGACAAAACATATGAGACTCTTAATCATAGGAAGCAGGCTGAGGGTTGCTGGAAGGGAGGGCGGTGGGGGATGGGGTAGCTGGGTGATGGACATTAAGGAGGGCACGTGATGTAATGAGTACTGGATATATTATATAAGATTGATGAATCACTGACCCCTACCTCAGAAGCCAATAATACATTATATGTTAATTAATTGAATTTAGAAAATGGAAAAAGAAATTAAAAGTTCAAAATAAAAGTATCAGCTCTGTTAAAATTAACCTTGTGATTTATAATTTTTTTTTTAAGATTTTATTTATTTATTTGACAGAGAGAGACATAGCGAGAGAGGGATCACAAGCAGGGGAGTGGGAGAGGGAGAAGCAGGCTTCCCGCTGAGCAGGGAGCCTGATGTGGGGCTGGATCCCAGGACCCTGGGATCATGACCTGAGCGGAAGGCAGACGCTTAATGACTGAGCCATTCAGGTGCCCCGTGATTTATAATTTAAACACCATTCTTACATGGATGTTTTCTCCCTTTTCTTAAAAAACAAAAATAGGCTAAGGACAAAAAAATAAATTTAATTATATCTTAATATTGCCTATTGAATTGTAACTATAGATGGGAGCTACTTTTCTCCCTTAAGGAGCTTCGTAAGCCCTTAAATACTTGTTGGTTTCCATGTATCTCAAAATGTACAACTTTGACCGAGGCAGCCACTGACTCTGGCTTTCCAGACATAAAACCTAACAAGTCTCAGCATATTTCATTCTGCCAGGAGCTCCTCATCTAACTCCTCTGCCTTTTCTCTTGAGAGGCTGAGCATGTGTGTGGTTAACTAAGTACCACAGCAGTTAAGAGCTCAGGCTCTGGAGCCAGACAGACTTGGGTTCACATCCCTGGCTTGGCTACTCCCTATCTGGGTAACATTAGAAGAGTTACTGTTTCTGGGAAAGAATAAGCATTCAGGGAAGGCAAAATAAGCATCCAGTAAGGGTGATGGAAACCCTTAAAGAATGGAAGCCACTTTTGTCTTGGTTAAGGCCTAGTCTGTAAAGCAGAACTCTTCCTGCTTCATGCTGGGAGCTTCTGGATTTTTGTGCCTGTGATGACCGTGGTCAAGTCATTCGACTATTGAATCTTCATTTCCTTATCTCTATAATGAGTCTCAGTCTCCATCTTGATTACTTGAGTAATCAAGTTCATTGCATTAAAAACTATTGAATTTATGTATACGGACTATTAATAACAAAACTTCATGTTGTAACAACTTGGAAAGTGCTTTCTTTCACTGAGTCTAGTTTGAGTCCTTTAAGAGTTTGCAGAGATATCTCTATTTTACAGTTCTGCAAATTGAAGCAAATGACTTGCCTGAGGACTCAATACTAGTGAAGTGGCAAAATGAGGAGCAAAAGTTATTTTTTTCTGTTTTATTATTTTTAGTAACATTACAGTTACCTTGCTGCAAGGGCTTAGTCCACAGAAAATTATTATTATATAAATATCATGCTGAATATCCTTTACCATCTCTGAATCCTAGATCAAAGGTACTGGCTACCTAAACCTGCCTTGTCCCAAAAGACCTACTTTAGTTTGGGGAGACTTTGAGACTGTGAATGTTTCCAGTTTCATCCAAGAAATATGAAGGTCAGAAAGGCAAAACACAAAAATTTAAAGATGATCAGAAATTCAGCTGGAGTGAGCTACCCTTGACCTAAATTAATTACACTGTATATTTCCCTCTACTTACAAGATAAAAAAAAAAAAAAAAAATTACCTGGGAATATCAAAGGCAGCCAGTCAAGGAAAATAACTCACAAACTATATATTTGGAATATGGATGGTATGATGGAAAGAGCACACTACTAAAAGTCCAGGTAAAGTAATAGGAATTACTATATCTAGCACGTATCAGGTATAGTTTTTTTCATTTTTTGATCATTAATTATTGGCTATTTTAACTATTTTGCACTGGTGACTGTGGTAGAAGTGGAAAAATGTGATAGGAAACAGAAAAGGGTGGAATTATAAACTGATTGTATATATGTGAGTGTATCAACTTTGAGTCTTTTTTATATGTTAATGGAGAAAATAATACTTATTTCATTAACAGACTGAACAGAATGTCTAGCACATCCAGGGTACTCAGGCAGCTTTGACCATACAAGTCTAAGTCTGAATTAAAAAGGTACTCAAAGGTTGATTTTAAAGTAGGGTATCCAGGGATGCCTGGGTGGCTCAGTAGGTTAAGCGACTGCCTTGGGCTCAGGTCATGATCCCAGGGTCCTGGAATGGAGTCCTGCATCGGGGCTCCCTGCTCCACAGGGGGCCTGCTTCTCCCTCTGACATTCCTTCTGCCACTCCCACTGCTTGTGCTCTAAAATCTTAAAAAAAAAAAAAAAAAAGTACTCCAAAAAAAGGTAGTAGAAGGAGCTATGCAGATCACTGTTGACTAAAATATTTTCTTCTGGGTATACAGCATTTATCAGACATTATAAGATACTTAGGTAGAAGATTATTTGCATAAGGTGATTTTCTTTGGTGTGTTTTTGTATGATTATGTATTTATAGGAGCTACTGTATAAAAAATTCAGTTAGTATATATTTTCTAGATCTGTATTTACAGTTTTCTGTTGTAATAAATAAGGTGGATAACTTGAGTCAAGAACAAATATTCTCATACAGAGATCTGGGAATGTACTAAGTAAATAATGTATAGTTATCTTTGGAATAAAAACATGAAAATGGAATTAAGATGTTCTTTCTGAGGGTGCGAAGGATTGATATACAACCGTATCAGTTTTAACCTCTGAATTCCCTGACTGCATGGGAACTATTTATGACTATCAGTGACCTGTTATTTGGAATGTTACTAAAACATAGTTTTATGTCAGGCAAGTATGAGTCTACTTTCTATATATTTTGATTTGGATTAAGTATTGCCTCATAGCTGCAGGCATGATTCTTGTGCATGTTATAAATTTTGCAATCTGTCAATGCTATAGAACAAGCTGAGCTATTGCTAACACTATTTCAACACCCAAGAGCTTCCTTCCAATTCTTTCTGAAATATCTCACTTTTTGTTTTTTTATAATGTTAGAGGAAGTTGAGGAATTTAAAAAGTGAGTTGGTAGAACATGCTAATGGTAGTTTTGGAATACAATCCTTCCATTTGTGAGTTCTGTGCTTCAAATGATATTGGCTGTAAAAGTCTAGCAAAAAACCCAGTAAGTTACCTAGTTATTTCAGCATTAGCATGTCGTTAAACTTCAAAGTCAAGGCAATTCAGTGAAGTTAGTCATTTTTTTTTTTAAGATTTTTTTTTTTTTAAAGATTTTATTTATTTATTTGAGAGAGAGAGAATGAGAGAGAGCACATGAGATGGGGGAGGGTCAGAGGGAGAAGCAGACTCCCCGCCGAGCAGGGAGCCCGATGCGGGACTCGATCCAGGGACTCCAGGATCATGACCTAAGCCGAAGGCAGTCGCTTAACCAACTGAGCCACCCAGGCGCCCTGAAGTTAGTCATTTTACAGTTACAGTTTTATTAGTGGGAATTCATAATCCCCATATCTGAAGGAAAGTTTGGAAAATAATTTCATAACTTTTAGTTTCTTCATCAATAAGACAGTGATAAATTGCTTTGATATTCTAGAGTTGGAAAGTTTGAATTATGAATAAGTAACAAATGATTGTACTGTATAAAAAAGTCTGTCATAGAGAGGAATTATACGATGTTAAATCTGAGAAAGAACCATCCATTACATTTATTGGAAAACAGAGACTTATAAATAGGATTGTCAGCGAGCCTGGGTGGTTCAGTAATTAAGCGCCTGCCTTTGGCTCAGGTTATGGTCCCAGGGATGGAGTCCACATCAGGCTCCCTGCTCTGCGGGGAGCCTGCTTCTCCCTATACCCCTCCCACCCCACTCGTGCTCTCTCTCGCTATCTCTCGCTCTCAAGTAAATAAATAAATCTTTAAAAAAAATAGGATTGTCAGATTTAGTAAATAAAAATACAGGATGCCCAGGGGCAGGACTTTCCCCGGCGCGAGGGTCAGGATCTTCAGCCTGGGTCATCCTTCGCGCCTGCACTTGTCTGCGGCTGGGATGCTGCCTCTGCGGCGCTGCATGATGCTCAGGCTGGGCTTGGCTGGGGCTTGACCCCGTGCCAGACGCACCCCCACGCCCCAACAGTGCGTGCAGACCTTTGGACTATTCTGTGTGTGCGTGGGCCTGGTGCAGCTGCGACGCTCTGCACACCCAGGAGGACAAAACTTTTGTTGAATTACTGAATGATGAAATTAAAGAGGAAAAGAAGATACAGAGCATTAAGTCCCTTCCCAAGATGTCTGGAGGTTAGGAGCTGGAAGTGAACGGGACAGAAGCTGAATTATTGGAGAAAGTTGCCAGAGAAAAGATCACTGCCTCTTTCAACATTCACAAGAGCATCCTGCCAACATTTGATGGGGAGGAGGAGCCCAGAAGATGAGGTTGGGCTAGAAGAGGAGGACAAAAGTGACATTTTCTCTATCAGGAAAATGAACTTTCAGTCCATTGGCGAGTCTGCGTGAAAGGACACTCAACACCAATTCCATGACCTAACCCTTATATGACCACCTGATGGATTTCTTGGCAGACTGAGGGGTGGATTAACACTTCTGCAGATGAGTTATTGGAGCTCAGCACAACTCTGGAGTACCAGGAATACATTACTTTTCTCATAGATCTCAAAAGTTTTGTCAAGAGCCAGTTTAGAGCACACAAAGACATTGAACATCTTAAATTTATGGCAGGCCTTGCCCAGGGAACAGACCGACTCTGAAATCAGTCACACACATGCTTTGAGATGGTTTTCAGCCTAACATCCTGGAAAATAATCCAAACTTAAAAAATTTCCGTTGCCCTCTTATTTACTATTCATTTACTTCTGTACCCATCTGTTATTCCTAGATGTTTGTATAACATAGTAATGGACAATAAAATTGGTTTATCTCCTCAAAAAACAAAAAAGCAAAAAAACCAGGATACCAAGTTAAATTTGAGTTTCAGGTAACAGTGAATAATTTTTGGCATAAGTATGTCCCATGCAATATTTAATTATGCAAAATAATTTTTTGTTTATCTGAAAATCAAATTTAACTGGCATCCTGTATTTTATCTGGCAATCCTACACTAAAGGTGTCATAATTCTTTTCAAAAGGCATATAGCTAACTAAATGCTGAGGCAGGAATAGAATCTGAACAATTAAGGAGTTTACAGACACTCCTACAAAGGATTGTTATATAGTAGCATGTTTTATTTTATTTTATTTTATTTTTTAAAGATTTTATTTATTTGACAGAGAGCAGGAGAGCACAAGCAGGGGAAGGCTACAGGGAGAGGGAGAAGTAGGCTCCCTACTGAGCAAGGAGCCCCACGCTAGGCTCAATCCCAGGACCCCAGGACCACAACAGGAGCCAAAGGCAGATGCTTAACTGACCGAGTCACCCAGGTGCCCCTATAGTAGCATGTTTTAGAAAAGAAAATAACTATATTTCATAACCATAATTTCATAAGAAACTGGAAACAATGTAACTGTTTAAAATGGAAAGCTTTGAATTTATTGACTCTAGTTACCAAGCTCTGAATTACTTTATTCTCTCAGAATTTAAAAAAAGCGCTTACATTTACAAATCAGTTTCTTTTTTAATTTTTTGCTAAAACATAAGAAACTCAATTGAGCACCACTGTTAACTAGAGCTGAATAGCAGCTATTCCTCAAAGCATGTTTCTGAATACTTCTAGTCAATAATTCAAGTCATTTTTAAGTAAAATCTTGGCTAAGAAAAAGTAAGAATTGGATTTAGTATCATCTTATGGCCCTATTCGTACCTAAACATGATGTTTTAGATTATCACTTATTTTATAATGTATTTTTATTACCACAAGTAACCTGTATTCACTTTTGTCAGTAACTTAAATGCAAGACTTTGGCACTAACACATTCAGTTACAGAAAGACAGACAGCGTATATCACTTAGGGGGCTTCCTTGAAACTGAGGCCTGGGGGCTCTTGAGTTGGCCTTATCTTATGAGATCACTGTGGCCCAAAGATCTTAAGCTTCTTCATTTCTCCTTGAGTATATTTATCCTTTTCATGTAAATTCTTAATTTAATCATTTTATATAAGTTTTCAAAATTGTCAACATAAAGTTGATAATACCCTACTTGTTCAATCTCTAAAAAAGTTGTAATTATTGATGTGTTTTGGAATGTTGGTGAGGTCTGGAGCAGATGGCCAAGAAAGAATTCTTGAGACTTCTTCAGTGCAAAAAGGTGGTTTTATTAAAGCAAAGGGACAGGACCCATGGGCAGAAAGAGCTCCTACCCCAGGATTGTGAGGAGCAACCGATTATATACTTTGGGGTTGGGGGAAGTAAAAAGATAAGGGAAGTTCCAAAAAGGATTTTCATATGCTAAAGAAGACTCCCAGGATACTGGAGGCCTTCTATTGTTAAGCTAAAGTTGTTTTTCCCTCTAGCAAGGCATTAACATTAAGAGTTTTCTGGAGGAACATTATACTCTGCCTGTCTCAAGTATTTGGCTGCAGGTTATAAGGACATTTAATTTTATCTACATTTCCTTCTGCCTTTGTTTCCCACATCAACTGTATATACTGGAATCCTTTAAGAAAGGGTGAAGAATGGGGGTCGCCTGGGTGACTCAGTCAGTTAAGCCTCTGCCTTCCGCTCAGGTCATGATCTCAGGATCCTGGAATCCCGTCTTGCAGCGGGCTCTCTGCTCAGTGGGAAGTCGGCTTCTCCCTCTCACTATCCCTCTGTGTGCTCTCTCTCTCTCTCAAATAAATAAATAAAATCTTAAAAAAAAAAAAGAAGGATGAATGGATAAATCATTTTTTAAAAGAATATATCAAAATGCCGTTCATTTTTGTCATTTAAGTTTACTAAAGCTAGCTTTCTTGTGTAAAAGCTCACAGGAGATGATATTAACTACCTAGTACTTTTGAGTTTTGGATACTGAATGGGGAGAGATTGAGGAGCTATTAAAAAACAGCTGGGGGGTGTCTGGGTGGCTCAGTCAGTTAAGCGCTGGACTCCTGATTTCTGCTCAGGTCATGATTTCAGGGTCCTGAGATCGAGCCCCACATCAGGCTCCATGCTGGCTATGAACCTCCTTAAGAATCTCTCTCTCCCTCTCTCTCCGCCCCTCCCCCTGCTGAAGCACTCTCTCCCCCCACAATAAATAAATAAATAAATAAATAAAATCTTTGAAAACAAAAGCTGGGTGGTGAGTGGGAGGGAATATTTGCAGGGTGTGGTATTTCTACATTATCAGTAGTATACATTTACTATTTAGTATTATCCATTTAGTTTTATTTATTAATTTAATTTTATGTATATGTTTTAGTGTTATAATAGTATTATACATTTAGTATGATACATGTATTATTTACTTTTGTTTACTTATTTATATTTACTATTTAGATATTTAATAAAAATATATTAATGAAAGTAATATCCTGACGTAAACAAAATGCACTATTTGTTATTTGATAAATGTTTATTGTAATGATTTGCACTAATAAATAATGTCAAGATCCAAATACTATCTTGACAAAAGTCTTGAAGCATTACTATTCTAATCCCCATTTTGACTCTCAGAGAGGTAAGATTTCATGCCCAAACTCCCAGATTAAGGTGCAGAGCCAATATTTAAAATGCAAATTCAAAATGTTTAATTAATCATTGGCCACTAATTATGTTAATAAAATCTTGCAAAAGCAGAGATAAAAGATAAATATCTTTTAGATAAGGCTATAATTATGGAATTTAATAATTCTGTGACATTTCTAGGATTTGGTCTTTATCAGTGACAGAGGACTTCACACCTCTCTGAGCAGCATAGTGACTTGTTGTACATGTTAAAAATATTGATACCGGGGTGCCTGGGTGGCTCAGTCGTTAAGCGTCTGCCTTCGGCTCAGGTCGCGGTCCCAGGGTCCTGGGATCGAGCCCCGCATCGGGCTCCCTGCTCGGCGGGAAGCCTGCTTCTCCCTCTCCCACTCCCCCTGCTTGTGTGCCCTCTCTCACTGTGCCTCTCTCTGTCAAATGAATAAATAAAATCTTAAAAAATATATATATATTGATTCCTAGTGTTCCCATCTCCTCTCACCCTGCCCCTCCATGTGTACGGCCCAAGTGTAAAGTACTCTCCTTTCAAAATATGAGAACCTCTTAGATAAGCCATAGTAAAAAAAAAAAAAAAATTCTGCTACTGCCCATCATTTGTCTCTCCTGAGACAGAAACTGGGGGATATACCAAATAATTGTGAGATTCCTGACTGTAGACAGAGCTCCTTAAGGATGTCGCTATCCCCAGTGCTTAGCACAGAGTTTAGTGGGCATAAGGTCCATCACGCATTTATTGAATTGACAAAGTAAAAACATAAAGAATAAACAAGTTTCTTGTCTTCTAGCAGCTTGCTCCTTTTCCTTGGTGTGATAAGACATGCCCACAGAAAAGGACAGCACTGCAACAGGTGCTCAGAAAGCAAACTCCGGAAGTTCTGACTAGGAGGAAATCTCTGTAAGGCTTTGTTAAAGAAAGAGCCCTCAATAGATGTAAATTTGGATAGATAAAATGCAGATGCACAAACATTCCTGATTGTGGAAGCTGCTTGACCTAATATGCAGTCACTGAACGGATTTCTCAATCTGAAAGACAACATGGACCCAATTTAAGGGGACATTTGTGATTACAAAACTGAAGAATGAAATTTGAAACTCAGGGGCAACTTTGAATTTAAAGGTGGGATGTGTATATCATATAAAAGGCCAAGTTTATTTTATAAATTATAATTTTAAAAATGTGTAACTGAACAAATACTCAGCACACAGCCTTGAGGGTTTCACATATACCAAACAGAGAGCAAAGGTAAATTGCTAGCTTGCCAAAGCAGGTTTTTTGGGGAGTAAAATGATGCTGTCCTTTTTACCTACTTCTACTAATGTTCAGAAGTGTTTAGACAAGTTCAGAAGTATGTCATTTCTGATAAATTTTCATTGCTATGTATTTCTTGGTTGGATTTCTTTTTAGCACTTCAACCTTGTTTGGCAGGCAGTTAAAGAATTACTTCCAAATGAGTGAAAATATCTTTGCTGACTTTATTTTTCCCATTTATGAGTTCAGTAGTAATGCTGGACCCATATTCTTCAGTTTCATACAAACTTTTTGAGGAAACTCATCTGCTTTTATGACGTCGCCTAGCCTCTGTTTTTTTTTTTTTTTTTTTTTTTTAAGATTTTATTTATTTATTTGACAGAGAGAGACACAGCCAGAGAGGGAACGCAAGCAGGGGGAGTGGGAGAGGGAGAAGCAGGCTTCCCGCGGAGCAGGGAGCCCGATGCGGGGCTCGATCCCAGGACTCTGGGATCATGACCTGAGCCGAAGGCAGACGCTTAACGCCTGAGCCACCCAGGCGCCCCTAGCCTCTGTTTTTAATAACTCCCAAATCTACACCAATAGTTATCCCAATTTTACATCCACACCTACAATAATTTAAATTACTTAATATATTGGATATTTAAATTGTAAAAATTCGCAAGTTGAAATCAGAGTTCATCACTGTTTTCATACTTTTCTCATGACTAATATGTCATTATCTTTTGAATAACATAGACCTCTAGCTTTTGAAATCTATGTCATTATTTTTCCTTCCAATCTCATTAACTTTTACTGACGTCCCAATTCTCAGTAATATTTTAAGCTTTCAACCCTTAAATCTGTTACTATTTGGTTCACATCACCTCGCATATGTCATTGCACAAATAATCAAAACTAGTATTTAGCAAGCACTTACTATTCTCGTAGTAGGGTGTGCTTCATCAAAATGAATGTAAAAATGGGGCACCTGGGTGGCTCCGTTGGTTAAGCATCTGCCATTGGCTCAGGTCATGATCCCGGGGTTCTGGGATAGAGCCCCGCATTGGGCTCCCTGTTCAGCAGGGAGCCGGCTTCTCCCTCTCCAACCCCACTCATGCTCTCTCTCACTATCTCTCTCTCTCAAATAAATAAATAAAATCTTAAAAAAAATAATGTAAAAACACTTAGGAAAACATGTGCCAGCCTTTTCGTCTGGAGGCAGGAAATGACTTTATAATCATTACAGTGGTCAGGAAAGACATTATAACGTCTTCATTCCCACTAAGATAAAAGATCAACAAATTTTTTTTTTTTTAAAGATTTTATTTATTTATTTGACAGAGAGAGAGACACAGCGAAAGAGGGAACACAAGCAGGGGGAGTGGGAGAGGGAGAAGCAGGCTTCCCGCAGAGCAGAGAGCCCCATGCGGGGCTCGATCCCAGGACCCTGGGACCATGACCTGAGCCGAAGGCAGACGCTTAACGACTGAGCCACCCAGGTGCCCCAACAAATATTTTTTAATAGCAATTTAACTCCACTGTAAGGATCACGGTGTCACCTATAAGGCAATATAATAATGTTGCCTTGGAAATCATCTCTACATGGTTCCCATAGTAATGAAGTTCTGAGGATATCATTTTTACCCCTATATGCTTGTTAGTGTACATTTCCTTGGCTTACAGGAAAGCTCCATAAGGGTGAAGGTGCTAATTGCTTTTTACACTGCTCTCTCTCCAGCACTTTGAACAGTGCCTGGAGAGAACCTGTGGGCCTGTCCCCTGGCTCACACTGAGGAACCACTCTCCTCTATAGCAGAAAGAGCCTAAGCAGAAAGAAGCTACAGGAACACCATTGCCCAAAGCAAACCAAGCATGGGCTCTCCTCTAATTTTCTTGGGTTTCCTAAGTCCAGGTGTTCTGCTCCAACTAATGGGAGATGGTACAGGAGTAACCCACTAACTGGCTGGTGACAGTTTTATTTCCAGGTAAAAAATTTTAAAAATGTAAATTTTCTTGCAAATCATAGGTTTTGAATGTTTTTTAAGTGAATGAATAAATGGGAATGAGTGTGATTTTTCTATTGTATATAATATTTTTAGGGTTTTCTATATATAGTATCGTCATCTGCAAAAAGTGAAAAATTTACTTCTTCCTAACAAATTTGGATGCCTTTTATTTCCTTTTCTTGTCTAATTGCTGTGGCTAGGATTCCCAGTACTACTTTGAGTAAAAGTGGTGAGAGTGGACATCCTTGTCTTGTTCCTGGTCTTAGAGGAAAAACTCAGTTTTTTTACCTTTGAGTATGGCATTAGCTGTGGCTTTTTCATATATGGCCTTTATTATGTTAAGGTATGTCCCCTCTACAACTACTTTGTTGAGAATTTTATCATGAATGGATGTTGTACTTTGTCAAATGCTTTTTCTGTGTCAATTGAGATGATCATATGGGTCTTTTTTTACTTTCACTTGTTAAAGTAATATATCATGTTAATTGATTTGTGAATATTGAACCACCCAGTAATAAATCCCACTTGATCATGTTGAATGATTTTTTTAATGTATTATTGGATTCAGTTTGCTAATATTTTTTTGAGGATTTTTGGCATCTATCTTCATCAGCAATATTGGCCTACAATTTTCTTTTTTTGTGGTGTCTTTATCTGGTTTTGGTATCAGGGAAATGCTGTCCTCAATGACTGACTATGGAAGTTTTCCTTCCTCTTCTATTTTTTGGAATAGTTTGAGAATAGGTATTAACTCTTCTTTAATTGTTTGATAGAATTCCCCTGTGAAGCCATTTGGTCCTGAACTTTTGTTTGTTGTGAATTTTTGATTACTGATTCAATTTAATTGCTAGTAATCAGTCTGTTCAAATTTTCTATTTCTTCCTGATTCAGTTTTAGGAGGTTATGTGTTTCTAGGAATTTATCCATTTCTTCTAGGTTATCCATTTTGTTGGCATATAATGTTTCATAATATTCTCTTATGATTGTTTGTATTTCTGTGGTGTTGGTTGTTATTTCTCCTCCTTCATTTCTGATTTTATTTATTTGAGTCCTCTCACTTTTTTTCTTTATGAGTGTGGTTATAGGTTTATCAATTTTATTGATCTTTTCAAAGAACCAGCTCTTGTTTCATTGCTCTATTCTCTTGTTGGTTTTTTGGTTTATTTGTTTTATTTTTGTCTTTATTTCATTTATTTCTGCTCTAATCTCTATTATTTCCTTCCTTCTACTGGTTTTCAGCTTTGTTTCTTTTTCTTTTTCTAGTTCCTTTAGGTGTAAAGTTAGATTGTTTGTCGTTTTGGTTTTGTTTTTTTTTTTTTAAGATTTTATCTATTTGACACAGAGAGACACAGTGAGAGAGGGAACACAAGCAGGGGGAGTGGGAGAGGGAGAAGCAGGCTTCCCGCAGAGCAGAGAGCCCGATGTGGGGCTCGATCCCAGGACCCCGGGATCATGACCCGAGCCGAAGGCAGACGCTTAACGACTGAGCCACCCAGGTGCCCCTGTTTTGTTTTGTTTTTTTGCTTCTTGAGGTAGGACTGTATTCCTATAAATTTCCCTCTTAGAACAGCTCTTGCTGCATTCTAGAGATTTTGAAACTTTTTGTTTTCATTTTCATTTGTCTCCAAGTATTTTTTGATTTCTTGGTTGGTCCATTTATTGTTTAATACCATGTTATTTAACCTCCATGTATTTGTGTTCTTCCCATATTTTCTTATGATTCATTTCTAGTTTCATACCATTGTGGTCAGAAAGACATATGATATGATTTCAGTCTTTTTTAATTTATTGATACTTGATTTGTGCCCTAACATGTGATCTACTTGAGAGAATGTTCCATGTGCCCTCAAAAAAGAATATGTATTTTGCTACTTTTGGATGGAATGTTCTGAATATATTTGTTAGATCCATCTGGTCCAATGTGTCATTCAAGGCCACTGTTTTCTTGTTGATCTTCTGTTCGGATGATCTATCCATTGATGTAAGCAGGGTGTTAAAGTCCTCTACTGTTACTGTATTACTGTCAATTTCTTCCTTTATGTCTGTTGATAATTGCTTTATGTATTTAGGTGCTCCCAGGTTGGGTGCATAAATATTTACAGTTGTTATATCCTCTTGTTGGATTATTCCCTTTATGATTATGTTGTGTCCTCCTTTGTCTCTTGGTGTAGTCTTTACTTTAAAGTCTATTTCAGGGACACCTGGGTGGCTCATTCGGTTAAGCATCTGCCTTCAGCTCAGGTCATGATCCCAGGGTCCTGGGATGGAGTTCCACATTGGGCTCCTTGCTCAACAGGGAGCCTGCTTCTCCCTCTGCCTACCACCCCCCCTGCTTGTGCTCTCTATCTCTCTCTGACAAATAAATAAAATAAAATCTTTTAAAAAAAAATAAAGTCTGTTTGGTCTGATATAAGTATTCCTGTATAATTTGACTCTTTTAAGGGGTATTGAGATATATATATATATATATATATATATATATATTTGTGTATATATATGTGTGTGTGTATGTGTATATACAAAAGAGATATATATACAAAAAAGACTGATATATACAGAAAAAGATACACACACACACACACAATGTGTATCTTTTTGTCTATATACAAAAAAGTTCTCCTTCTCATATAATCCATAACCTCATTCATGATTTAGGAGGAAAAGAAAGAATCAACTGTGTGGTCTCCCCACAAATATTTTCACCCTGCTTTAAAAAGCAAGTAAGTTCCCAGATGTTGGAAACTTTTAGATATCCATCATAGAAATACTGTATTTGACATAATGCACCAATGCATTTTTACAGTTAGGCATCTTCAGATCCTGGTGATGCAGCATCTTGCATTTTGAACACATGCCTGATATGCCCAGATCTTACAGTTTCTTCCACTGAGTAGAGAAACAGCACCTGCCATTAATGCTAAGTCAACAGGCTAAGTGTTCCTTGAAGAAAAAGGCTGTGACTAAATTAAAGTGTTAGCAGAGAGGAAAGGGATGTAGAAAACAGCTTTTCAGCCTAGGGGAGTGAGTAAGGAAAACTTAGCTGCAGAGGAAGAAGGTCAGATCTGTGTGTCCTCATCTCCCCACTTCAAAGGTGGAAATTCCAGAAGTAGAATTTATTAGAAACACTCAGATAAGTACAGGATAACCTGAGAACCCTGAAGATGTGACCTATATCCTGAGGCCTCTAGCAAGAGCCAGCTTGGTGACATACCAATGTGGTGCAATGGTGAAAAGGATTGGAGAGATGAGCGAGCTCAACACAGTGCTCCTGCCCTCATGCATATTCCTTAGCCAGAACTTTTAGAAGGTGTTAAGGGAGCTAGGGGCCTAATATAGGCTGGCCTGGGGTCAGGACAAAGAGCATTAGTGTATGAGGATGACTCAAATGTAGTAAGCATCAGTTGCATCATAGTGGTAACAAGTACAGGGATCCTCCAGGCCCAGCAAGATTCAGAAGATAGCATATGTGGATCTCTGGCACCATTATCACTTTCCTCCATGAGTTCACATAAGCCCCTATATGCCCAGAGGCCACGTTATGGAGATTGGAATCTGAAAAACTGAACATGTACTTGAAAGAGACTGAATCATTTAAAAGTGACACAGGGCAGTAAGATTACTTCATCAACCCCCTGCCATGTCACTCACAGGGGTAGCTCATGAGGATGAGGAGGATTCAGCCAAAACTTCCATTAAGCACACAGAGCCATCCAACGTAATGTGCTTATTCTTGACAGGGCAGAGAGAGGAATGATCAACCACTGCTTGATTCAGTCTTGAGAGAGAAAAAAGAGTGAGGAAGTTTGTACCCAATCCTCTGATTCTGTGCAACTGTTTCCATCCTCATCCTCTTTTTTAAACTGTCCTCTTTCAACTTGACAATTTGGCTGGCTGTAGATGGGGAGCGGTGTGGTTGAGAACACAGAGATGGCTATCTTTGATGTCTTTGATCATAGAGGTTTTCTCAGTTAAGAAACACTCCAGCAGCTGCCTGCTCTTTACCAAAAAACCAAACCACAAAACCAAAATGCCACTTTTCATCAAATGTATGAATCATTCCTTTTTTCCTTTTTATTCTAAACTCCTTCTAAAAAAGTTAAAAAAAATAAACTCAACTCTTTCTAAAGTTAGTTATTGCTCTCTTGTATTGCTTTTCTTCCCTTTTTTTTTTTTTTTAACATGGTACCTATAAGAACTTGACTGGAGCAAAAAAAAAAAAGGGAGATGCATTATATTTAATTCTAATTAACTAGGCAAAAAATAAACAGATGATCTGTACAACACAGTAAACCATTAAAACCTAATTAACACTTATAGCCCAGTATACCCTAAAACTGCATGATATGTTCACCAGTATAGACCATACATGGAGCTATGAAATAAACTCAGTATATTTAAGAGTAATAAAATCATACTGAGTATATTCTCTATATGTAATGGAATAAAACTAGAAATTCGTAACAATTAGATATTGAGAGAAAATCTTAAATACTTAGAAATTAACACATTTCTAAGTAGTTCATGGGTGAAAAGAGAAATCACAAGGGCAATTAGGAAATATTTCAAGCTTTATGTTAATTAAAGTACATCATATGAGAAATTGTTTGCAGCTAATGCAGTGCTCACAGGAAATTAATATTCTTACCAACAGCTGGATAACAGAAGGTGACTGGTTTTGATCAGATTTTTTTCAAAGGTTAGCTGGCTTCTCTAATTTAGAGAAAAATGTAGGTAGAAATGTAAGCAAATCTTGAGAATATGTGTATAAAGAGGGTTTTTTTTTTTTTAAAGATTTTATTTATTTGACAGAGAGAGACACAGCGAGAGAGGGAACACAAGCAGGGGGAGTGGGAGAGGGAGAAGCAGGCTTCCCGTGGAGCAGGGAGCCCGATGCGGGGCTCGATCCCAGGACCCTGGGATTATGACCTGAGCTGAAGGCAGACGCTTAATGACTAAGCCACCCAGCCACCCATGTATAAAGAGGGATTTTTAAAGTAAATGCTAGGGGGGCACCTGGGTGGCTCAGTTCTTAAGCGTCTGCCTTCGGCTCAGGTCATGATTCCAGGGTCCTGGGATCGAGCCTCATATTGGGCTGCCTGCTCAGCGGTGAGCCTGCTTCTCCCGCTCCCACTCCCCCTGCTTGTGTTCCCTCTCTCACTGCTCTCTGTCAAATAAATTAAAAAAAAAAATCTTAAAAAAAAAATAAATGCTAGGATTTTAAAGTAAATGTGTTGTAACAATAATCTGAAATAAATTCTTCAGTGTTTAAGTATCTCTGAAATTTTCCTGTAAGTCAGTGAAAAAAAATGTGATATCATACTCCATTGTTTTTTTTTTTTGTGAGCATTTAATGGAATAACATCTAATGCATAAAGCAACATCAAATATACAACATACAAAAAAGAAAATCTTATCTACACAGCACCTAGCTTATTGTTGTTGTTTAGTACAAACATCTCCATATAGCTAGTACTATTTATATACTCAGTTCACAGCACAAATCAAAACACGGTATTATGCAGGTTTATACAGATAGACACAAAATGGAAATTCATTGGTTTAGACACTGGATTGAATTGAGTGGAGAGGTAGATGGATTTTTCTGGGTTTAATAATTAGTAAATATTGGTGATTTTTGTAAGTATACGAAACTTTCAGGGCTTTTAGGGTGCCTAAAGTATTTTTCTTTGTGCTTTCTAATATGTGAGTTCATAGATTATTAGTGAATAAGTATCACTTGTTAAGAAAAGAGGTGATTTGGACTTGTGCACAGGGCTTTTAATGTAACTTCTTTAGCTAAATTACAATTAGAATGTCCTTTTTCAGTATTTAATATTGATAGTGTACCTCTCTTATAAGCCAGATCAAAATTGTTCCTCCATCTGATAGCCTTCCTTAAAAAAGTCCACTCACCATCCCCAAATATATGAGCTCTTGCCTTCCTGTTAGTTGCATGGTCTCTTAGTTTATTATGTCTGGTTCTGTCTTTATTTGTTCTTCCCTTATTCCTTTTTGATATATGCATACCTGTAATGTCAGGCACCCAACATACCTATCAGAGTAATTTGTACATAGTAGGTGTTAACAATAGTTGGGAATGAGTGACAAATATAACAACAGCAATTACTAACATATACCACTTTTTCCCGTGAGAAAAGGACCCAAGAAATGGAGGTGACAGACTTTCTATAGTTTATTCTTATCAACCCTAAGAAGAGGTTGAGTTTTGTGGCTGTAGTGTTCCATGACAGCAGCTGTCCCCACGACTCCTAGGTACTAGCTTGAGAAATGCTAGAGTTTGCCTAATGTATGATATAATGCAGGGCTTAACAACTGCAAGCTAAGAACGGTTTATACATTTTGTCATGGTTGAAAAATAGCAAAAGAAAAGTAATGTGAGACATGTGAAAATTATATGAGATTAAAAATGTAGTGTTAATAAAGAGATTTTTTTAGAACACAGCTACACTCATTTGCTTGCATATTTTCTGTGGTTGTGTTCATGGGACAACAGAATCAAGTAGCTGCTGTGGTGGAAACTGTATGACTCGAAAAGCCTAAAAAATGTTCAACATCTATCCCTTTACAGAAAAGTTTGCCAATCCCTGATATAGTGAATTATCACATCAATATGAAACATCAAATTTTCTCTTTTAATGTTTATATTGTGTAAATCTGGAAAAAACAATCTCATAGGCACAATGGTTTAGAATATACTTTCCTGGGAGAGACAATGATCAAATCCAGTGCCACACATTGTTTTACTAGGCTACAGATTCTACATCACGTGGATCGCTTTGTTTCATGATCTCTAATGTTATAGTGAATTCTTGGCAGTAGTCATAAAAATATAGGGTAAAAATATGTAGGTGGATTTGTAGAATTTCCCCAGCATTGTTTGAGTAATAATTTACTATTGACTGTCCTACTGAGAAGAATAAATAGCATCATGTTTGAAAACAAATATGACACCTTTTTTGTAGAACCTCTTACTGTGTGGGCTCTCAATAAATATGGGCATTTCAAACCTTTTAAAAGGCCTGAGAAAATAATACAACAGTATTTGTTCTATTCTAGTGCAGGGCATGTTGTGCTCTGTGGATGATGTGGAGGGATAATACAATTGTGAATTAAAAATGAGAGACAAACAGGAAAAGAAGAGAACAAAGGACTACTAAATAAGAGTTCTGAGGGGCAACATTTCTTTCTTTTAACAAAGAAGCTATTCCAGAATGGATGTTGTTATTACCTGGATGGTTTTTCAAAAGGAAATAATGATTTGGTGTGACAGAATAGCAAGAACTCAAAAAGAAAATGGAGTGTAGCCTTTAACTGCTTTTTCTCTTTTAACATCTTTTGTGGGGTTTGCAGAAGAGGCTGGAGTTCAAATCAGCATTTTCTGTGTGTTTGAGAGAAGTTTAAGAACAATGTGAAACATGTAAATATCTCCCATACTAACTTTTTTAATGACTCCAAGTAACCTGAAAATATCATTTGTAGATATCAAGTATTGAGTCTGAAATCACGAAGTAGTAATTTATTTGTAACACTCAGAACATTTCTATGTGGAATTGCCAATTCCCACAATGTCCATAATATGTTCTTTTCATAAGAGAAACATTGATCAAATCCATATGAAATAGTTGTAAGTGACACCCCAATAGAGGATCTTTTCCATCCTGATATTGTTAGTTATTAATAAATTAACCTCATTCAGTATATCATCAACATGCAGCTTCTCCTTTCCCCTCTTTCTTCTTTGCAGACTCTGCTCTAAACTATAGGCTGGAAAGACCGTCTAAGAGCCTTGTGAAAAGTATTACCTGGTAGACAGAATCCTAAAATGCTGCTACCTCCCCTAGCTTTCAAGGTTTCTCTCTTAATCCTCAGGACTGTGACTATGATGAGCCATGTGATTATGTTGTTATACCACAAATGGGATTTTGCAGAGGTAATTAAGGTTACTAATCAGTTGACCTAAAATAAAGAGTATATCTAGTTGGATCTAATGGAATCACAGGTGCTCTTTAAAAGCAAAAAGTTTTCTCCAGCTGGTAGTGGAATGGAAAGCCAGGGATAAAGTGTGAGAAGGATTCAATCTATGGTTGCTGTTTCAAGATGGAGGGGGTGAGGTGAGAAGGAATACAGGCAGCCTCTACGAGCAGACAGTGGGCCCTGGCTGACAGCCAACAAGAAAACCTCAGACGGAGATACATTCATTAGATTACTCCTTTCTGCACATGGATGCTGCCAAGTAAGCATCATTAAAGTCTCCTCTCCCACTGCCGCCATATCTAAGTCAGAGTCTTCCAAAGAGCCTGAACTGCTGTGGAAGCTCTTCATCAGAGGTTTGAGCTTTGAAACAACCGATGAGGGTCTGAGGAGCCATTTTGAGCAATGGGGAACACTTACAGACTGTGTGGTAATGAGATACCCAACACCAAGTGCTGCAGAGGCTTTGGGTTTGTCATGTATGCCACTGTGCAGGAGGTGGATGCAGCCATGAATGCAAGGCCACACAAGGTGGATGGAAGAGTTGTGGAACCAAAGAGGGCTGTCTCACAAGAAGATTCTCAAAGACCTGGGGCCCACTTAACTGTGAAAAAGATTTTTGTTGGTGGCATGAAAGAAGACACTGAAGAATATCATCTAAGAGATTATTTTGAACAGTATGGGGAAAACTGAAGTGATTGAGATCATGACTAACTGGGGCAATGACAAAAAGAGAGGTTTTGCTTTTGTAACATTTGATGACCATGACTCTGTAGACAAGATTGTCATTCAAAAATCCCAAACTGTGAATGGCCACAACTGTGAAGTAAGGAAAGCCCTATCCAAACAGAGATGGTTAGTACTTCATCCAACCAAAGAGGTCGTGGAGGTGGTTTTGGTGGGAATGACAACTTTGGTAGTGGAGGGAACTTCAGTGGTCGAGGTGGCTTTGGTGGCAGTCGAGGTGTTGGTGGACATGGTGGCAGTGGGGATGGCTATAACGGATTTGGTAATGATGGAAGCAACTTTGGAGGTGGCGGAAGCTATAATGATTTTGGCAATTACAACAATCAATCCTCAAATTTTGGACCCATGAAAGGAGGAAACTTTGGAGGCAGAAGCTCCAAAGTGGTGGAGGTCAATACGTTGCCAAACCATGAAACCAAGCTGACTATGGCAGTTCCAGCAGCAGTAGCTATGGAAGTGGCAGAAGGTTTTCATTACTGCCAGGAAACAAAGCTGAGCAGGAGAGGAGAGCCAGAGAAGTGACAGGGAAGCTACAGGTTACAACAGATTTGTGAACTCAGCCAAGCACAGTGGTGGCAGGGCCTAGCTGCTACAAAGAAGACATGTTTTAGACAATACTCATGTGTATGGGCAAAAAACTCGGGGACTGTATTTGTGACTAATTGTATAACAGGTTATTTTAGTTTCTGTTCTGTGGAAAGTGTAAAGCATTCCAACAAAGCGTTTTAATGTAGATTTTTTTTTTTTTTGCACCCATGCTGTTGATTGTTAAATGTAATAGTCTGATCATGATGCTGAATAAATGTGTCGTTTTTAAAATGCACTGTGTAAAGTTAGTCTACTCTGAAGCCATCTTGGTAAACTGCCCTAACATGTGCTCGCTTCGGCAGCATATATACTAAAATTGGAACAGTAAACTACCCTAACCATGTGAAGTTAGAATTCCTTCAAGGTGATGCCAGGTTCCATTTGAAATTTATTTGCAACCTGCTTGGGAACAGAAGCCAATGTCTCCACAAACCTTGGTGTAGTTGAACTGACAGTTAATGGCTTGTGATGGAGTTCACCATTAAAAGGGTCACCCAAGCAAAGTCCTGGGGTTTATTGGGTTATTAATATGATTGTTGGCACATCCTCTGCAATATCTGTAAATTGAATTATGGTATCAGTTAAAATTATAGACGGGATTAAAGCTTGTGTATCATCCATTATCATGTGTAATCAATAAACGATTTAATATTCTCTTAAAAAAAAAAAGAAGACCTCAGACCTACTGCTACATGGAACTACATTCTCTCAACAGCCTACATGAGCTTGGAAGTGGGATGCTTTCCTAGAGCCTCCAGTTAAGAGCCCATCCCAGCCAAACCTTGACCTCAGAATTGTGAGACCCTGACCATTGAACCCAATGGAGCCCACCAGGACTTTTGATCTACAGAACTGTAAGATAATAAGTGGAAGTTGTTTTAAGCTGCTATACTTGGGTATAGTAGTAGTAGTAGTAGAAAACAGATTCAGACTGTACCATATACTCAACTATTGATATTTCTTTTTTTTAAGATTTTATTTATTTATTCATGAGAGACAAGGAGAGAGAGAGGCAGAGGCAGAGACAGAGGGAGAAGCAGGCTCCCCGTGGAGCAGGGAGCCCGATGCGGGACTCGATCCCAGGACCCTGGGATCATGACCTGAGCTGAAGGCAGACGCTTAACCGACTGAGCCACCCAGGCGCCCAACTATTGATATTTCTTATATATATTTATTTAATTTTATTTATTTATTTTGAGAGAGGAAGAGAGGGAGTGGGAGGAAGGGTAAAGGCAGAGGGAGAGAGAAAATCTCAAGCAGACTCCACACTGAAAGCAGAGCCTGACATGGGGCTGGATCTCACAACCCTGAGATCATGACTTGAGGTGAAATCAAGAGCCAGATGCTTAACCAAATGAGCCACCCAGGCACCCTTTAACTATTGATATTTCAAGATGCACACTTATGGGTGTAAGATATGAATCTTAAAATGTCACTACTTAGACAACTGTCAGACACTAAAAGACCAAGTCAGGATTATCAATACTCTTTTTAGTCCTGAAGAGGACCTCTCATGAAAGCAGGACTGTTGAACTAATTTCTAATATTCAAATAGGAGGGAAATCTAATTTTGATATTTTTAGTGCTCTTTTTTTCTGATTGGGTAGATGAGAAAACCTTTTTTTCTTTTTTCTTGATCTCTCCCTAGCCCTCAATTTAGTAGATTCTGCTTTTGCAAATTAAAATAAAACATTTTCTAAATAGTAATTTATTCTCCTTGAGGCTTCAGAATTCAGGAACAAATACTTTGTGAGTCTTCTAGCTTTTTTTATGGCAATGATAATTAACTGTACCAGTTCAGTACCAGAATCCGTCCTCCTTTTTACCAGGACACAGTTAGATAAATTGATTATGCAACCAAGACCATACCTGGAAGTATCATACTGTATGAGAATAAATCTCATTTCATCAGTTCTGACAAGCTCACCATGAAGGAATAAAGGTTGTACTTCACAGGTGAAACCAATGCCCATAAAACAGTCCCAGAAAATTGGTCTGATATGTGTTCCAGAGCTTACAGGCTGTAAATAACGTTACTCCTTGGCAGCCCAGAAATCTCATTGTATTTTCGGGACCTTGAGGAGAGAAGAATCTACCCAAATTTATAGATTCTACTGGTAAACTCTGTTGAGATGAATTTCTTGGTCTCAGAATAAAACAGCCAATAAGAACAATTCAAAAACTGTATCTGGAATAATAGAGGTTATTGAAAATGCAATATGAGATTCTTTATGAAATTTACACAGAACTTAATTTCCTGGCATGCGTAGTTGTTCAACACTATATGGCTCTAGATGAGCTCATCTCAGCAAGGAGGCTTTTGTGGTTAATTAACACCTTCTACTACACCCACATGTCAAGATAAAATGAGACCAGCCTTCTCTTGTCTTCAAGAATAATCTTTGGGGATTATTTGTTTGGTGTTTGTTTGTATATTTGTGAGTCCAAGTGAATTGGAAAATATTTTATGCCCACTGGAGAGAACACATTTTTTTTTATCGCTACTAGTAATTTTGGGTATTTCTGCCACTGGAACCAGATTTAACATCCTGTTTCCCTATGTAATAGCTAAATAAAGTTTTGGCACATGTTGACTCTACATTTGTGTTAGAGTAATGTTTTCAGCTTTTTCAGAATTACACATTATCAAAAATATAATTAAATCCACTTTAGGTTTCATACCTAACTTTTCATAATTTTATTGTGATTGATGATTTTTAACTTTGGAATTTTACTCTGACATAAAGTTTGCTTAACTTTTCTTTTTAAACAATTAACTTTTAAAATCTTCAAGGAAACACTGTTGTAACTTAATAATTACCTTGCTCTTGGTTCTGGAAATTTCTGTGATTTTAAATGAGAGTAAAAGATTATATTTCTCTAAATCAACTGGTTATTTTAGATTATCACTCTCTTTGAACCTAAAAATCATATCTGTTTCTTGGTAATTTATTGTTTCCTTGCTTGTCTTAAGTTTGTAATAGTGTTTTCCAATCAGTAAATTCATTGATAACTGATATTTACACTCACTTATAGTTATTTTTACATTAAAGAAACCTGAGAGATCATGCTTATAGGAAGTATGATGTGCTACTATTTAAGAGCAACTGTAATTGGGTAAATGAGAGCTAGCACTAGAGAAAGAGGAGTAAATATCAATGGTTGAGTATAGAATGTGATCATTAGGAGCACTAGATAGTGATATTAGCAGTAAATTTTTTTTTTAATTTTTCACACTAACTATTTTTAGTAAATTGCACATGGGGAAAACAATAAAATATGTATATTTCATGCTTTATTTTTAGTTTTATTACAGAATGTCTTTCGTTTTGATGTACACATTAAAACCAGTAAGGGTATTTTAAATGACTTGAATACCTAGATTACACTGTATTTTGTTAAGTGATATGTCAATTATTCTTACCTGTCTTATGCTGGAGCGAGATTTTATAAGATGGATAGAGTTGTTAGTCTTGATTAGTCAATAAGTCTTCATGACCATCAGTTTTCCCCAGTAAGTCTTAGACACCAATCTATAATTTAAGTAATTACTATGGAATTAGCTTGATTGCTTAGACAAGAAACTCTTTTAGCTAGTTACTAACAAAAACAACAACAGGATATAACTCCTTATTTTTATTTCAGAAGTAGCAATTAAATTTAGCAAATGACAGATTAAATTCTTTTATTACATGATCAATGCTAAAGCTGAGACCCTATTACAGATGACATTGAACTAGTATTTCCCAGATAAACATAGAGTTAAAGTAAGAAATTTCCTGTAAATAAAAACAAGGTATTTTACATTGTTTTCAAAGAAAATATTTTCATTCAGAAGTATTACATTTACTAAGGGATATCCTTATTTATACTTTTTACCTGAAGTCACATGACTATATATTTGGTTGGTGTTTCATTTGGAAATATTTTAGGGTGTCATTTCCTAGTTTTGATATTGGTTGACTGCATGATGAATATGGAGGAAAGTGTGTCCTGAATTTCCTTGGAACCATGGGAGAAGAAAGTTGACTAAACTATGTAGATATCTTTTTTCTATATACATATTTTTGTATTTGATGCACTCCTAATTATGTCAAGAACCAACATTTCCATTGTTATAAAAGCTTATTTTTCCTGTCTAAATAAGTTTTCTCAGAAGGGTGGACTAAAGAGCCTAGACAGGGTTGAAATTCTATCCTGTCCTAGAATGGTCAGTGTGAAGTAGCAAGTGAAAAATTGATTAGGTTGGTTTCAGACTGGCCATAGTATTTTAATTCAGGACTGGCTAGGGAGGCAAGGGATGATGTATTTGCTGTGGTTGTAGGGTAGAAAATTCATTATTATACAGACATGCAAAGAATGTGTGTGACTTTTTATTTATCTATAACTGATAAAATTGTCCTGAGCCCTCAATTTACTCTCAGGAGTAACTGTGGTTGGGATCAAAACTTCAGTTTACCATTCATTGTGTACATCATTTTCTCTCAGTTTACACAATTCCTTTCTAGTTAAAAACAATTTGATTAGGTAAACATTTCGTCAATTAAATAACCCACTCGTTCTCAGGAATATTTGTCCTGTGCCTGCCCCTTCATAAGAGGGAATCTGGATGAGGGGAAAGTTTAGGATCCATCAGATGGGTGGAGTGCCTCATGATGGTTTTTGTGTTGGTCTGACTCTTGGATTTACAATGGTTGATACTGATAACCGCTGACTTGTGCTCAATCTGGTCCAGTCCATGAGAGTCTTGCTAGTGTTCATCATTGAAATCTATGGCTAAGAAATTATGGTTTGTTTATCTTGACTAAACCAGAACTTAATTGTTTCCCCTCAATTATGTACTATCTTGATCCTAGATGGCACTACAGATCCCCTATTTCTTCTGGGTGTGTCTCCCACACCCATGTATGGGTCTCCCACATGCTTTCTGGTTGGTCTGGTCTGCCTGCACTAAAGTTTTTTATTCTAGGAGTGCTTTGATTTCCTCATTGTAACCACTTTTTAAACCACTTCCCTCCAGTGCTTGAGCACTGTTCTACAACTCTCCTCTCCCTGCCGCAGTATCAGTGTGAAGATGGTCTCAGGGTATGCAGTGGGAGATGGGCCAAAGCTCTTGCTTCTGGCTTTCCTTTCAACTTAATTAATATCCCACTTCCTGTGATGTTAACCATGAGAGGTGTGGGCAGAAAACACACATCCAACGGGTTGTTTTCTCTGCCTCTCTTCCTTCCCAATATCACCTTTCCTGGAAGAGAAAGGCTTTCTGCTCCTTCCTTTCTGAAAGAAATTTGCTGATGCCAGATCATAGATTTCCTCTTCCCTGTGATATATAATAAAATCTTGACAGCCAGTTTGCACAACCTTGTTCTTAATATATTAATGGGAGCTGAAGAAATTTGGAAAATATTTTGCTTCTTTTGATACTCAAGCCTATCGACTAGCTGAAAAATTACACTTTGGTTTTCAAAAGCTGAACGTTTTCTTGTTTTTGGATTCCTACTATAATCCTCATAACTATTCTGGAGGTGAATGGATGCCTCCAAAATGATTTGTTTATTCTTTCATACAGCAAAAAAATTATTGACCATATGTTATGTGCTCAGCACAGTTTCAGGTGCTTGTATGCTAGTGGCAGAGGTGGACAATAAATGAGAGAGATAGGGAAGGTATTAGAAAGTGATAAATGCTATGGAGAAGAATAAAGCAGAGAAAGACAAGTAGAAGTGTTGGGTGGGGAAGCTGTGCTATTCTCCATAGTGAGGGAAAGGTCTCATTGAGAAAGTGACTGCTGAGAAAAATCTGAAGGAACAGAAGGAGTTAGTCATCTGATATGTGGGGAAAAATAGCAAGTTCAAAGGCTTAAGAGCAGGTAGTGTGTCTGCTTGGAACAAGAAAGTAGTAGGAGATGAGGCACAGAGATAATGAACAGTTAGAATATATAGGGCCTTGTAAGTCAGAGTTGGACTTTGATTTTTACTCAGGGTGGGTCAGGAAGCCATTGGAGGTTTTTAAGTGAGTAATGACATGATCTGAAGCAAGTTTTTAACAGTCTGTAGGAGAGTAAGCAAGAAAAGGAGACCATTGGAAGTTATTGCTGTAATACAGATGAGGGATGATGGTGTCTTAAACCAAGTCTCTGGCTGTGAAGAAGTGGCTAAATTCTGGCTATATTTTGAAATTAGAGACATCAGAATTTGATTACAAACCAGATATAGAAAGTAAGAGAAAGAAAAGAATCATGGCACTGAAAACTTGAAAAATGGAATTGTACTCAACTAAAAGTAAAATGAGCACATTTGAAGTAAGGGGGTGGGTGGATATCCGGAACTTAATTTTGGACATGATATGTTTGAAATGTCTATTAGACATCCATGAGAAGATGTTAAGTCATTAGCAGTTTGATCTATGGGTCAGCCATCCAAGAGAGAAGTTAGGTTGGATGTGTACATTCTTTACATCATTACCATATAGTCTTTTTTACCTAAGAGTAATAAAAGCTTGCCTTACTTGAGAGGAAAGAAACAAAAACAGTAAATTGAAAGAAGTTAATGGAATGCCTGAAAACCAAACCAAAAGTTCTAACTAATCGTAGATTTTAATAAACGCTTTAAACCTCTCTCCAACTAGAGATGTTTAAGTAAAAAGATTACAGAAGGAACTTATTCAACAGTTCTTAATAATTGACAGTATTCAGGGCACCTGGGTGGCTCAGTTGGTTAAGCGACTGCCTTCGGCTCAGGTCATGATCCTGGAGTCCCGGAATCGAGTCCCACATCGGGCTCCCTGCTCAGCAGGGAGTCTGCTTCTCCCTCTGACCCTCCTCCCTCTCATGCTCTCTGTCTCTCATTCTCTCTCTCGCAAATAAATAAAA
>NC_138371.1:60825703-60846459 GCF_054177405.1 Leptonychotes weddellii | reverse complement strand
TGGCTGGGTGATAGATATTGGGGAGGGTATGTGCTATGGTGAGTGCTGTGAATTGTGGAAGACTGTTGAATTGCAGACGTGTACCTCTGAAACAAATAATACATTATATGTTAAAAAAAAAAAAGAAGAAGATAGCAGGAGGGGAATAATGAAGGGGGGGAATTGGAGGAGGAGATGAACCATGAGAGACTATGGACTCTGAGAAACAAACTGAGGGTTCTAGAGAGGAGGGGGCTGGGCGGATGGGTTATCCTGGTGATGAGGAGGGCACGTATTGAATGGAGCACTGGGTGTTATATGCAAACAATGAATCATGGAACACTACATCAAAAACTAATGATGTAATGTATGGTGATTAACATAACATAAAAAAAAAAAGGAGTTGGGAACCTCAAGTAAGATGCAAACTCCAGAGTACCTCCATGAATATGAAGGAGGAAAGAGGACTGCTTAGTTTCATTGCAGATAGCTACCAACTTGAAGATGTGCTACAAACAGTCTTTTTCTATTATAAGGTGATTTATGAATATCATTATATACCCAGCTTAGCACTTTTACTGCTTTTAGGTTAAGTGCCATAAACTCATGGGATCTGTAACCTCACTTGTAATAAAATTCAGGAAGATGAGAAAAACATGACTTCCAATCATTCAGCCCTCTAATATGAATTTATTTACAATCACTTTGACTCCTGAAACTAGCTAGTCCTAATCATAAGTGAGATAATTTAGCATAATCAAATTGTACCTTTTTACATCAGGGCTGATTAAGTGCCTGAGGCAGAGCAGGTACCAAATTAAATACTGTAGTAAATTCCAGTGACTTCATTTAGGGAGAAATGATTATCTCTAAAGCAAACCAAAATACTAGAAGAAAACACATAATGTTTTTGAAAGAGGTTTCTGAAGTTTGAAACAAACTAGAATTTTACTTGAAATAATGCTGAATAATTACTGAAAAGATTTCTGTATAAAAGCTTTCACTAAAAGCATTTTCAGAATAATTCTTCAAAAATATGATCCTAGAATCTAATTATCCCTTTCTGCAAACTTAAGAATGTATTTAGATGATTTAAGGCTACAATGTTAAAATCTAAATGACCCCAAATCCCAGAAATGGAGATGAAAGTACCGTATTAAGTCTAAACTGTTTGGGATGATCATTTTTCAAAGGTGTTTCCTGCCCAGTTTTAAATGCCAGGTGCCAAAAATGATAAGCAAACAGTTCTGTCAATAGACCACTTATGTTCCTTACTCTCTTCTTCTCAAAGTGACAAAGTGCCTTGATTCCAGCAGCGATTCCCCTGTCTGCTTTCGCCTTGGGTTTCCATTGTGACCATTAACTGCTGAAACTGAGCCCAGAGCCCTTGATCACAAGATCTGAACGTTGCAAGGGATCCTAAAGAGGTAAATTAACTCATCCCTGTGCCTCTAGGAAGGGAAAACTGTGCTCAAATACTTCCAGAGGAATAATTTTGCATCCTAATGAGAGTGAAGGACTAAGTAGTGGGAATTTCCTTCAGAAACTTGTTTGCGTACTTTTGGACTATTTCTATGCTAATGTCGTTGCAACAGCAAGTAAATGTTCTAAAGTGTGCAGGGGCGGTGCCTCCCCACACAGCCAGATTAGCACATGACTCGGCTTAGGCATCTAGCTGTTACAGATTCATTAATTTGCCTGAGAAAATTCCTTCAATGGATTAAACAACCCCTTGCAATATAACCATTTTTATACATCTTATTTTACATGACTAAATCTTTCTACTCTCAGTATTTTTCCATCTCTCCCCTCCCTTCAACTTCCCTCTCCATTCTTTCCTTCCACTTTTTTAAATGTGGTCCTCTTTCTCCCTGGCCTCCTCTCTACCCTCCACCCTGGGTGATGACACCACTAAGCTTGAAATTTTAGCTCATTACCTTGGCACCATCTTTTCCCTGACCTTTCTGTTGGATGCCAAATTCTATAATCAGTGCTTTAAAAATGACTCCTGAATCAGTCCCTCTTTTCCATTCTGTTGCTGCTGTCTCACTTCAGGCTCTTATTATATTTGGCTTGGATATAAATTAATTTCCTTACCCTTCTCCTTGCTTTGGTTTCCCTCCAGCTCCCAAGTTTATCTTATGCACTGCTGTCAAAGTGGTCAGCATGAAGCACAGCTTGCACTTAATCCTGCATTGAAACCTTCACTGCTTCCACATTATCTGCCAAGGCATCCATACCCCTTGACCTGGCTCTTATACCCCTGTTCCCCCCCACTACCTGCCAACACTCAGCGTATGACCCAGTTGCAACCTAACTTTCAAGCGTTACCATTCACTTTTTCCCTTTCACATGGGTGACAGTCTTCCTGAACTATATAAAATTTCCTGAAAACACTTTAAACTTTCTTACATATTTTTTTCTAATTCCATGTGTTTGCATTCTTGTTTCCTCCATCTAAAATTTTATTCTTCCAATATTACCTATTGAAACCTGACTCCTCCTTCAATTCCTAACCAACCAACCAACCAACGAATTAACCAAACAGTAACAGCAGTCACACTTTATCATACTCTCCTAACTTGTCAGGACTATATTGAACATCCTGAATACATAGTCCCTGATCCCCACCCAAACACATACTAGGAAGATATTATTATAACCATTTCACAGGTAAAGAAACTGCCATACAGAAATGTTAGTGATTTTTATCCTAGGCTGCATAGTTAATGAGTGGG
The DNA here is from genome assembly GCF_054177405.1 of Leptonychotes weddellii. Lineage (NCBI taxonomy): Eukaryota > Metazoa > Chordata > Mammalia > Carnivora > Phocidae > Leptonychotes > Leptonychotes weddellii. The sequence goes on along the minus strand of NC_138371.1, from coordinate 60,843,742 downwards.
ATGTTGGCGCATCCCGAGAGTTACCAACTTAATATTCTTTCTTCCTTTTTTTCTGTAGCAGAACCCTGATTTTTATTTTTTTGGAAGGGTTATTAACAGTGTGATCAGCTAAAACAAGAAGAAAGCAAAAAGTACATATCTCAATCTTCCTGATAACATGGAGCAAGCCTTTTTTTGTTTTTCTTTAGAGAGCGTGAGAGTGCACACGCGAGCCGGGGCCGGGGGCGGAGGGAGTGGGGCGGGACAGAGGCAGAGGGAGAGAGGCAATCCTGCGGAGCCCGATGTGGAGTTCAGTCTCCTGACCCTGAGATCAGAACCCTGAGATCATGACCTGAGCTGAAATCAAGAGTCAGATGCTTAAATGAATGAACAGCCCAGGTACCCTAAGGACTGAAGTCTTTCCACATACTTCTAGCCAAGGATACCTAAATGGTAGCCTGCTGGGGGTTTGGGCAACATTTTCTTGTCTCTTCCATGGCTCATTCTTTCTCCTTGTCCTTTAGAAAGCCGGCTGAGATGGAACACTGGAACACTAAGGAAGGCAGAGCAGAGAAATGAAAGAGCCTGGGATGTTGCCGGCTCTTTCCCTCTCCATTCTTTGCACTGACACCTGTCTGGAAATTGTTGTTGGGTAAAAAGATGAACGTTTAATTCAGTTAACTTATACATTGGATTTTCGGTTGTTTCTACCTGAGCACAATCTCCCAACTGGTGCATGATGGAAGTGTGTTTCACACCTATATTGTGTCGCCTGGATTCTTCTTTGGATTACATCATCACCGGCCCTGTCATGATACACATTAAACCTTACCTCAATCCCCGGCTCAGAAATAAAATTTTCTTCCTTCTGTATGCCCGTTAAATTCTGAGCTACTTGTAGGCCTTTATTATTTCCTCTTTTATTTGGAATTTTTTTTTTTTTTAAAGATTTTATTTATTTGAGAGAGAGAGAATGAGAGACAGAGAGCACGAGAGGGAAGAGGGAAGAGGGCAGAGGGAGAAGCAGACCCCTTGCTGAGCAGGGAGCCCGATGCGGGACTCGATCCCGGGACTCCAGGATCATGACCTGAGCCGAAGGCAGTTGCTTAACCGACTGAGCCACCCAGGCGCCCTGGAATGTTTTTTTAAAGATTTTATTTATTTGACAGAGAGAGAGACACAGCGAGAGGGGGAACACAAACAGGGGGAGTGGGAGAGGGAGAAGCAGGCTTCCCGCGGAGCAGGGAGCCCGATACCGGGCTCGATGCGGGGCTCGATCCCAGGACCCTGGGACCATGACCTGAGCTGAAGGCAGACGCCCAACGACTGAGCCACCCAGGCGCCCCTTTATTTGGAATTTTTATTGTGGATTGTAAATTTCTCAAAAGCACAGTCTATAACTTCCTTCCTTATACATAGAAAAACACTGAACGAATGTTTACTGTGTTGGATTAAAATCCATAAAACTCACTGTATAGTTTTCTGTTGCCTGAGTTTCCTATGAATTAGTTTTAATCGTCTTTAAATTTGATATAGACATAAATGCAATCCACACCACAACTCAAAGTTGGTTTGATTTGAGTTATTCTGATATCTGCAGAAACTTTGTTATATGAATACAAGACCTGATTATAGTCTGAGTATAGTGTATAGATTACATTTGGGATATGGCACATCACAATTGATTTCCAATAGCTGGTGAATTTTCTCAATGATACTCTTACATTGTCATTGTTGATTTTGTCAATTGCTGGTGACACTGGGATAGTGTCCATAACTTTCACAAATAACAATTTAAATTTTAAAATGTGGTGGTGAAGTCTTGATTTCAATTGGTTTAAAGAGCTAGGAAGTGAGTATAGATGAAATTTTAAGATATTTTGTGGAGAAGGAAATAATTAGGTGTCAGGAATGGGGTTGGAACTTGAGGGAGTGTTAGGGACCAGGTTTTATGTGAAATAAAGAAATATGAAGGGAGAGGAGGGCAGAAAGGAGGAGGAGTGAAATGAAAGGGAGAAAGGAGAAGAGGAGAAAGAGAAGGAAAGAAGCAGCAAGAGATAAAAAGAAAAAGAGCTTTCCAGTAGAAAATATGATTATGCTGGTTGGTTCATAATTTTGTAATACTTTTTGATAATTTATTGTCAACATCAAACTGAGATGACCTTTGATAATATATTCTTTTATTTATTTTTTTAATTTTAATTTTTTTTTAAGATTTTATTTATTTGAGCGAGAGAGACCAGCTAGGCAGAGAGGCAGAGGGAGAGGGAGAAGCAGACTCCTCACTGAGCAAGGAGCCCAATGTGGGGCTAGATCCCAGGATCCTGAGATCATGATCTGAGCTGAAGGCAGAAACTTAACAGACTGAGCCACCAAGCCCCCCCCCCCGCTTTTTTATTTAAATACAATTAGCCAACATATACTATATCATTAGTTTCAGATGTAGTGTTTAATAATTTATCAGTTTCATATAAACCCAGTGCTCATCACATCACGAGCCCTCTTAAAAAGCCCATCACCCAATTACCCCATCCTCCCACCCACCTCCCCTCCAGCAACCCTCAGTTTGTTTCCTATAGTTAAGTCTCTCATTGTTTTTCTCCCTCTCTGATGACTTCCCATTCTGTTTTCCCTCCCTTCCCCATGGTCCTCTGCCCTGTTTCTTATGTTCCACACATGAGTGAAACCTTATGATAATTGTCTTTCTCTGATTGACTTATTTTGCTCAGCATAATAACCTCCAGTTCTATCCACATCGATGTAAATAGTAAGTATTCATCCTTTCTGATGACTGAGTAATATTCCATTGTGTGTGTGTGTGTGTGTATATACATATATATATATCTTTATCTATTCATCTGTTGATGGACATCTCAGATGTATATACATATATATACATCTTTATCCATTCATCTGTTGATGGACATCTCAGCTCTTTCCACAGTTTGGCTATTGTGGACATTGCTGCTATGAACATTGGGGTGCAGGTGCCCCTTTGGATCACTACATCTGTGTATCTTTGGGGTAAATACCTAGTAGTGAAATTGCTGGGTCGTAGGGTAGCTCTATTTTTAATTTCTTGAGGAACCTTCATACCGTTTTTCTGAGTGGCTGTACCAGCTTGCATTCCCAGCAACAATGTAAGAGTGTTCCCCTTTCTCCACATCCTCACTTTGATAACATATTCTGATTTTAAACTACTGTAGTAGAAAGTTGTAAAACATATTATTATTTTAAATCTTTTAAAAAATGGGACACTCCAAATTGTGCTCCATGGGACCGAGGCTAGTACAACAAGAAGTTGTCGAGCTCTTTGGCCTTGGAATTCAGTCATTAAGAGAGGAGCTGCCAACTCAGCTCTGCCTTACCAACAGGAGAGTGAGTTTGCTTCACTCTTCTCTGACCTCCAGCACAGAAGGCAGGCTGTCTGTAGCCTTTGTAAGATTAAGGAAGTTCTTCCCTTTGAGGGCAAGACCCCCATTTGCTATTTGACCTCTTCCTGGAATCCTAAGGTGATAGAATAGCCATTAACAAGAAAGCAAGTAATGAAGAGAAATTAAGGAATGCATTTTAATGAGGATTTTTATAGATGAATTCATAATGATTCTTGGTTGGCATACAGACTTTCTTGGTTCACTAAATGATCAATGCAATAAATTCTTTACATTCCCTCAAATTCTAGAATATTTTATATTTTTAGAAGTAAGTTCTTTCAACTTGAGTGATTCTCAAACATTTAATTTATATATATTTTTTGAGATCTTTGGAATATATCAATTACCATGAAGAATATAATTCATTTGTAAGATTAAACTGAAGTCGTGTGAACAACATCCTCGTATTATATGTGATGTAGAGTGTTCATGGATAAAAAGAGAAAGCTCAAGAATATGTCTTTGAAGAGAAATTATTTAGGAATTAAGGTAAAATATGAAGTTGGAAGTTTCCTTCTGTGTTTTCTTGTTCCGTGCTAGCAGAAAGCCCCTGGATTACAAAGACTACTTGTTCCTCTGTTGTAACTGCCACTGTGTCCTGCTAGTTTCATTCAGCAGAAGAGGGGGTTAAATGATTCTTGATTAATAGATCCTCATTTCTCTCCTTCCCACCTCTTTCAAGCTTTGGTATCATATAATTAATGTTAAATTTGTATCTATGCTATCTTAAATAGCTCAGATCTAACAAGCCATAATTTAGTTGGTTAAATGTAAATACTGCTTCTCCCTGGCACCCACCCCAAATATGACTGTAAAATGCACAGTAAATATAGGAGAGGTATATTAATAGTAATTAATGGGTATGTTTTTATTTGACACTTCTGTGTTTTTCTAAAAAAAGCAGCCATGTCTTTTTTTTTTCCAAAGATTTTATTTATTTATTTGACAGAGAGAGAGAGAGCACAAGCAGAGGGAGCAGCAGAGGGAGAGGGAGAAGCAGGCTCTCTGCTGAGTTGGGAGCCTGATGCAGAGCTCAATCCCAGGACCCTGGGATCATGACCTGAGCCAAAGGAAGATGCTTAACTGACTGAGCCACCCAGACATCCCAAAGATTTTATTTTTTAAGTAATTTCTACACCTGATGGGGGGCTTGAACTCACAACCCTGAGATTAAGAGTCTCATGCTCCACCGACTGAGCCAGCCAGGCACCCCAGCAGCCATATCTTTATAACAAAACTTTAAACATCATTTAAAATTATTTTGAAAGCTCATGGTAGATAAAGTATCTTCCCCAAATTTCCTGCCTCCAAAAGTTTATGTAATTCTGTGCGTAATGGGATTTGATATTTGCCAATGTGTTCTACTTAATCACCTCCATGAACATTCTATCATTCAGCATGTGGCTGGAAAAACAGAAGCCTCCCTCCATCTTTGAGATGGAGGGAATTAATACAGGGAATTGATCACCCAGGTGATGGAAAACAGAGAGGCTAAACAAGGGTCAGTTAAGGCAACCCAGAGAAGCTCTAATCACTCTTAGTCTGAAGGGACAACAGATGAATATGTGGTTATCAGAAACCAGAAGCTGGACTGAGGGTGGAGCTAGGACCATAATGAGCAGTGATTGCTGGGGACAAGGGCTGGGGGTGCTACCAGCAAGAGCTGGAGCCATGGAGGAGACATGGGCACTGTCATTCCTTAGGGCACAAGAAGAGAAGAAATATCCTCAATTCTCCCTGCAAGGAGAACTGTTAGTCTTTTGAAGACTTCTTCTGTGTTTTGATACTGAGGACAGGAATTAGCCATACCTAAACTGAATTTTGTTCAATAGTGACAGTCTGCAAGGTCAGAGTCAGTAAATATAAAGATTAGTTCATAAGAGATCAGATAATATTTATCAATGTGGTAAAGCAAGGTTGTCTTTTTATCCTTTTTTTACATTATAATGTAAAATGTAATGATTTTGTGCAAATTTTGAAAGACTTTTATCTATGCCCTCCCACTTGTCACTCTGTAGTATAGAGAATAGAAAATTAATAATAGCTGTATTTATTTATACTTTCTATGTGCAAAACTTTGTTCTAAGAGGTTTATGTATATTAATGCTCTTAATTCTCAAAACAATCTCATGAGGTAAGTAGTATGATTAACCCATTTTATGGAAGAGGAAGTTGAAACACAGAGAGGTTAGCTAAGGGCACACTACTACATATAGATGACATAGTTATATTTTAGGGTCCTAGAAGTGGCCTTTGTGATCAGCTATGCTTTGTGATTATTTCCACAAAAAAGGTCCTCAGATGAAATTCTTCTAAAATGGAACCCTGTTTTCTTGTAGACACTGCCCACACAACAGCACCTTAAACCAAGCCATCATCCTCTCTTACCCATCCCACTATGGTGGACTCTGGACTCATCTCGTCCCTCTCATTCTTGTCCTCTTCAGTCTATATTCAGCAGGGCAGCCAGAATGACCTTTTAAAAACACACTTTCTCTTCTCAAAGTCCTCCAGGGGTTGTCCATTGTTAGATTAGTAACATTACTCAAAAATACTGTATAATGGGTCTTATTGGGCAGGCATAACCCAGTGAGTTTGAAGTGCTTTTGCTTTCCTGGTGTGACCAGGCAGCCATTTACCTACCCATCTCCACTTGAAAGGACATTGTCTTTACCTTTCTTCTACTCAGAGGCCATGGGCTAGCTCCGTACATGAGTCAGAAGAGTCATCCTGAAATTATCTTCACCTTCTACCTATAAGAAAAGCATTGATCCTTAAGCAGCAGAGTTTCAGAAAGTCTGGAGACTTGAATGTTAGACACAACTCATCCCTAGAGACCCCCTGAGGGCCTGTGAGTCTGCTGGAGCTTCTGGCAAAGTGACAGCCATTTTGTAATGTCTCTCAATGGTGCTATTTGTTTTGGCCTTTCCTGGGTAAATTTTGTGCGCAGCCAGGGCAACAGAGGGCACTCCTCAGACTAGAGTTGGAAGAGTCAGCTAGGGTGAATCTCTAAGTAGAAGAGAGGGATGTAGGGCAAAGGAAACTGGCTAAGGACACAGATGAGCTAAAATTCACAACTTACTCACTTATATTTGAACAAACATCAAAACCCCAAAGAATGCTACAGTGGGCCTTCACACACTGGGAGAAATGCTTAGTCCCTGGGGTGCTCTACATTTCATCCCTGTGGCAATGAACCATGCCAGGATTTCAACCTAAGTGTTGATCTTAACTAGTTAAATATCTTAGGTGTTTCATATGTATGATTAATGAATAAGAGACAGTATGAAAAGCTTGACACCATCTTTGGCCTGGCTAGTTGCATTCATATTTCTGAGAAATAAGAAAGAAGATTAACTGGTATTGAAATATAAGGAATATTTGACTCGATGATAAATAAAGGGCATGACAAAATATCTTTGGCAAGATTATGCTCTCATAGACTAGTTGCAGCTGTTCAAAATTACTAGAATAACTCAAGAAAAAGTTTTTGTTTTCGTTTTTCATTGCTTCGCGAATTTGGCAAAGGTGGGCTGTGCATGATGACTACAACTAGAATAATGTTATTACTAGTTGTCATACTTTAATCTAAATAAGTAGCCATAATTCTTCCCAAGACTTTATTGTTTATGATACATTAAGTCCTATGGGTTCTATAAAAGAACTTTGAAACCTCTCTCATTGCTTCAGACTTTATGCAGCCAAAATAATTACTGAAGACATTTCAGCCTGCATTTTTTTTTAATTCAGAGGTCATTCGCACTGACTTTTCTTGCTTTGACTTCATGCAAGACATCATTAATCACATGTACTATTAAAATGTTAACTCTCCCTTCAAATACTTCAGTAATGTACATATGTACTTAACTATATATTTTTAAATCTGAATCAATGAAAACTACCTCTTGGATGAAGAAAAAACTCGTTTGTTTTATTGCACCTTACATTGCAAGACATCACAATCTAGTACCTCGTAAATATTTTTCCCTCTTAAATCATTGCCTGGAAAATAGTTTTGCCTCACTTTTTCCATAAAGCTGAAGTTGTAGAGGTCAAACTTTTTGTAAATGATACAAAAGAATTTCCTCCATGAATAATCACAAGCTCATGCAATTGGAAGTGTCTTCACGAAATGACATAGTTCTGGGGCGCCTGGGTAGCTCAGATGGTTAAGCGTCTGCCTTCGGCTCAGGTCATGATCCCAGGGTCCTGAGATCGAGTCCCGCATCGGGCTCCCTGCTAGGCGGGGAGCCTGCTTCTCCCTCTGCCTCTGCCTCTCTCTCTCTCTCTCTCTCTGACTCTCATGAATAAATAAATAAAACATTAAAAAAAAAAAAAAGAAATGACATAGTTCTGCACGAAGCCAGATATGTCCACTACATGCTGACAGTTATTCTATTATTCGGATGCCCTGAGACCGACTATCCAGACCTTCTTGCTATGATAGCCTGTCTCATATTAAATCAGCTTTTTTCATTGTTTTTTGTTCTATGAAGCTTTATCTGATGCTGGATTTTTTAAAGTTATTTTTCATTCCAGTTAGTTAACCTACAGTGTTATATTAGTGTCAAGTGTACAATATATTAGTATATATATTAGTTTCATTTTCATATATCATCTAGTGCACTCCTCAATCCTCATCACCTATTTAACCCATCTTACCCACCCCCACCCCCTTCTGGTAACCATCAGATTGTTTTCTATAATTAAGAATCTGTTTCTTGCTTTGTCTCTTTCTTTCTCTCTCTCTTTTTTTTATGTGTGTTTGTTTTGTTTCTTAAATTCCACATATGAGTAAAATCATATGGTACTTGTCTTACTCTGACTGGCTTATTCTGTTTAGCTTATACTCTCTAGCTGCATCCATGTCATTGTAAATGGCAAGATTTCATTCTTTTTTTTAATGGCTGAATAGTATACACACACACACACACACACAGACACTACATCTTCTGTGTCCATTCGTCAGCTGATGGACAGTTGGGCTGCTTCCATATCTTAGCTATTGTAAATAATGCTGCTATAAACACCAAGGTGTGTGTATCCCTTTGAATTGGTGTTTTTATATTCTTTGGGTAAATACCCAGTAGTGTGATTGTTGGATCATAAGGTAGTTCTATTTTTAACTTTCTGAGGACCCTCCGTACTATTTTCCACATTGGCTGCACCAGTTTGCATTCCCACTAACAGTGCAAGAGGGTTTCCCTTTCTCCACATCTCATCAACACCTGTTGTTTCTTGTGTTGATTTTAGCCATTCTGAGAGGTATGAGGTGATATCGCATTGTAGTTTTGATTTGCATTTCCATGATGGTAAGTGATGATGAGCATCTTTTCATGTGTCTGTTGGCCATCTGGACATCTTCTTTGGAGAAATGTCTGTTCATGTCTTCTGCCCATTTTTTAATTGGATTATTTGTTTTTTGCGTGTTAGGTTTGATTAAGTTCTTTATATATTTTGGATGCTAACCCTGTATCAGATATGTCCTTTGCAAACATCTTCTCCCATTCCACAGGTTGTCTTTTAGTTTTGTTGATTGTTTCCTTCAGTTTCTTTCTGTGTTGAAGCTTTTTATTTTGATGTAGACTCAATAGTTTATTTTTGCTTTTGTTTCCCTTGCCTCGAGAGACATATCTTAAAAGAAGTTGCATGGCTGATGTTAAAGAAGTTACTGCCTGTGTTCTCCTCTAGGATAGTTATGGTTTCAGGTCTCACATTTAGGTCTTTAATTCATTTGAATTCATTTTTGTGTATGGTGTAAGAAAGTGTCCAGTTTCATTCTTTTACATGTTGCCGTCTAGTTTTTCAACACCATTTGTTGAAGAGACTGTCTTTTTCCTACTGGGGATGTTCTTTCTTGCTATGTTGAAGATTAATTGACCATATAATTGTGGTTTATTTCTGAGTTTTCCATTCTGTTCCATCGATCTCTGTGTCTATTTTTGTGCCAGTACCACACTGTTTTGATTACTACAGCTTAGTAATACAACTTGAGATCTGGAATTGCGATACTTCTAGCTTTGCTTTTCTTTTTTAAGATAGCTTTGGCTATTCAGGGTCTTTTGTGGTTCCATATAAATTTTAGTATTGGTTGTTCTAGTTCTGTGAAAAATGCTGTTGGTATTTTGATAGAGATTGCATTCAATGTGCAGATTACTTTGGGTAGTATAGACATTTTAACAATATTTGTTCTTCCAATCCATGAGCGTAGAATGTCTCTCCATTTCTTGTGTCATAATTTCTTTTATTAGTGTTTTATAGTTTTAGAGTATAGGTCTTTAACTACTTTGGTTAGGTTTGTTCTTATATATCTTATTATTTTGGGTGCAATTGTAAATGGGATTGTTTTCTTAATTTCTCTTTTTGGTGTTTCATTATTGGTGTATACAGATGCAGATTTCTGTACCTTGATTTTGTATCCTGTGACTTTACTGAATTTGTTTATCAGTTCTAGCAGGGTTTGTTTGTCTTTTTTTTTTTTTTTTTTTTGGTGGAGTCTTTAGGGTTTTCTATATATAGTATCATGTCATCTGCAAATAGTGAAAGTTTTACTTCTTCCTTACTGATTTGGATTCCATTTATTTATTTATTTATTTATTTATTTTTTGTTATCTGACTGCTATGGCTAGAACTTCTGGTACTATGTTGAATAAAAGTGGTGAGAGTGGACATCTTTGTCTTGTTCCTGACCTTAGGGGAAATCTCTCAGTTTTTTTCCCATTAAGGATGATGTTAGCTGCGGGTTTTTCATAGATGGCCCTTATTATATGGAGGTATGTTCCCTCTAACTTATTTTGTTGAGGGTTTTTATCATGAGTGAATGTTGTACTTTGTGAAATGCTTTTTCTGGAATCTATTGAAAGGATCATATGGTTCTTATCCTTTCTCCTATTGATGTGATGTATCACATTGATTGATTTGTGAATACTGAACCACACTCACAACCCAGGAATAAATCCCACTTGGTTGTGGTGAATTATTTTTTAAATGTATTGTTGAATATGGTTTCCTAGTATTCTGTTGAGATTTTTGGCATCTGTGTTCATCAGGGATATTGGCCTGTAGTTCTCCTTTTTTGTGGTGTCTTTATCTGGCTTTGGTATCTGGGCAATGCTGCCCTCATAGGATGAATTCGGAAGCTTTCCTTCCTTTTATATTTTTTGGAGTAGCTTTGTGCAGTGGCAGTATTGTAGCCAATGAGGTTTATCCAAGGCGCGATTATTGCTAATTGAAAACTTTTCTATTTTTTGGAGTAGTTTAAGAGGAATAGGTATTAATTCTTTAAATGTTTGGTAAAATTTGCTTGTGAATCCATCTGGTCCTGGACTTTTGTTTGTTGGGATTTACTGGCTCCATTTCTTTGCTGGTTATCAGTCTATTCAAATTTTCTATTTCTTCCGGTTTCAGTTTTGGTAGTTTATATGTTTCTAGGAATTTACCCATTTCTTCTAGGTTGTCCAATTTGTTGGCATATAATTTTTCATAAAATTCTCTTATGATTGTTTATATTTCTGTGGTGTTGGTTGTTATTTCTCCTCTTATTTATTTGAGTCCTTTCTCTTTTTTTCTTAATAAATCTGGCTAGAGGTTTATCAATTTTATTGATTTTTTTCGAAGAACCAGATTCTGTTTTCATTGATCTGTTCTATGGTGTTTTTTTTTTTAAGAGTTTATTTCTTTATTTGACAGAGAGAGAATGTGAGAGAGAGCACAGAAGCAAGGCGAGTGGCAGGCAGAGGGAGAGGGAGAAGGAGACTCCCTGCTCGATCCCAGGACCCTGGGATCATGACCTGAGCCGAAGGCAGACACTTAACTGACTGAGCCACCCAGGTGCCCCAAGTTTTTTAGTTTCTATATCATTTATTTCTGCTCTTATCTTTATTGTTTCCTTCCTTCTGCTAGTTTTAGGTTTTGTTTGTTGTTCTTTTTCTAATTCCTTTAAGTGCAAGTTTAAGTTGCTTGTTTGAGACTTTTCTTGCTTTTTTTTTTTTTTTTTTTTTAAGATTTTATTTATTTGACAGGGAGAGATAGCGAGAGCAGGAACACAAGCAGGAGGAGTGGGAGAGGGAGAAGCAGGCTTCCCGCCGAGCAGGGAGCCCGATGCGGGACTCGATCCCAGGACCCTGGGATCATGACCTGAGCGGAAGGCAGATGCTTAACAACTGAGCCACCCAGGCGCCGGACTTTTCTTGCTTCTTGAGATAGGCGTGTATTGCTATAAACTTCCCTCTTAGAACCGCTTTTACTGTGATGCTTAGAAACGCTTTTACTTGTTGCTGAGAATTAAACCCATTCTTGCTATGGTTTTACTCTTGGAAGACAGAACAGCTGGACCAAAAAAAATGCTATGACAGTGATGACTGAGTGAAAATTCAGGGGGTGCTATACTTCGGTGATATTTTGCTATTATAGATGTTTAGTGCTTTTTGAGTGTTGATATAAAGATGTCACATATTTAATATATTTGAAAAAAATGTAAGGGAAGAATAATTGTGGAAAGTCTCCTGCAAATGACTGAAATTCGTACATCAACACTAAGCCATTTTTTTATCTAGTGTTGATATGAGAATGCAACTCTTTTCCAGTAAAAGTGCTTGACTTCTTAAATTGGCTCCATAAGTCTCCACATTGTTTCCGGCAAGTTCACATTTGAAGTATGAGGATCCTGAAATTGAAGTCAAATGTGCTCAACAGTCAATAAAGCACTTTCAAAACTAAAGGCTTTCTTTACTGCAATATTAAAAGCAGTGACTAAATATTGAAATGATAGCAAGACTATGACAATAAACATAAACCTCAAACAAATTATTACCACATTAATGTTTGCTTTTAGGGGATACAAACATGAAATTCTTGTATTTCTGTTGAATGTTCAATATGCTCATGTGACTAGAGATGTTCCTTTTTAAATTAGCGGTTTTTACATGTGAATATTAATTTTGAATTTCTATATGTAATATAAGCACCAAAAAGCCTGCCTCACCTGATGTTACTCATTGTCAAATATCTTGCTTAATCAGTTGATGAACACAAGGTTAAATAAAAGCTACTTTTAACCATAAGGCATCATTTATTTAGCAAATATGAATTGTGTTCCAGTATCAGGCCATCTACTAGGTGGAGGAAGTATAGCTTGTGATTTTCAATATAAGCAACCATCCTCTAAAATTTTCTTTATGGGCTATAGAAGATGTATTGGGAAATCAATAAAACTTAAGTGAGCTTACATATTTTAAGAAATGTTGCTATTTTCTTTGGTTATATTGTCTGTACTATATCATAGCGGCACCTGGGTGGCTCTATTGGTTAAGCATCTGCCTTCAGCTCAGATCATGATCCCAGGGTCCTGGGATGGAGTCCTGCATCTGGCTCCCTGCTCAGCAGGGAGTCTGCTTCTCCCTCTCCCTCTCCCTCTGCCCCTCCCCCTTCTCGTGTGTTCTCTTTCTCTCTCTCTCCCTCAAAGAAAATAAATAAATCTTTTAAAAAAATGTTTTTATGGCATGGTTGAATGATCTCTTAGGTTGAATTCTCCAGAAGGTGACCCTGAGATAAGGATTCATATATAAATATTCAGAATTTATTAAGGAAGTGCTCCCAGGAGAAGCAGGTAAGGGAATAGAGGAAGCAGGACTGAAAAGAGGGAAGGAAATGAGTAAGAGAGAAATTTCAAGTTATTTCTCAGCCTCAGACCGATTTCGTGAGTACTCTGGAACATAAATTACATCTCAGATGTGTCCCACTTTGAGGCAAAGTCTAGGCTGTCAAGCTCCTACACAAGTCAGTACTTGGCTATGGGTTTTCCCAGGAATGTAATGCTTCTCAGGCACTTCCAGTTTTCTGTACAAAGAGCAAGGGCAGAAGGGGCTCTGCCAGTTCAAGGTCACTTCTCCGAAGAAAGGATCCAAGGGGCTAGGTGATTCCCAGGGGTATTTGCTACCCAGGACTATCACGGATCTTCATTTAAGTTGGGAAATGTGATTCTCCATTTTGCTGGGCCAAAGTGTCTATGATAATGGTTCAACTGTGAGGGAGAGTTTACAAGTCCAAGGATATATTTAGAGCTTGGGCATTTTCTTGGAAACTGTGATTGAAGTTGGAGTGGAGAATGGTGGTAGGGAGCCCTTAGGTGTATGTGATGAGGAATAGAAAAAAGAGGATAATACAAGGTCTTTAAAAATTTGAAGCATAGGAAGGAAAGGAAAAAGTAAAATAATTACAAAATATGTAGAACATATTCATTAAGGGAGGATGTTTAGCTCAGGTAAACTGTCATTGCCCAGACTCCAGAGGAAGGTTGGTCAGAAAATTCTTAGGTCATATCTGGAGCTGCCAGAACAGTTTCCATGTGAGTGCAGAGAACTTGACTTGGGCTTTAGGCTGGAAAGTAGCCTGCCTCTCTGGAGTCCTAGGAAACCTGTAGAAGTAAAACTCAGAGGAGGCCTGGGGTGATGGTTTGCCTAGCAAGAAAGGACAGTGACCCTAAGTCAAGGCCAAAGGCGGGGCAAGCTGCCTTCAAGAAGAATACAAGTGAAGCCATCCAACAACAGACTGATAAGGCTTTAAACCTGTGACACGTTAATTGAGGAATGTGAGACTCTGTACTTGTAAATTACCTCAACACTATATAATTTGTATTCTGAAATTTTCTCACCCTGTAACAGAGATTCAGAGCCTTTTCAGATATTTTGGTCTATGGTTCTGTGTATGTTAATGCATCCTGAGGGTTCCGTGTTTCTGGGGACAGCACAAGGTTGGGTATTGCTGGGAAGAAAAGTGAGAAAAGAAAGACCGTGATCTCCTGTGATTATCCAGAAACTTACTCAAAGCAAGTGTTGGAGGGAACCCATTGAAGAGACATCTTTCGTGCCTCAAATTTGAGCACTCCATTTGGAAACTGTATGTCTTTTAGTTGATTTGCACACTGGCAAACAGTTTAAAAAAATAAATTCACGGCAGATAATAATTTTAAGTCTTCAACATAGAGGATAAGCTTGGTTAGTCTGTGTTCTAGCAAACAATTTTTTTTCCTAGCAAACTATTTTTTTTTAAGATTTTATTTATTTTTTGACAGAGAGTGCTCGCTTCGGCAGCACATATACTAAAATATTTTTTGACAGAGAGAGAGACAGCGAGAGAGGGAACACAAGCAGGGGCAGTGGGAGAGAGAGAAGCTGGCTTCCCGCTAAGCGGGGAGCCCAATGCGGGACTCGATCCCAGGACCCTGGGATCATGACCTGAGCCGGAGGCAGTTGCTTAACAACTGAGCCACCAAGGCACCCTTATTTTTTAATTTTAAAAAAGAAATAATAGAGAGCTAAGAAAGGAGAATATTTGATGACCATATTTTCACTTCTACTTCATTTCTGCACCCAAGAAAATAAGTATCATTAATAAATATCATTTGAGCTCTTAAGAGCTATCTCCATTGTCTTATATTATTCTTCAAGTTGGGCACACATTTTGGCTCAAGGATAACATTTCTCTCATGAAGAGCAGAAGATTATGAGCTCACACATTTTTTTTTTAATGCTCAAAAAATAGTTCAAAAAAGTTCAGACTATGCAATTTTTTCTCTGTGGGTCTGGAAGGATATTTGTGATTAGATTCACTCCCTCTTCCCTTCTCATGGGGAATACTCTAAGAGTGTTTTGTTCTTTTTAAGATATTTTTATTGTAGAAAATTTCAAACATATACAAAAGGAGAGATTAGTATAATAAAGGCCCATGTCACTGTTACCCATTTATATAAAAATTATCACCTTTGGACAATCTTGGTTCATTTATACCTTCATCTACTTCCATTTTACCTGATAGACTATTTTAAAAGCAAATCTCAGATATCATTTCACCCGTAAATAGTTCAGTGTGTATCTGTAAAAAATGAGGTATATTACATGTCTCTTCAGTTTCTGATAATTAATAGGCTCTCTTCTTTTCTCTTCTCTCTCTTTGCCCTCCTCCCTTTCCTTCCCTCCTTCTCTCCCTGTGTTTTTTTCCTTTTACAATTTGTTGAAGAAACTGAATTATTTGCTCTGAAGAATTTTCCATAGTCTGAATTTTGCCAATTGAATTCCAATGATATCATTTAATAGGTTCTTCTGTCTTTTTCTTTTCTAAAAATTAGAAGTTAGATATTAGAGTCTTGATAATTCAGGTTCAATTATTTATTTATTCTTTTTGAGCACTAGATAGGTGGAGTTGTGGTTTTTCCTTTGGTGATAAACCATATCAGGTTATCCTTTTTTGTGATATTACCACTGTTGATGATCACTGCTTGCATTTATTCATTCATTAGAAGTCATAAAATGGTAATATTTTAATTATATTATTTCCTTTTCATTTATTATTTAGAATACTTTAATAAAGAGAAATTTTCTCCCACTGAATCTTTGGTTACCCAGTAATGCAGCTTATAAAGGAAAGACTACAAAAATACTTGATTTCCTCCTTGTTTATTAGTTTTCAAATAATACATTCATTCTTTCCAGCCGTCCAAAGATGATAAATGAGTTATTTGTTGTTGTTTTTTTAAACACATACAGGATTTTTTTAAACCACTGCTATTATCCTGATTGATGCTCATGCTGTCTCATCTTTGACCAATGGAAAAAGCCCCTCAAGTTGACTTGCAAGTTCTTTTGATGGTTCTGCTTGTTTGTTTTCTGTTATCAAATGATGCTCTTTTTTTACCTTGCACATTTCTGTTCCACTTCTGCATTGAGACATTTTTTTAAGGAGCCCTTGTTCCTTTTAGTGGGAAAGGCATTTGGAGACCACAGTTTGACATTGCTGTACTCAATACGTTATGTATTGGTCATTACTTCTAGACCTTTGCAGTGGACAGAGCCAGGAAATAAGTTTTTAAGTCTTTTAAGATAAAATACTTTCAAATTGAAGCATATATTAATATATATGCTTCAATTTAATATATATAATCCCCTCTTCAGATTAGATAACTTACTAGAATAACTCACAGATCTCAAGAAAATTTGCTCACTATGACTGGTTTATAATGAAGGATACAACTTAGGAACAGCCAAATGGAAGAGATGCATGGGCAAGTTATTGGAGATGGTGAATGATACAGAGCTTCCACACCCTCTCTAGGCATACCAACTTCTCAGCACCTCCATGTGTTAACCAACCAGGAAGCACTTTGAATCCTGTTGATTAGAGTGTTTATGGAAGTTCTATTACTTAGGAATAATTGATTAAATCATTGGCCATTGGTGGTTAAGTCTACCCTGTCTCCCCTCCCCAAAGGTTGAAGGTAGGGATGGTAGTTCAACCTTCTACTCATGCCTTAGTCTTTTTGGTGAACAATCCCCAACCTGAAGCTATCTAGAGGCCCCTAGCCACCAGTCATCTCATTAGCATACAAAAAGAGACTCATCACCCCAGAAATTCCAAGGGTCTAAAAGCTCTTGTGTCAGGAATTTGGGTCAAAGACCAAATATTAGAAGAGAAGATGCTCCTAGCATCTCTATCACAAAAAATATTATGAGGGTTTTAGGAACTCTGTCAGGAATTTGAGGCAGAGACCAAATATATATTTCTTATTATGTCATAATAGTATTATCCCAATTTTGGACAAAATCTACATAAAAAATGACTAAAAGGCAATAAACCAAAATATTAACCATAATATGGCAAAATATTAGCAAAACCAAAATATTTTTATTTACAATGTGCACTTTATAATTTTATAATAAAAGTACTTTAAAAGACATGAGTAAATTATAATTAATTCAAATCTAGAAGATTATTTGTGTGAAGTATTATCTTCTCTTGAGCTAAAGGATGACTTATGAAAACAATTGAAAAATCTTAAAAACAATATATTTGGCTATATAAAATTAAAAATATGTTAGGTAAAATGATGATTAACAAAATTAAAAGGTAAATACCAAATTTATAGAATTATTTCATGTTCATAAAGGCATGATATCATTTCATCCAAAAAAAGCAAAAGCCACAATGAGAGACAATAAATAAATGTAATATATATGTAGTAATTCACGTTATCAATAAACATATGAAAAAACTCTCATAGAAATCATATATAATGATTTCATTTTACAGATAAAAAAGTGAGAATCAAAAAGGTTAAATCACTTGCTTACATGAATAAGGACAAAGTTGAGATTCACTCTTCTAACTTTGAACTCAGACCTCATGATCTCTCACACCAATGACTGAGGAAATCTGAGTGGCTGTCACCTAGATGGGAACTTTTTTGTGGCACCCCCTCATAGTCGAGAGTTCTTGAAGTTAGAATGAGGAATATTCTCCATTCTCTGAATACCAGACCCTAACTAAATTTAAATTACATTATATTATTCAGTTATTTTTTGCTTCAAAATAGAGCATATTTTTCCATTAACATTTTAATGTTAACAAAGTAATTACATGCTCATCTTTATTTTATTTTATTTTTTAAAGATTTTATTTATTTATTTGAGACAGAGAGAATGAGAGAGAGAGAGCACATGAGAGGGGGGAGGGTCAGAGGGAGAAGCAGGCTCCCTGCCGAGCAGGGAGCCCGATGCGGGACTCGATCCAGGGACTCCAGGATCATGACCTGAGCCGAAAGCAGTCGCTTAACCAACTGAGCCACCCAGGCGCC
>NC_138371.1:60801854-60825203 GCF_054177405.1 Leptonychotes weddellii | reverse complement strand
TTTTTTTTAAAGATTTTATTTATTTATTTGACAGAGAGAGACACAGCGAGAGAAGGAACACAAGCAGGGGGAGTGGGAGAGGGAGAAGCAGGCTCCCCGCAGAGCAGGGAGCCCGATGCGGGACTCGATCCCAGGACCCTGGGATCATGACCTGAGCTGAAGGCAGTCGCTTAACCAACTGAGCCACCCAGGCGCCCTAAAATTCTGCATTTCTAAAGAGCTCCCAGGCAGTGCCAATGCTGGTGATCCACAAACCATTCTTTTCAGCACAAGGCAGTATAACCACCTCCCAGCTTTTAATCACCAATAGATGCTGCACATCTGTGAACCCAACTATGGCCTTGTACTTGTCTTTATCTTGTCTGTGATTGGGTTCTATTCTTCGTTTATGGAATTTCCTCCAATCAAAGGGGGGCAATTAAAGAATTTATGGATTTATTTGCCATAATTATTAAACACTTTGTTTAGTGTTTCCTGCAAATATCTTTCTCAATATGTAGAAAATCAGGAATGATGACAAGAAGGAAGAGAATGAGAACTGCTTTTGCATGCTGGTCAACAGTGGCAGCAAGAATTTCTGCATGGACCTAGTGGTAGAATAACTGAGGTTGTTGAAGGATTGTTCTAATGCCCTGTGAGCTCCTGTCCTTCAGTGGGACCGGATCCCTAGAAATGTCATGCTGGGGTGTAGCTCCATATCTCCTTTATTGTCTCCAGGTTGTCCTCCCTTCCGTTTCTTAACCTCCCTTCAAAACCAGCTCTTGTGGTTCAATTCATAAATTTTTTTTTGTACAAGGTGGTCTAAGTACTGAAAAGGAATGAATGACAAGATTGCTGCTCCTGAGCTGTTTCATATCTACTTAGAAAAAAATTAAAAGACATGCAAAAATAATGAAGTAGTTGCAGAACAGCTCTGTATTTTATTTCATCAGTGGAACAACGCAGTAACTAGAAACTCAGCATTAAGGGAGACCTTGAAGATCATCAAGTTCAGTTTTTATTCAGCAATAAACTGCCCCTACCACATTGTGGGCAATTGTTTTTCCAACCTCTAAGTTGTTCCAGGCACAAAAGGCTCACTGAGTCCCAGGGCAGACCATGCCAACATTAGTGAACTCTAATTGTTAGGAAGTTCTTATTTATACTGGATTGTTCTTTCTATTAACCATCAGATTATACCCATAGTCTTGCAGAAGAAGAAAAGCTATGGTCTGCTGGAGAAGGCTGGGAAGACCTTTCAGGGGAGGAGGCATTTGGGCAAAATCTGAAGTTCTGCTGGAATTTAGGGAGGTGGAAAGAGTGTGTAGGGCAGCATTCTCATGAGCCACCCTTAGAGCTTAGAATTTAGAGCTACTCTTCCTAATTGTTAATCTGGATCCTCTAATTTATGCCCCAGTGTTAAGGGATGTCTGTGTTCTATATACTGAAAGGCAATCAACAATATGTCAAACACCTTGGTATCATTCCATAGAAGATATTTGAGAAAGTGCGTAGAGAAACTTTTCAGATATTCCTTACTTATAAAGCAGAGGATTATCTACCCACTATTGCTGGGCCTGCTCTAATGTAATTCTGAAAGACCAGATTTATCAAGAGTTCAAAGGAAGTGGGCAGACACACAGCTGTTATTTGGAGAATAGTACTGGTGTTGAAGTGAAAAATTACAATGGCTGAAGACACAAAGTAGAGACCTTCAGGGGGGACAGCTTTAAGCAATGTGGGTTGGCTGTGTTGGGAAACCACAGTGGTCACCATTCTGTTACCCATTCAGACGGAACAGCTCCTAGTTAAAAGCCAGGAGCCCACGTTTTAATTTTATGCAAGGCAGATGTCTTCTGGGCATCTCTTTTTATGGAGAGCAAAGTCACCAAAAATGCAATTCAGATTATAAATCACAGGGCACATATATGTTAGGAAATGGAAAAGTATGGGTGTGTTGACAGTTTCCATCTAGATTCTTCTTAGGAAGAGAATGGCAGTTGTATTGGGAAAATATAATCACAAGGTGTGGGATACAGTGGGAAAGAGGTCTTCTAGAGGCCTGAAGATGCTGGGACCTCAGTGAGGAAGTTTGAATTCCCTCAGTTGCTTGTTCATCTGGAGAAGGAGATGGAAAACGAGAGGAGTAAAGGAGGCACTTAGATGGTGAAGCCTAAAGATTGGTCAAAAGCCATGCTCCAGGATGTGACCCTTCCTTATAACCACTCTAAATCTTCAAAAGATGCAACAACAATTAAAACTTTACACAATGCATGATGTGAGTGGATTTTTATGGAAACTGATGAAGAGATTGTGTTTTGCATCTACAGTATCATGAAATTTTACAGATAAAGAGCAAAAGAACACTGGCTTATGGTGGCATAGAGAAGCATGAGAAAGTAAGCCAGAAGAATTTGCTGAAATTATGGAGTAAGCGCCTGACTACAGAATGGGGTTTAATATCAAGTTTAACCAGATCACTTGGAGGCAAGGAATTCTCAGGTGCCATTTAGATTACGCATATAAAAGCATTTATTCCAAGGAAATTTTCCACCTGAAGCCAATATTTTTAGTTTCTTATTCTCTCATTTTAAAATGTCTACTTTAGGGATGCCTGGGTGGTTTAGTCGGTTAAGCGTCTGCCTTCGGCTCAGGTCATGATCCCAGGGTCCTGGGATCGAGTTCCGCATCGGGCTCTGTGCTCAGCGGGGAGCCTGCTTCTCCCTCTGCCTGCCACTGCCCCTGCTTGTGCTTGTTCTCTCTAGCGTGCTCTCTCTCTCTCTGACAAATAAATAAAAAATCTTAAAAAAAAGTCTACTTTAAAAGGTCAGATTGTCTTCTAGAATAGGGAGCCCATCCTACTGTGTTTCTGCAGTCAAGCAGCCCCTTCTAGAAAATCCAGGGTTTCCTAAGCCCTGTTTTTCTAAATGTTTAAAGTTAATTTCCTTCCCTTGTCTATTCTTATGGCTTTTTAAATAAATCTAAGTTCATTTTGAAATGCTGTGAGAGCACATAAACCCAAGGTCATTTTACTCAACTTCCAGCTTATCTACATTTTGTACATGGAGGAACAATAGTTAAAAGTTGTAACTTAGAAAATTCTTTTTTAAGACTTGACAAGAATGCAAACTTGTGCAAGAAAAGTCAGAAGTCACCCAAACGGTGACTTTTTTTGTGGATGCTTTACTATTTTCTTTCTCAGAACATAAAGATTAAAGAACAATGTTTTGCAATGGGACCTGACTCTAAGAAGCCTGGGCTGGATTTGTTTTTCAGGAACTGGCCTTGTCCTCTGGCAAAAAGAAATTTAAAAAATGATAAATACATAGCTGCCACTGTATCTTGGATATAAACATTTCCAAAGCCTTTCAAACTTAAAACTGCAAACTGATATGTTGCCTGAAGTGTTATTCTTAAATTTTGCCTGTATGTTCCTAAATCACCTCTTCTTTTCAGTGCTCTATGAAATTACTGAGCTGTCTGCTGAGATTATGCAAGGTGACAATTGTACCTAAATCATGAACACATTCGGTTTAAAGTTTTGGCGCTTCATTTTTAAGAAATAATCTTTTTTTTTTTTTTTTAAAGATTTTATTTATTTGACAGAGAGAGACACAGCGAGAGAGGAAACACAAGCAGGGGGAGAGAGAGAGGGAGAAGCAGGCCTCCCGCCGAGCAGGGAGGCCGATGCGGGGCCCGATCCCAGGACCCTGGGACCACGACCCGAGCCGAAGGCAGACGCCTAACGACTGAGCCACCCAGGTGCCCCAAGAAATAATCTTAAATAAAGGGGTTAATGTGAGTTTTCTTGGTGGGTTATAAATTTGAATTAAATATATATAAATGAGATAAAGTCAAGTCATTCAATGTTTATCAAGCATTATGAATAAGATATGAGTATACACTGGCAAAAAAGAAGACTAAACATGATATGGTCTTAGGTCTCAAGCAGCTTATAATTAAGAAAGATACAAGCAAATGTTTATTTAGCAGTCAAAACAAATGAAAAGATATGTCCTGATTGGTATTTACTCAAAGAGTCCTTTTAAGAATATCCCAAATAATTTCTCTGAAGTTTCAATGCATAATAAAGCAAAATAAGAAACCCAACTTAATTATCTAAACCAGCTTGTTGGATGATTGACTACATCACATTAAAATGCTATTATACTTTATAATGACAATCATTATAGCTGAAAAAAATCTAATAAAATAATGTGTATGGTACTAGTACAATTAACCATTTTCCCTTTTACACCATCAATCTCCCTTCAAATACGTGTTTACTACAAGTCTCCTTGCCATGAGATTTGAATAAAAAGAAGCTTTAAAGCACACTGTTGGTCCTCAAGGAGCTTTCAGTCTGGTTAGACAGGCAGGATTTCCTCATGTAATATAAGAGTTACAGAACTCCCAAAGGTGGAAGAACTGACTTGCAGCTCGAGTTGTTAGGTAGGGCACAGGGAGAACATCGAAGAACTGATAGAATTT
The DNA here is from genome assembly GCF_054177405.1 of Leptonychotes weddellii. Lineage (NCBI taxonomy): Eukaryota > Metazoa > Chordata > Mammalia > Carnivora > Phocidae > Leptonychotes > Leptonychotes weddellii. Next base: position 60,820,733 of record NC_138371.1, on the reverse strand, counting down.
TGATGAGAGAAAGGGGTTGGATATTCAAATGAGAGAAAGGGGTTGGATATTCAAATGAGAGAATGCCAGGAATTCAGGGGCAAAGGCGAAAGCGGCACAGAGCAGTGTCAGTGTAAAGGAATGCTTTCTTACATTAGACTAGAGTCCATTCCTGGAGTCACGGGAGATAAGGCCAGAATGCCTTTTGAGGCCTTATTATGAAAGTTTGGAGTTTGTACTTTATTTTACAGGCGTAAGAGTTCATTGGAAAGCTTTTAAACAAGCAAGTGGTGTTATCAAGCATCCGGTTAATAATGTCAGTTTAATAAGATGATTCTCAGAGTGATGCACAAACAAATCCCTTGAAGGAAGAACAGACTAGAGGCAGAGTACTTAGGTAAGAGGTTGTGACATTAGTCTGGGTGTGAGTTGGTAAGGACCAGAATCAGGTGGAAGTTAGAAATGTCAGACTAAATCTGCGTGTGTGTGTGTGTGTCGCACGTGTTTTAAAAGAGCACTTAGCATATTATTATAAATGAATAATATAATAAAAACTCCAAAGCTAAATTTATTGATAATATTCATTGTGGTTGAGCAAACATTAGTGGAATGATTATTAAAGTGTCCTATACAAGACTGCTACAGGAATTCTTTATCTGCATGATGTTATTATGAATCCAGCCCAGTGATACTCATGTTCCCTATGTAATTTTCCAAGTAAGACTTTCCAGTGAGAGTTTAGTCCTAGGAAAACTTGGTGTACTTTTGAGGAACTGGAATATTTCCTTCTTTTCTTCCTATGAAGCTCAGGCAATCTTCCCTGAATGCCTGTAGGCTCCAAACCAGGCTTTTAGCACTGCAGCTGTGTTGACTTTAGACTGTAATCTCCATTTCTTTTTGTTGTTAACTCTCTTCCCCTCCCTTGTCATTACTCTTCACTAATCTTCTGGTCTTGGTTTCTCCTCTTCCCTCTGTAAACTTCTCCAAATGATTTTTCAAAGAGACAAAGGATAAGGACATTTAATATGTGCCAATAGCTCTCCTTCCGCTGTCCCTAATCTCGGTCTCCTGCCTGAGTTCCAGCATGGCATTTCTACATCTTGCTTTTATTTTGCCCAGCCTCTAAACAGATGGCACCATCTAGCAACTCTCTTCTGTCCAACCTCCAACCTTATTCAAATGTGATCTTTGAACCAATGGCAGCCTCTCCACCCGGGGAACTTTCCAGAAATGCAAATTCTCAGGCCTCACCCCAGAGTACTGAACCAGAAACTCTGGAGAGGGGGCCCAGCAATCTGTGTTTTAACTAGTCCTTCTAGGGATTCAGACACATGTTGAAGTTGGAGAACCACTGCTCCAAAGAATGTGCTCTTTCCTCTCTCTCCCAGTCTAACTGGTCCCTAACTCAAGGTATTTCTCGTCCATTCTGCATGTTTGCTGTTATCAGGGTAAATTCTTTATACACTTTTCAGGATTATTATACATTCTTAAAGGAGCTTATCTGACTGGTGTAGCTAATTATTACCCCCACCACAGTTAGTACTTATGAGTACCCTACCTCATGGTCGCTGGCTGGCCCGTGCTTGAGCCACTTTTGGAATACCTTGCAACACCAGGTTCTCTCAGTGGCCAGCTCTCCTAAAAACAACAACAACAACACAAACAAACAAACAAAACACACAGACTAATATTGCTTTCCTGAGAAGATGGCAGAAGATAAACCAGAAAGAGGCCTACTCCTGTCCAATAAGTTAATCTTTAATTAAATTGATGTGTGCAGTATGTCTTCAGCAGATGACTAGTGGGGGATTTCTTAACTGGATAACCTGGATTTCAGGGTTCTTACAGGAAAGACAAGAGGCAACCATTACTGCTTGACACCATTGGAAACAGGCAGAGGCAAGAGGTCTGCCTTCCCTGATATTTGAAGATGGTTCAAGTTATGGTCGACATAAAAGATCCTATTATAAATTGTTACATGGACAAGGATCCAATTCACAAGTTACATGGGTGTCATCCAATCTGTACCTTTGATGGAAATGTATTGCTAGATGTTTACATTAGTGCATAAAGATACTATGCCCTTCCTTTCTTTTTTAATTTAAGAAGCACTTTATAAATCCAAATGTAGTGACAACTTCAGAAATTGGTTTTATTTATTTATTTATTTATTTTGTTATGTTATGTTAGTCACCATACATTACATCATTAGTTTTGGATGTAGTGTTCCATGATTCATTGTTTGCGTATAACACTCAGTGCTCCATTCAGTACGTGCCCTCTTTAATACCCAGGCTAACCCATCCCCTCACCCCCCTCCCCTCGAGAACCCTCAGTTTGTTTCTCAGAGTCCACAGTCTCTCATGGTTCGTCTCCCCCTCCAATTTCCACCCCTTCATTTTTCCCTTCCTACTATCTTCTTCCTTTTTTTAACATATAATGTATTACTTGTTTCAGAGGTACAGGTCTGTGATTCAACAGTCTTACACGATTCACAGCGCTCACCATAGCACATACCCTATCCAATGTCAATCACCCAACCTCAGAAATTGGTTTTAAATCCTCCAAGTTGCTTTGTTAGGAGCAAGAAGTGGCAAGGGAGGGAACGAGTTTCAGTAGAAATCTCTTATTAAATTGAGGCAGAAAATAGATGGGGGCTAGTTCTCGAAGTTTTGCATGGTGGTGAAATAAAGAGATAAGTATTCTTGCAAAATAGATGTGAGTTTCTAAGATTTATTCTATCATAATTTAAAAGATGTTGGAATTCATGTAAGGCAGTTTTGTTCTACAGTGGATTAGGAATAAAAAAAAAACAGAACAAATATTTATTAGGCATTAATGCAATACTCGGTTCCTACCAGGAATTGTTTTTCTTTTGTTTTTTAACCTACTTGAACGGTCAAGGTTAATTTAACTTTTGGTATCTGAAGCAATACCCAAACTACAAGATAATAGATGGTTAAGTGCTAAATTACATTATCCTTGATGTGCTTCTCTTTGAACATTCTTGGAACTCTCATCTCTTGTGATTTTATCTAATAACTATGTAGGTCAGTGTTTCTCAGTCTTGAGTAATGTAGGGATAGACTGCTGCAAAAATTTCTTACATTCCCTCAGTATGGAATGAAAGTATTTTTATCACGATTTTACCAAAACATGTATCAGTCTAAAAATAGGCACAAACCACTTAACCTTATGATTCTTAAACAACTATAAAAAACAAATTTACAAATTAAATACAAAAAAGTTATACAGCCAATAGAATTTAAACTAACTGAGGCGCATGGATCATGTTTTATTGAAGCAAAAAATCACACTCCGAGCCCGAGCATGGTTCTGCCTGAGGTGCAGCTTTCTGTGCTTTCAACAGGTCTTTCTTACTGAGTCACATGATGACTCAGCTCTCACCACTTCTTTATTCAAACCACGGTGAAACTATCCTTTATACACTTCCTGTGGTTTTTTTTTTCTTTTGCCGTGATTTGTACAAACACATCATGTGTGTATTAACCCTGCTTGCAGTATTTTCTATTTGGCAACAATTAATACAGTGCTCCTGATTGTCAACTTGAAATACAAATGAAAAGGTGAGAAAATTGGGGGTGATTTGAAGTAGGTTAGCTGTCCAGATGGTCCCAGATTTTCTTGTTATTTTAAAAAGAGCATCAGATGTGAAATCCTCATGAAAGGTATTAAAAAAATCCTCATTAAAAAACAGTGCCACTGTGGTGGACACAGCTGTGCCTACCAGTTCCCCTACAAGGAAGCATGTGGTGCCCCAGCCACCAGAAGACAGCACGCAGTTCTCAGTTCCTTTAGGAACTCCAAAGCTGCCAAGGGTTCGGCCTCCACAGGTACCCACATTCAAGGACAGAGGGAGGCAGTGGTATTAAAACTTGGCTATTTCACCTGAACAGGGACAGCTCTGATGGGCCACATATGTTCCAGTCTCCGTGGACTTGGCGGAGGCTCCGTTGGCCTGCCTTGCCTTGCAGTTCCATCTTGCCCTCTCGATCCTGCTTTCTGCCTCTCTTCCACTAGCGATGATCCTTAATAAATACCCCTCATGCCAAACTCCATCTCAGTGTCTGCTTCTGGAAAATCCAGCCAACAAGCACTCTCGAGAATCTCTCTGAGGATCCCAGAGGAGTGAGAACCCTTCTTCTGGGGCCCTGATTTTTCTTGCAAGCTTCTAGTCTCAAAGTTCAGCTTCCGGTTGTATACTCCCATCAGTACTTGAAATTCAACAGGTCCAAAGCTGACACATAACCCATCTCCTGGGCTTGTGCCTGAGAACAACTTGTGGTTTCCCCCCCCTGCTTTATAATTTATTTAATGGCACTACCATTGTATTCCCACAGGATCAAAACTTGAGAGGTAATTTTGATTTTTCACACATCTTGCTCTGTACAGTCTATTATTCATGCTTCTTAACATGGAAAGAACTTTACTCACTTCTCCAGGGATTCACTCCCCTCTAAACAAGGGATCTGCTGAAATTGTAATGGAGACTTTCATTTTTCTCCTGGGATATCTATTCCCTTTAATAGTTTTCAGTTTCCCTTCTCTTTGATTCATAAACTTTAAAAGACACAAAAATTTTTTTCTCATAAAGGATACACACACACCGAATTCCAACCCACAATCACCTACTTATTTTGGAGTGCAGTATATTGGCTCACCTATTGAATAAAAGAATAATGCTTTGAGAGGGTGGCAGCAAGGGCCAAGGGCTTCACTTTTCCTCCTGCAGCTGAGATTAAGGCAGCACAGTCATTAAAACAAAATATTCATTTTGTTTAAAATAAAGCAATAAAACAAAAAAATACATTCAATTTTCTTTTCCTCTTTATCTTTTACATTGGACTAACGAGTAAAGGAAACCAAGTCTTGATAAATGTCGAAATAATAATTTTATAATATACAGACTAAAACGTGTGTGAATGTGTTTAGAAGTCTCTCAAAACATATATACTTTTGAAAGCAGTTAACTCATTGAAAGGTACTGCTGTTTAAAACTGAAAGTTGTGTTGTCAGTTGAAGATGAGAAACTGAGATGTTTGTGAGGGAGAGATTGTCAGCAAAACAGTAGAACATTTCCTGCCCATGGGTGCAGTCTTGAGGATTTGCGATGGCCATGACGAGTCCAGCAACCATCACCATGACACCGACAGGAAGCATGATACAGGACATAATCTTATCTGAGTGTGTCCTCGGTTCTTCAGACAGTTTCAGATAGCATGCTGATGGAATGATAAAAATTAGTGGAGCGGCACAGAGCACACCCTGCATATTGAAAACAAGAAATAACAGTATGTTATCAAATGGAGCATTCTTTGGACATCTTTTTTTTTTTTTTTAATCTTTTTGTTTGTTTGTTTTATTTATTTATTCATGAGAGTCAGAGAGAGAGATAGAGAGAGGCAGCGGCAGAGGGAGAAGCAGGCTTCCCGCCTAGCAGGGAGCCCGATGCGGGACTCGATCCCAGGAACCTGGGATCGTGACCTGAGCTGAAGGCAGACGCTTAACCATCTGAGCCACCCAGGCGTCCCTGGACATCTTTTTTTTTAAGATTTTATTTGTTTGACAGAGAGAGACACAGCGAGAGAGGGAACACAAGCAGGGGGAGTGGGAGAGGGAGAAGCAGGTCTCCCACTGAACAGAGAGCCTAATGCGGGGCTGGATCCCAGGACCCTGGGATCATGACCTGAGCCGAAGGCAGACGCCTAACGACTGAGCCACCCAGGTGCCCCTGGACAGTTTTTGAAATAGATTTACAAAATGTATTTGTCTTTGTACATGTTAAAAGCTAAATAGGTTTAGTTGAATCAACCAAGGGAAAGAAGAATAACCCAATAAAGACTTAGGAATAGGTTTTCCCCTTTCTGATGATATATTTACAAAGGAGAAGAATAAAATAGTGTATCAGACTTAAGAAAAAAATGATCAGAAAATAATAATTTAGAAAATAAAGCAGAAGGTAAGACCAACTTCTGGCAAACTCTTGAAATGTCCCATATTTTCAGCACGTCACATTTTCTTACATTCTTATTTCAAATTGCTGAGTAACTATTATGCTGTTCAAATGTGAGCAGTCTGTTTGACATATATGTACAAGAGGAGACTGACTTCTGGGAAGCGTGTAGGGGATATTATCTTTCCTCTTTCTTGAGTTGGTGTGAAAGTAGGTGCCCCTCTGTATGAGAAAAGAAAACTATCACCCCGAGGGCACTTAACATGAAATAGCATTTCTAAATCCTCTTTCAAGTAAAACTAAACATGTTAAGTACCCTAGAAAATTGACAGCAGAACTAAATGGCTATGACTCATTCACCCTCACCTACGTTAGCTTATGGATAAGTCCAACCTGAGGGGGCATGTCAGATTGAAACTTATGGGGAGTAGTGTTGTCTATTATAAAAATACCAAGAGGGGCGCCTGGTGGCTCAGTCAGTTAAGGCTCCACTCTTGATTTCGGCTCAGGTTGTGATCTCACGGTCGTGAGATGGAGCCACATGTCAGTCTCTGCACTCAGCGGGGAGTCTGAGATTCTCTTTCTCGCTCTCTCTGCCCCTCCCCCCACTCAACGCCACGTTGTGTGTGTGTGCTCTCTTACTCTCTCCCAAATAAATAAATAAATCTTAAAAAAATTTAAAAAATACCAAGAGTTACTGACTTCAAAGAAAAGATACTTTCCCTTTGAGGAGGTTAAATTTGCACTAGACACTTTGCAAATGATATAATGTTAAAATGTAATGCATTTTAGGCAATATAGTTTTAAAATTATATTAAATGTTAATTATATATTAAACAAAATATAACATACTATTAAAATATATTAAATATAACTGTATAACAAATGACATTCTCTTAAGCCATAAAACACAAGTTTTTAAAAACAGACAATAGCAAATGTGATATTGGTTTAAAACTAAAAGGAAGCTTTCCATAAAATACATGTTTTGCTATATTTCAAAAAGTTATTATGGAAATATGTAAATATACAGAAAAGTAGAAAGAAGAGTATAATGAAAGCCTATACAACCTATCACCTAAGGTTTAAGCGCTTTTTGACACATTATTTAGTAGATTTCCCCAGGGAAAAAATCACAGAAAACTGATTTTGAAGCTGGATGATGTAAAAAACAGATTATAACTTAAAATAGTTTTACAAGAAATATTTTCTCAATATCATCATTTACTACAATTACTGTTATACTCAGTGCCATCCTCAGAACAGAAATATTACAACTATGATTCCAAAAACATTGCTTTTTTTAGCTTTTACAAAAATAGAAGTCCAGAGAAATGGCAGTTGATTGGAATATGGTATGAAATGACTAATGAGGCACTATCTAAAAATTTGGGGAAGAATAAGAGAGACCACACTTCATGGAAAATATGTCTATAGCCAAAGATATAAGAGTGAGAAAAGAGGTGCTAAAGTGTATTCTAATTTAAAATATATGGAAAATGTAATTTTGCCATTCATAGTACCTGCATACAAATGAATACCTACAAAGGTACACAGATATAAAGAATTAGTTTTCACATGGCAAGAATTGAATGAATTATGGACTTCTTTGGCTGTCTCGAAACACTTGAAACTGACAATGTTCTTTTAAGAAAAATACTGTAGAACTCCATCTGTGTTTATAATAATTACTATCCTTTGATTTCTTTGAAAAAAATTTGAAAACAATGAAAAAATAATTAAGATATAAATATATGTATGTGGGTATGGGGTGTGTATATGTATAGAATCTCTTCTCTTTACAGGAACAAACATGTGAAATTAATTCATCTGGAACTTCAGAGTGTTGAAAGTGCTATCAGGATGAAAACCGCCACCAGCTGCTGCTAAGAAGCTGTCATCAGTCAGCATTTTGGGACACTTCCAAACCTAACTTGCTGGGCAGTCCAAAGCAATGGGTGTTCTGTTTATGCTATAATTCTTAAGAGTTGAGAAAGTAGCAATTAGTGGGAAAACTATATAGCTGATGTTTGTACTGGAAGAAGTCCAGTTGAGTATCTTGTCTAGATAGCAGTTACTTTCTTAATATTTGAAAGTGCAGTCTTGCTAGAAGTTGTTGTTAGGACCCAAGATCATCAATAGAATGATACAGCAGTTCCATCTGCTCTTTTTCCTGTAAATTCGTCCTGCTTATTAGATCTACTAAATATAGCCTTGTGTGAGAATACACCACTGGCTTTGGAATAATTTTTGGAATTGCTTGACAGGATGTAAATATCCTTTCATTAAAGGGATAATAAAATATAGCCTTATTTTAAAGGCAGGGCAGCACTGTCCTTTGATAATAATACTGTCGACGCCAGGGCATTCTGCAATTTGCTGTAAGGAAATAACAGAAGGTGTTGAAGATTTTTACTGGCAATACAAATTGGGAACTTAACTGAATTCTCCTACCAGAATAGAAAACCTCTCAAAGGATACAAGGAAGCTGAAAACTAAACAAAAGAATGCTTATACCTCTCCTAAGTTTCTACTTTGTAATCAGTTTGGATTCATGAAATGTATTCCTGTACCTTAAAGAGAAACTCTCACTAACTCAGGAAGCCTTTGGCAGCTTGGACTATGCCTTGCTCACCCTGATGTATCTCTCTGTGTGGGCTGGCGCTGGGTAATTGGCTTGCTTGCTTCCTTCTACTTTAAGCTGTGCACAATGCTTTTTGGGCTGGTTACTCTGGCCACAGGCCCCAGCTGCTTCATCTTTTCTCTTTGTACTGTGAGTAAAAAACCCATAGGGCCCAATTACTGTAGATGCTTTTTTTCTCTAATAGCAACATCAGTGCCCAGATCCTGGATTCTTAATACCAAGAATGGGACTTCTGTTTATTTTATTTGCTTCTAAAATGAATCCTTTAAAATGGAGGGTGCATTTCCTTTGGAAAATGTCACTGTTGTCTACTGCTATGAAAACAATGAAATAAAAAGGAAGCTAAGCTCTAAATGGGGTTTTGCTTTTTATTAGGTACTAATAAAACTCCAAATAATTTATCCTATATTATTCTAGTTATAATAAGGAACAGCATTTCCCTAACTTCACAAATTGAAGGTCTGATTCTATTACACATCTCATTAGTGAAGATCATTATTCTACTTAGCGATGATTCAGACACCACAGTAGAAAAGAATTCTTAGCGTACAACAATTGTTAACTAAGATAAAAGCTATTAGCTAAAAATTAATTTAGATGAAAATCTTTCAGTTCCATGTTATTTCATCTCCTGGTATTGATTTTAACTCATTATTAAAATCTAGCCATATATATTATGGATTACTCTTAACCTCACTTATAGGTAAATTTAATGTAGAGGCTTTTAACTTAAAAATTGGATAGAGAAATGAATCTGCTTATTTTATATAATTTAAAGCCTTCTATTTAGGAAAACTTAGGCTAGCATAATAATTAAAAATGTGGGCTATAGGGGCTGAAAGCCTGTGGTCAAATCTTGATTCTGCCACTTACAGCTAGTGTGAACTATTTAATCACTCTATTTAATCACTCTGTGCCTCAGTTTCTTCATCTGTAAAACTAATACAGGTTAAGGAAGATAACGCGTGCAAAACACTTGGCACAGAGTAATCGATACATGTTAGCTCACACTGTCATTCTGAAGTGGAACACAGTATGCTTTAGGTACTTCTAAAGTGTTGCATGATCCAGCCTACAATAGTTACTGAGAGAAATGATGCCTCATCCGGCTCTATTAAACATGACAAATGCCACAAGAAGGGAGATGAGTAAAGATCTGAATATGTTGTTGTGCATGCCAAAAGACTTTTGTTGATTGGAAAAACATATGCTCAGGTCATCTGTAAAAGAATGGAGATCCTATATTTTATTACATTCTCATAAAATGCCCTTAGTGATTCAGCATTTCCATGTAACACCTGGTGCTTACCACAAGTGCACTCCTTAATCCCCATCACCTGTATTACCCATCCCCCACCTACCTCCCCTCTGGTAATCATCAGTTTGTTCTCTATAGTTGAGAGTCTGTTTCTTGGTTTGCTTCCCTCTCTCTTTTCTCCCCCTTTGCTTGTGTGTTTCCTAAATTCCACAAATGAGTGAAATCATATCATATTTGTCTTTCTCTGACTTATTTCACTTAGCATAATACTCTCTAGCTCCATCCATGTTGTTACAAATGGCAAGATTTCATTCTTTATGTCTGAGTAATATTCCATTGTGTATGTATGCCACATCTTCTTTATCCATTCATCACTCGATGGACATTTGGGATGTTTCCATAATTTAGTTATTATAGATAATGCTGCTATAGACATTAGGGTGCCTGTATCCCTTTGAATTAGTGTTTTTGTATTCTTTGGGTAAATACCTAGTAGTGCAATTGCTGGGTCATAGGGTAGTTCTATTTTTAACTTTTTGAGGAACCTCCATACTGTTCTCCAGAATGACTGCATCAGTTTGCATTCCCACCAACAGTGCAAGAGGATTCCCCTTTCTCCACATTCTTGCCAACATCTATTTTTTCTTGTGTTGTTAATTTTAGCCATTCTGGCAGGTGTGAGATGACATCTCATTGTAGTTTTGATTTGTATTTCCCTGATGATGAGTGATGTTGAGCATCTTTTCATGTATCTGTTGGCCCTCTGTATGTCTTCTGCCCATTTTTAAATTGGATTATTCATTTTTGGGGTGTTGAGTTTTATAAGGTCTTTATATGTTTTAGATACTGACCCTTTATCAGAGGTCATTTGCAAATATCTTCTCCCATTCCATAGGTTGCCTTTTAGTGTTGTGGATTGTTTCCTTCTCTGTGCAGAAGCTTTTTATTTTAATGTAGTCCCAATAGGTTATTTTTACTTTTGTTTCCCTTGCCTCAGGAGACATATGTAGCAAGAAGTTGCTATGGCTGATGTCAAATGGGTTACTACTGCCTGTGTTCTCCTGTACGATTTTTATAGTTTCAAGTCCCACATTTAGGTCTTTAATCCATTTTGAATTTATTTTTGTGTTTGATGTAAGGCAATGGCCCAGTTTTATTCTTTTGCATGTTGCTATCCACTTTTCCCAACACCATTTGTTGAAGAGACTGTCTTTTCCCATTGGATATTCTTTCCTGCTTTGATAACAATTAATTGACCAAATAGTTATGGGCTCATTTCTTTAAACCTAGTGTAATTGTCTTGGGTTATTAGATCGTAACAGACAACTTAAAATAAATCTTATTTGTCTTTTTATGAATATCTATATAATCAGGTTTTAAAAAAATCTAAGGATCTAGAATCATGTTTTAAATTTTTTAAAATAGTTTTCCACAACCAGCTGAGATCTTGGCTTTATAATAGACATTCACCCAATATTCTTCCCTTATTATTCTATAATACCAGAATTCTGTCTTTTTAATTTTTTTTTACTTTTTAAAGATGTTTATTTATTTATTTGACAGAGAGAGACACAGCGAGAGAGGGAACACAAGCAGGGGGAGTGGGAGAGGGAGAAGCAGGCTTTCCGCTGAGCAGAGAGCCTGATGCGGGGCTCGATCCCAGGACCCTGGGATCATGACCTGAGCCGAAGGCAGATGCTTAATGGCTGAGCCACCCAGGCGCCCCCAGAATTCTGTCTTAACCACAAAAAACTTTCAACATAAGTACAGTAGGGAATATTTAATGTAATTAAGTGCTTACAGTTTTGTTGTGCAAGTGTCAGAGAGATAAGCAATTAACAGAAAGTTAGGGTAATATTTACAAAAATATCTCATTACTAAAAAATAAGCAATATGTATGTGCTTGTTTAATTTAAAGGGAATAAAAAATTGTTAGGCTATCAACATGTGGTGAGCTATCAGGCAGTTGATAAACATTTTTTCATATCAAAATTTTACAATATTAAAAAAACACACAACCAAATATGAACTCAAATGAGACATTTAACAAAGTAAGAAATAACAGATCTGGGAATCATTATGTTGATCATACCTCAGCACAGATAAAAGATTACTATCATTGTCAATGCCATCAATTTTTGGTAACACTTACTATCCCAGTGCTACACTAAAGGATGTATTTTATGTCCAGGAACATTTGTAGAAATAGTTCCTGATCTGTGGTCCCAAGGGGCAATTGCCCATGCAGTAATTTGAGCACTGTGTTCTTAGCACTATGCCATATACTGTGGAGGATGGAAGAGGCAGCTAAATATCATTCTCGTCTTCAAAGAACTTACTCTCTGGTAGGGAAGGCAAGCTTATGGACAATCCAGACAGTATATGATACATGATGACAATACATAAATCAAGTTAGTGCATTAAGGTAGCAGTCATCCACTTACATAGATCAACGTTAGAATGTGAAATGATTTTGTATGAACCTTCTAGACTTTGGTCTATGCAAAACTGAGAAGTAGGTGAAAGTTATCTTTGATATTTATGCATCTCTCCTATGAGCTTTCTTTCCAATGCTGGTGGAATAGATGATTCCCCAGGCTCCTGTGGTTTTGGGAAACAGCCTACTCCCTACTCTTCATATACCCTGCTACGAGAACATCCCCAAAAGTGTATTACTGACCGAATCTATTTTGTCTGGAACTTCAAATCCAGATGGCATCTGGAGGGAATAGTATCTTGGGCACTGACAATAATACCTTCACCTATCCCTCAACTCTCAAAGGAGTGAGTAAATAATGACTTGGGATCCCATCTGTAAAAATCTGCCCTCCCTGTGGTGCATAATTAATAAATGCTAAGTGGTGGGATTCTGAATAGAAATTCCATAAAGATTGTAGAAGAGTAAGATTAATGACTCTGAAGTGGTAGATCCATTTCTATTCATTTCTCACCAGATGGCATCATTGTCCCAGCTCCACAAAGTAGAACCAAGGAGTCATTCTTGATGTGTCCCTCTATCCCCCTTTGTCACAAAATCCTATTAATCTTTTCTCATAAATGTCTTTTGGGAATCCATCTCTTTCCTTTCTCTTCTTCTTGATTTACATAGCACCTGAACTTTTCATGTTTATTTGTGAGATTGTATACTCCATGAAAGCATAGATCCTTTCTGATTTCCTCCCATCATTGTATCTCAATTATATAGTAATAATATATACTTAATCAACAAATAAATGAGTTAGAAGTTGCACTGGACCTTAAATCTTTGTAAGATTTGGACAGAAATGAAAGAAAAATAATAATTGTAAAAGAATAAACATAAGGCAAAGGATAAAAGAAAGAATTACTATGGCTTACTCATAGGCTAAAAATAAGACTGACTAGAGCTAAAGGTGGATTTGGGAAAGTAAATGGTAAATAATTTTCCATAGAAGGCATGGGGTCAGATTATGGAGGCAACAGTTTATGCTTGCTCTGGTAGGAAAGTGGAGATTTTTAAGTATTGTCATGATAAACTGGAAGCAGAACTTAAATATGTGCTAGTTGAAACAAAGAGACAGTATTAATTCAGATGTGATATAACGAGGACTTAGACTTGGGAGAGAGCAGTAGAGATTATGAGGGAAAGGTCTAGAAAGGGAAACGAAATATTTTAAAGAAAAAGAACTTGGGCTGTGGTAAGTGAATGTGGGATATGGATATAATTATCTTCATTCACACGTATTTAATGAAACCCTCTAGCCCTGTTTTTATGCAGCAACTTCCAGATCCACTTAATATGTAGCTGCTTTTAGTAATGTTTATGTATTATAGAAAATAAAATATGAAAAAGTGCTCCAAACCAGGGTGTCTCAACCTCAGCACTACTGACATTTTAGATTGGATAATTCTTTATGATGGGGGCTGTCTTGTGCATTGTAGGGACGTCAGCAGCGTCCTCAGCCTTTCCCAATAGATGCCAGTAGCACCCACATATCCACCTGTGACAGCAAAAATGTTCCCTTAGTGAGGAGGAGCAAAATCTCCCCCACTGGAGAACCACTGCTCTAAAAGTATATAATCTTATGAAGTACCCAAAATCATCATTGTAATAATTATTATTACATAACAAACACATTTTCATTTCATTTCAGAAACTGATACTTCGTTAGGGAAAATACATCCTTCATTAAATATAAACATTATTTTTAAAGGGATTTTTAGAAATGGAGGTGTAAATCTTTAAATATACTTACATTGAGTTCTAAAACTTTTCCAAGGCAATCAATCAGCAATGATGTAAGCATGGCTACAGTAATGATAACCACTGTTACAATAATGTGGAAGACCAACGAAAGATTCCCACCAAAAAACACATTGGCAATTACCTGCCAAAGAAACACATTATTTAGAGACGGATTCTCAGAGGCATGCAGGACTTATTAAGAAAGTATACCATATTATAGCACTTAGGACTGTATAAAACACTACCAGTAAGGCAATCGATCTAATCTTAAGCCATCCGAATGTCCTATCTTTTCCAAAGTACTTACACATAGACAAACACACATTTCAATAACAAGCATTCTTTGCCGAATTATTAGACAGGTGGTGTATTATATTACAGACCCAAAACATGGCATATAATGGGTGAAAAATATATTTCTCAAGTGTAAGAAAGATCTTAGGAAGTTGCCTTATAAGGTATTTGAGTCCAACAAGGTCGTCACTAACAGAATCTATGGATGGTATTTAGATTTTTGAATGAGAGGAGATTGGAGAGAGTCAACCAATCTAAGAAAACAAATAGTGATCTGGATAAAAAAGATCAAATAGAATTTAGAACTAGAAGAGCTTTAGTTACCTAGATCATCTTTCTTGAGTGATCAGCTTTACAGCAATCCTGAAATGTACTTGTCCTACCTTGGCTTGAGGTAGGGCTTAAAACATGGGTAGGATTTAGACAGAATTAGAGACTGAGGCAACAGTGTGAAAAGAGCAAAAGAAGAAAGAAGAAGAGGAAAGATACCTATGGAAGACAAGAAAGAGACAATCTGAATAGGGTTGACTCTGTGAGAGAACCCTGACACAAGAGTTGGAAATGGTAGAAGGTCAGATGCTGGGGGACCTTAATGAAGCCAACCCTCCAAGCTGTTACTTACCTAACATTCCTAGATAAGTAACATTCCTCACAGACTGGACACTGCCATAACCCTGCTAATAATTACTGGGAATATTAATAACTTTTACTCATTTATGGTTTTACAATTAGTGATGTTTTTTAAATATTTAAAATTCATTCTTATAGAAGCCTCTAATATATGATTATAATAGTAGAAAATCACTGCATGTGGCAGGCTACTGAGAGATATTCATTAGGGGTATGGACAGGCTTTTTGGCACCCTCGTATGTGGCTGGCTACTTTACCTATGAGTAGAAATGGCTTTGACTGTGTTTATGCTAACCGTGTGTGTGTGTGTGTGTAGAAAGGAGAGAAAAAGGAAGTGAATGAGTGAAGTATATTTGAGGTTCCTCTGCCTAGTATTTGCTATCATGGCAGAGATCTTGAGTTAGTTCTATCTTCCTGTCATGGCAGCTAGAAAGGAAACAAGTTCCAAGAACTAAAGACATAAACTGTGCAGGTGGAGTGACTCAGATTGTCCACAAGTAGTTCACCAGAAGCCACATGAGAATGTAGCATCTGTTACCGTTGACCTACAGATCCGATTTGAACCCAAAGTCCTGGGCAGAAGCTAAAATAAAACCATTTCCTGCATCTAACAAGAGCAAAAAATTTTTCAAGTTTCTTAGATTTGAAAAATCTTCATAAAGTAAGTTTCAGTCTACTTCTCCCTTATATTCAAGGTGGAGAACTAGCCTGTGAGTTACACATTTGTAAGTGAGGACAAGTGCTCACTGTAAAGGATATACGTAGTGCCGAACAATTCCTTATTCCATGTCCCTGAGCAGTTCCTTACCCCCAGAATTGGCATAAGGAAGGCACTGGTCTTCCTCTAGAAGCCTGCTGATTAGTTAGCGTATTTAAACCTCTATAGGCGGGGCGCCTGGGTGGCTCAGTCGGTTAAGCGACTGCCTTCGGCTCAGGTCATGATTCCGGAGTCCCGGGATCGAGTCCCGCATCGGGCTCCCTGCTCGGCGGGGAGTCTGCTTCTCCCTCTGACCCTCCTCCCTCTCGTGCTCTCTGTCTCTCATTCTCTCTCGCAAATAAATAAAATCTTAAAAAAAAAAAAAAATAAAGCTCTGTAGGCGGTTCACTTCACACATTAGACCCATTCACATGGCGCATTGTGTAAACAGCCTCTAGGAATAGATCCTAAAACTAAGCCCTTTTCAGTGTGATTGCTGAAAGAACCACTGTGAAGCAGCATCATGTTTTTCCGCTGAGTGGTACAGTGAATTTTTCGCTGACTGTATAAGGGATTCCCGACAAGCTATCCAGCTTTACAGAAAAAGAATGACTTCTTTTTCATTTAATCGTCCTTTGCAAATCCATACATATAGTACAAATACATCACAAATACATATATATGTGATATACTATCTTTATTATTTTGCATGGTGTAAAAATATAAATATATTTGTATAAATATATAAATAAAATATATCTGTAAAACTAGTGGTTTACATTGAATTTTGGTTTTCCATAGATAATAAGACATTTTAGTTTTTTCAAAATAACAAAACTGATCAAAATCTGTTCAAAGTTGCCTTTAATACACATTGACTTATAAAACATCTTAGCAAAAGGATGATTTTGTAAAACATGTTTTAAATCTTAGTACTTAATTTCTTTGTAAGAATGCTTTTAAGAAAAAACCACTTAGTTTGGCTCTATTAAAGGCTGGCATTCATTTTGGAATGCAAAGTTGTATAAATATTTATGCTTATGCTAATATAAACTAAACCACCAAACATGATCTTCAAATCCAACTTTTGAAAAAGTAACTTGTAAACATTTGAATATAAATTTATCTTTAAACTGGTTGAAAAAGAGACTTATAAATTATATGACTTGTCATGCACTTCTGAATTTGCAGATTTAAATTATTTACAAATCTTCCTAAATTAAATGTAGTAGAGAATCGACTGGGTAAAATGTTGGAAAGGAATTGTGCTTACCTCTCTAGTCACAAAGCATTCAATTGGGTACGTTAAAATGACAGTGACTCCATAACAGAACCTTCCGAATGTTACCAAATCATCATTTCTGCAATAGTTTTCAAATAAGTCTCCTAGAGAATAATATAAAATAGATTTATTTCAACTGAATATTTGAGATAAATATCTAACAAATCAGATATTGGATATTTATTGTATAAGTGGAGCTCCATAAACTCCATTTAATTAATAGAATAGACTGCCAAGTCTAATACAAGGTTTTTTGCTTTCAGTAACTATATAATTATTTTTTTTATTTTATTATGTTATGTTAGTCACCATACAATATAACTATATAATTATTGACTGATATTAAAACTAGTACATTTTCCACTTGAGATGAATTCATCAGTGACAGTTTTTCCTCTTATTCTCATTGTTTGTTTTTAGTAGATCTGCCTTAAATTTGTATCAACTTCTGAAAAATACTTTCATCCATTGTCTTCTGACACCTGAACCAACTCCCTAAATTCTTGTGCACTAGCTTTATAAACTTGCTTCTGGTCTTTGTTTCTGGTAAATAAGTGACTTCGTTATTAAAAAAAAAAAAAAAGTCTTAAAATAAACAAATTTCCTTTTGAAATGTTATTCTTAGATCAAGGGCAATCCTGAAAGGAAGAGTAGACCAGTACATCTGGGGAGCTGAATTTCCTGTATATCATGCTATAGGGTTTAATCCCAGACTGAGGGCCACATTTTCTCAGACATCTATAAAGAAATAGAGGGATCTAATGAGGGCCCAGAAGTCATGTCAGCAAAATGTTTCCCAATACTGAAACAAACAATATTTGGGCCTATTTCTTTCTTTCTTTCTTTTTTTTTTAAAAGATTTTATTTATTTATTTGACAGAGAAAGACACAGTGAGAGAGGGAACACAAGCAGGGGGAGTGGGAGAGGGATAAGCAGGCCTCTTGCGGAGCAGGGAGCCTGATGCGGGGCTCAATCCCAGGACCCCGGGATCATGACCTGAGCCGAAGGCACACGCCTAACAAATGAGCCACCCAGGTGCCCCAGGTCTATTTATTTCCTAAATATAACATGCTTACATTTTAAAATTTGGGTCACATTTTCCAGTTAGACTGAATAGAAAAAATAAGATCAAAGTCACACACTACTACACTATTTAAAAAGAAAATAAACTATACTTCTGTCCTTTTTTCTTTAATTAAAAAGCTAAATGACCCGCCTCTGCCAAGACTTACTTTAATGACTCTTCTCCCCTCCTCCTATCAACTGGAACAAATGCACATTACTTTCTAGGGTCCCTTTTAGGCAGAAAGGGATTAAACCACAAGCAGTCGTGGCAGAGACCTGCTTCAAGGTTGACTGAAAAGCTTCTACCACTCAGAAAAGAGGACAGAAGGTCCCTGTTCATTAACCTTCAGTAAAAAGTGACTGAGAATGTCAAGAACAACCTCGACCTCTTTACTGCCTCACAAGCTGAAATGTGTCTACTAAAAGGGAAAAAAAAAGAAGCAAGCAGTTTGCACAGGTAAGACCAGATTTGCCTAAAATGAAATGGCCTGAAGAAACAATGTCAGCTTATTCCAGCTTGAGTCTAAGTATATTTTCAGGAATTATAGCTAGGTTAAAAAAAAAAAAACAACAACAAAAAGCCCAAACCAAAACCAACCCGTCAGCTTTGTTATATAAAGATTTAATTATAGGGCGCCTGGGTGGCTCAGTTGGTTAAGCGACTGCCTTCAGCTCAGGTCATGATCCCGGGGTCCTGGGATCGAGTCCCGCATCGGGCTCCCTGCTCTGCGGGGAGCCTGCTTCTCCCTCTCCCACTCCCCCTGCTTGTGTTCCCTCTCTCGCTGTGTCTCTCTCTGTCAAATAAATAAATAAAATCTTTAAAAAAAAA
>NC_138371.1:60789286-60801754 GCF_054177405.1 Leptonychotes weddellii | reverse complement strand
GATTTAATTATATCTAAGCAATTACCACCAATAACAACACTAGGAAGGTGTGACTAAGAAAAAGGGCTTATGTCTTACAGGGAAGGCATTTAAAAACCAAGGTTTTGCACAGACTGGAGCCTACAGGCCATTCACCTTGGCAAATGATGTAGCAATAGTGATACATGGCAGTGTTTTGAAACACAATTTTTATCAAGACTTTCACGGTCACTTCATTGCCGCACTCTAATGGCACATACATGGATTGTATTTTTGATGGCATTGGAATTATGTTAAACCCTTTGTTTTGAAGCCATTCTTACTTTTTTCTTTATTTCTTGAGAAATCTCTGCCTATAATCATAGTTACCTGTAACCTCTATTTGAAACAATACACCCAAGAGTACCTAGTATCATCTGAAAACTAAGTGAAGAGGAGCTGGAGGATAAGAGACAGCTTTTAACGGGTCGCATTTGACCAAAGTGGGGTAGACAGCAAGAGAGAATGGAATGAAAATTGAAGTGGAAGTCAGGAGACTTGTTTTCTACTTTGTCACCAGCCAGCTTGGGCAGGTTCCTTCACCTCTTTGTGTTTTAAGCAGGGGGTAAAACTAGTTATTCCACTTACCTTCATAGGGTTGTTTCAAGGTCATATGAGATAATAGACCTGCAAAAGCTGTGACATGTTTGAATCACAGCATTTACCAGGGTATTAATACTACACAGAGGAGTGAGTGCACAGGTCAAAGGAAGAAGAGATAGCCACTCAGCTGTTGGGCCTGGGTGAACAGGGAAAAGAAAATAAATTCAGTGTCAGGTGGTGGAGGAGGGGAGGGAAGGGGTGGGGCTGGTTCTGTGGGAAAGATGATGTTTTGTGTTTAAGGCAAGAATGGGATAACTAAGTAGGAATGTCCTGCAGGCAAGAGGCTGGAGATGAAAAGAAAGGTCTGGACTAGAGTTTATAAAACAATGACAATCTCCAGGGAATTTGTTGAGAGAAAAGAAGGCAACTTGCCTGAGCCAGTTAATGGAAGGTGGGAGGAGAAAGGGAGAGAAGGTAAGAGAAAGCAAAGAGCAATCACTCAGGGAGAAAGAGTGAATGATGATATGGTAGTGCTCCTTCTCCTATGGGAGGAAAGACAGGATGTTCAGAACTGTTAAGTGATTCACAGAGGTGCATGAGAATCAGAACCAAGATTATTCACTTTGAAGAGTGAGAGGATGCTGGTATTTCTGAAAGTGAAGCTGCAGTGGAGAGGGAAGCCAGATTTCAAGTGCTTTTAAGTGAAAGCATGGAAGAAGAGAGGAAAGGAACTACAGAAACAAGTTTAGCAGTTCAAAAGGGAGAAAATCAGGAAAACAGAAACAGCAGAGGTGGGAAGGTAGAGGAGAGAATGGACAGAAGAGATAATGATACTCTGAAGTAGAATACTGGGTATAATTGTGCCCAAAATGAGAAGCGACAGAACCAGTCCATGTGAATAACGAAATATGATGAGAACTGAATCTCTCACTTTACCTTGGGTGAAGCCAGTAAAGGTCAAGTATCCACATGTAGCAAAGAGAGTACTGATAAGTACAGAAGCCAAGGTGGACACATGGATGATGCGGGACCAGTTAGCTACTGTGGGGTCTTCCAAAGAACCATAAACTAAGAAGCAGTTATGGTGGCAGATAAATGCTGTAATACAAAAAAGAAAAAAAAAAAAAGAGCACCATTAAAGCAAATGTTACTGGATTTCCTTCTCCTTCGGTGCCCATGGTTCTTGGTCACGTGGCTTCGAAGAATGAAGAGGTAGACTGGACAGAGTGGTGGGCAGCAAAGCAAGTTTACTGAGCAATAGCAAAGTGATAGTACAAAGCTCCCGAGGATGGAGGGGACCCAAGAGGGTTGCCATTGGAGTTTCTAAATCTATAGGGGTTTTTATGGGCTTGTTGGAGGGCTGTTTTAATCTGATTAACCCTCCCTGCACCTGTCATGCAATCAGATTTTTGTCATCTATCTATCACATGGGAAAGGGTGGAGGCCTCTTTCCAGGGCCATGTAAAATCCTTTTAAGGTTGGTTTCCTCTTAGGGCAGGGGCCCCTTGTCCCTGCCTGCCTGCCTTCCAACTGTCCTTCAACACAAGCACTAAGGTTCTCTTTTTTCTTCTAAAAATTCAGAGATGTATGTGACTTTGGAATGCTACCGAAGTTCAAATACATTAATTTACTAGCTATGTCCGAAAATAACTTTTTTAAACAACTGTAGGAATGAGAAATTTCACTCACATTAGGCTTATGTGGTCTCTTCATGTCACTCTTGATATAAACCAGGCCTATCCAACTTTCTCTCCCATTTTCCATTTCCTAGTGGCCTTCCAATCTTAAGGGAAATCTAAACAACACTATGCTTTCAGTCCCTGGCTTCCTTTCCAATCTGGGATATAACAGAGTAGCTTTAGACATCTGGCCAATTTGTAATACTTTGTGTGCAAGGTTTTGAGTAAGCACATAACACTTGCTAGATTTACAAGTTAAAAAATAAGATGACTGTAATGAGTTTTCTGCATGAGAAAGAGACTTGTCCATATTAAATCAAATTTTAGTGATGAGTGAGAAAAGTTTGAGCCTAATTTTATGTTGGCACAAACTAGACCATATGGTGCTAATAGGAAGTCTAAAACTTTGGACATTTGCTCTCCAGACACAAATAAGAAACTTTTTCATTATACCGAAGACTCCATATTGAGAAAGGGCCTGTGAAATCGTATACTCACCAAACGACATCACACCAAGAGCCTGAATGGCATTAGGCTTTGCAAATACCCAAGCATCTTCTGTTTTTGGTCTAGAAGATAAATCAGGTAATTTAATGAATGATCAAACAAATGCGAGCCTAAGCATGTCAGAGAACAAGAAATGGTGTCACAGTAAAAACGTGAGTATCTTTAAGTCAGAAATTAATAAGGGGCCCCCATCAATCTTCCTTAATTGTAAATAATTTCCCAGGAACATGCATGTTATGTTTACCTCAGTCCTCTAAAATGCATGTCAAATACTTGGAAAGACTTTATTCTTATATATTTAAAATAACCACTGACTACTTAATTTTATGACATTTTTACTCACCAATTTAACAACAAACATTTGTTATGCACTCATCATTGAAGATACTGATTGAGGGAGATACAAAAATTAATAATGCAATGTTCCTCCTCGGCTAATCAATACTTCCTTCCTTCCCCTTGAACTCATTCCCCAGGCTCATCCTACCCCAGGGAAATTCATAGTTGGCACTACAGTTGACTGAAGAAGGTGGACATGAGCTAATATTAATTGAGGATGTACTTAACTGTATTCTGGGAATTATCCTCTGATATCTCAATCTTCCCAGTAACACTCACGTATTATTGTCACTATTTAATACATTAGGAAAGTTAAGCTCCGGGTGGTGATAAAACTTGTCAAGCTTCCACAGATAGAAAGTGAAGCTGAGATTTGCTGTTCATCCCAGTATCTCTTTTACACTGAACTGTCAAGTGACCTCAAATTCTCACCTGTGGAAATACTTCTCAAAGAGGTTTTGGAAAGATATGAACTTTAAATTACCTGAGGCATCCTATTTCTTAGTGGAATTAAAATATTTGCCAGCCTGTCTATTGGCAGAGCTCGGTCTCCCTGGTTACCATATATCCCTGAGTAATAGTGAAGAGACTAGGTTCTGAGATCAGACAGCCTGTGTTAGTCTTCTGCCCCTTCCACCTGTGTGATCTTAGGCAAGTGATGAACCTTTCTGTGCTTCAGTTTTTATATCTATAAAATGAGAGTAATAAGAGTAGTACCTAATCCATTGAGTTATTGTGTGAATTAAATGAGATAAAATATGTAAGATTTCTGGGAGAGAGCCTTGCATATAGTCAAGTGTTCAATAACTGGTCACTCATATCATCAATTTATTAATATTATCCATTGTCATTTAATAAAAAGTAGGCAAAATGGCTCAAAGATGTCCAGCTTCCCTGAAAAGGAAAGGCTTGAGTGAAACCCAAAAGAATACATTAAGATAGCAGAGGGGAAAAGGAGAACGAGGGTTGTAGAAAGCCATAAATGCAATCCGTGTAAATGCACCTATTTCATAAGGTCGTTATTCATACTCCATGTAAAACAGACACACACAAAAAGTCTCGTTTGCTCTGTCAAAGTTAGTGGAATTTATGCATTGTATCTTTTTTTTTTTTCATTCCATATTTGAAATGAGCGGTTACAGGCCCTAGAGAATGAGCCAGCCTAGGAGGGAGGTCTCAGGCTGTTACAGGCTTGCGGTGACTCCCGTGTCTTAAGGGGGAGCTGCTCCCACCTCCTGCCTCCACTGTTCTCGCTGCTGTGAACATTAACTGAGAAGAGCGCACGTGTCAAATGCCAAGGTTACCAGGGAAAAAGGCAGATTTTGCCCACGGTCTTTAAAAAATGATTCAGAAAAGCAGCGCTAAAAATTACAGAAACTTGGAAGATTGTAAGGTTTTTTTTTTTAAGATTTTTGTTTTTTTAAGATTTTATTTATTTATTTGACAGAGAGAGACACAGCGAGAGAGGGAACACAGGCAGGGGGAGTGAGAGAGGGAGAAGCGGGCCTCCCGCTGAGCAGGGAGCCCCATGCGGGGCTCGATCCCAGGACCTGGAATCATGACCTGAGCCAAAGGCAGACGCTTAACGACTGAGCCACCCAGGCGCCCTTTTTCAAAGATTTTTATTTATTTATTTGACAGAGAGAGACAGCGAGAGAGGGAACACAAGCAGGGGGAGTGGGAGAGGGAGAAGCAGGCTTCCCGCGGAGCAAGGAGCCCGATGCGAGGCTGGATCCCAATACCCCTGGATCATGACCTGAGCCAAAGGCAGTCGCCCAACGACTGAGCCACACAGAGCCTCATAATTTTGAATTTTTTTGTGTTCACCTCAATGATGCATGATTTTATGATTTGTTTATTCATTTATTTATTTTAGTTTTTAGAGAGAGTGAGCGAGCAAGTGATGCAAGGCCGGGGCGGGGCGGGGGAGTTGGGGGGCGAGGGAGACAGAGGGAGAGGGAGAGAAAGTCTTAAGCAGGTTTCAGGCTCAGTGCAGAGCTTGACTCCAGGCTTGATCTCACCACCCTGAGATCATGACCTGAGCTGAAATAAGTCGGACTCTTAACCAACAGAGCCACCCAGGCACCCCAATGTTGCTGATTTTGTAAGATGGAAAATAATAAAAAAAGATGTTGCAGATAGGAAAGCATGTGCATCCAAATCTAGGGAAAAGGACATTGAATATGGCTTTCCAATATTTTATAAAATAGCCTGAAATTAGAATTAGTTGCAGAATCAACCAGCTACACACACACACACACACACGAGAGAGAGAGAGAGAGAGAGAGAAAGTTCCTTGGCATATTTAGAGATTTCTGGAAACTTGATACCCATAGCGATTGAGAAAATGAAGTTATATACTGTTCTGATTTTAGACTATAGATGTTGAAATACAAAATGAAATATCAAATGCAACAAGCAGTGTATAAGAAAAAATCATGACTAGGAAGAGTTTTTCAAATAAATGCAAGGGTTGTTCAATAATAGAAAAATCTACTAATGTAATTCATCTCATCAACAGATTAATGGAGAAAAAAAGCTTATGCGCTCTCAAAATATGTAGAAGAGCCTACAATCCAGTATTTACTTTGAAAAACATGCTAAGCAAGCTATTAATAAAATAGAACTTCCTTAATCTGACAGGAATATCTACCAAAATCTATAGCAAATGACACATTTAAAAGTGAAAATTTAGAAATATTACAATTAAAGGTGGAAACCAGATAAGGATATTTACTATCACTGCTTCCAGACTATATCACAGGAATTCCTAGCTAATGCAATAAAATAAGAAGTGATAAGATACTTAATCATTGGAAATGGATAAATTATTTGAACACAACAGAATTGTGTCCACAGAAAATTCAGGGGAATTTGCTGACAAGCTATTGGAATTAATAAGAGTATTTAGCAAGGTTACCGGATATATGAAATATATACTTGATACATGAAAATCATGACGGTTGAGGTACATAAATAATAACCAAATAAAATGTTTTTTAAATGGCAGTGGCAATAAAAACACTACATATTTTTAAAGATATGCATAATCGTAATGGCATGATATAACTGTATGGAAAGACACATATAAATCGAGAGATATACCATATCCAATATATGAATAGGAGGACTCAATATCATGTAGATGTCAATTCTCCCCCAAATTAATATTTAAATTCAAAGAATAAAATATGATATTCAAGGAGAAAATATTTTTTTAAAAAACCCGTAAAAGCAACATAATAGTAAGGATTGATAAACCTGATAATGTTTGTATAATAAAATAATCCATAAACAAAGTTAAAATATAAAGATAAGCTAAAAACTTGTAAATGAGATTTGTCATGCCTAGAAGATATTCCAATAAGCAATGAACAATACAATTGACAGAAAAGGAAATGAGAATGGTCAATATTTATGCTATCAGTTGCTCACTTTCCTTTATAATCAGAGAAACTCAAATGAAATCCATACAAGAAGACATTTCACACTTAATTCAACAATAGCAAAGTTGATAAATTGCTGGGAAAAGAGAACTTGAAATTATTACAGAGGGAACTGTAAATTGTAAAGCACTTAGGAGAAGAGTTTGATAGTATCTAGTAAAGTTGAAGGTACTCAAAACTTGTAAGCAAACAATTACATTTCTACATATATATCCTAGGGTAGGAAAGTACACATGTGCACACAAAGATGTGGATAAGGATGTTCACTAGTGCATTGTTCATATTAGCAAACTTCGGAAACTACCTCAATTTCAAGCAATAGAATTGATAAATAAATCCATAAGTAAAACATGACATAAACATAAAATTGTGTGCCATAAGAACAATTAAAAAGAGTCACTCAGGGCTAAGTATATCAAAATGGAAATATACAGCATACAAAGCTAAAGGAAAAATCATGAGTTATAGAAGAGAATGTGCATTTTTTTTTACCATAGTGGTTATTTATGTATATTTTACAAACATACTAATCAATACTAGATATTGTTGTCAATACATAAATGCATAGTGCAAGTATAAAAACATAAATAGGAATGATTTAAACCAATTTAAGAATAATAATTACCTCTAGGGAAAGAGAAATGAATTGACTTTTAAATATGATAGTCTACTGCTGATAAATATTGAAGTAAATATAGAAAATTATTTCAAAAAGTTCTAGCCCAATTTCCTGCTTCCTGAAGTTTTTATGATTATACAATATTTTCTACATAAAATCTTTCTGGATCTGAACCTAATTTTTAGCCTTAAATTTCCATATATACTCTACAACTGAAACTACATTCTTCCTGCTTTCCAATCCCTTGTTCAATTCATTCAGTTTTCAACAAATATTTGTTGACCATTACCAATGTAGCAATCACTGTTCTAAATCTCTGAGGATACTGCAGAAAAAAAGACAAAAGAAACAAATCAACTATCTTGGACTATATTGGTGTATATTCTATATCATCTAGAACAGCACTGTATTATAGTGTGTGTGTTTTTTTTAAGATTTTATTTATTTATTTGACAGAGAGAGACATAGCGGGAGAGGGAACACAAGCAGGGGAAGTGAGAGAAGGAGAAGCAGGCTCCCCATCAAGCAGGGAGCCGATGTGGGGCTCGATCCCAGGACCTTGGGATCATGACCTGAGCAGAAGGCAGACGCTTAAGGACTTAAGGAATTAGTAAAAACTAAGAGTTTTTAACTAAGAGTTAAAGAAATTACCTAAAGAGGTTTAATTTTTTCCTACAGTGTAGAGGTGCCTGGGTGGCTCAGTGGGTTAAGTGTCTGCCTTTGGTTCAGGTCATGATCCTGGGCTCCTCGGATCAAGCCCCATTTGTTGGGCTCCCTGCTCAGTAGGGGGCCTATTTCTCCCTCTCTCTCTGCCCCTGCCCCCTGCTTGTGTTCTCTCACTCTCTCTGTCAAATAAATAAATAAAATCTTAAAAAATTTTTTTTCCTATAGTGTAGCTTATGCTATATATTTCAGTATTGTTTACCACTTGAGTTTTCTGAAGGGCAAATAGAAGAATGGAGGAGTTGAGTATAACAATAAACAGAAAAATACTTTGTTAACTTATAAAGAACCATGGATATCAGAGAGTCTTCAAAATTAAAAAACAAAACAAAACAAAACAAAAACCACCACCAACAACAAAAAACCCCAACAAACTGGGAGAAACAAACTGAAATTGTTATTATGAATAGAGACCTGGCAGAAAACACATAGTACATAATAGTCATAATTGAAATACTATAAAATATGAGTCAAATAATTGAAATTTAATTTGTATTAAATAAATTATAGGATGAGTGCTTTTTTTAAAGTTTAAAGTATAATTCACATTAAATTACCTATAAACAGGAAATGGTTTTCAAATGATCATTCAAATTCAAACATATTAATTAACACACAACTCTTCTGGAGTATTTATTTTGTACAAAGTGAGGCAAGTTTTCTTCTGAAGAAATCCCCGAATAAGAACTACTCTCCAATTCCTCTTTGTTTTAGATTCTTCAATTGCTACTGTTGAAGTTTATTTCCCTGAGGAACTGAAACCAACTGCATTCACTGGTGTGTGTCTAGAGTTTGCAATGGAAGCCAATAGTTCTAAAATTAGTCCAACTGAGGTCAATAGCGTCTCTTCAGCAAGTGTTAATGTTACCTGCTGATGAATGGACTAGCTTTTTACCTCTATGTGGTTCCTACCTGCTTCTTTTATTTACTGTGATTATTTGCTGACTACAGACCAAACTGTGGTTAATATCAATAAGGGACAACGAAAACAATAATGAACTTAATTTCCTCTGTGAAGGACAACATTTCTCATGACTAAGAAAAATCATATGGGATACAGAAAGCTGTAATAGAAAAACAAACAAACAAACACAGGTTTTGAGGTCAGGCAGACTTGGATTTAAATCTTAGCATTCTGATAAACTCGCAGAGTGCCTTGGGGCAGATTACTTAATGACTCTGGTCCCAGTTTTCTCTGTTAAACAGAGACAATATTCATAATTCTATCTACATATCTGACTTAGGGTTAAATGAGAAAATGAATGAAAGAGTGTATTATATAGTGGACAACAGAAGTTGGATGAGACCTCCTTCCACTCTCTCTCCCTTTCCTTATGTTACCATTAAAGTAACAAAACATGTCTTAGTCCAGCTATAAGGACCTTGCAAGTACACAAAACACAATCTTCATCATGGTATTCATATTCTTTTAGAGAATGAAGGGACCTTGAGGAAGTTGAGCTATTTTACTTAAAATAAATGAATGATTAATCTTGAGAGTAGACCTACATGCTACCAAACGGGCAGTCCTTTGGTTGATGATGATGAAAAAGATGAAATGATTCATTTATGCTTTGGATATTCACAGTAAATATTTAGTATTCTATTCCATAGACCAATTTTCTGCACCATTGGGTCTGTCAAATTGGTGCAACCTCCAGCCGCATAAGGCCATTTTTGACAATCTCAGGGTATGTGGAGCTGCTCACCTCACTCCAGGGTTTAGACCTTCGCCCAGCCATCAGTCTCCCTGGCTGAGCTGTAGCTCTGTGTTGATATGATAAATTTTGCTGCAGTGGTGTGGAGATTACCATCAAGAGAAGATAATTAAATGTTTCAATAAAAGAGGGCACTCATTAAACCTGAAGATATTTGACATCTAAAATGAATAGAGAGGCAAACTGCCTGATTATTTAATCACCAGATAATATCTTAGACTGATCACTTAAAAGAAAAAAAAGTTTAAAATTATCCTTTTACATTTTAAAGCTTCTATCTATACATACACGCAAGCAGGCACACATACACAAATTAAGGGTTATTCTTATTATTTTTTGTTATATCAATTTCAAATTATAGAAAGCGTTTTCATTCTGTCAGTATTGCTAAGATAAAAGTTCTTTCTTTTGTGTTTTACCAAAGAGAAAGATTATGAAAGAATGTATTTATATTTTATCATTGGCATTGATAAAATATAAGTACAGTGACATTTAAGTTCATTTCTTGAACACTTAGCACTGACTTCTTAGAGACAAGAGTTTCACTTTCATGAATTACAAGTTCTGCATTTTGTTTTAATAAGGTAAAACGGCCTTACACATATAAAATCTTGAGGCATGTGTATGTGCGTGCGTGTGTGTGTTTAATAGTTTTTGGAAGCAACAGGAAATATTCTCTCATGATTTTTTCCATATAGAAGACACAGTAACTTTTGCTGAATGCATAAAGGACAGGCAGAAATAATCAATTCCCAATTTTGGGTGCTAAAGAAATACCCAGCAAAACAAGATAAAAATCTTAGTTTAGTCATTGTTTTTCA
The DNA here is from genome assembly GCF_054177405.1 of Leptonychotes weddellii. Lineage (NCBI taxonomy): Eukaryota > Metazoa > Chordata > Mammalia > Carnivora > Phocidae > Leptonychotes > Leptonychotes weddellii. The sequence goes on along the minus strand of NC_138371.1, from coordinate 60,791,341 downwards.
TAGCTATCTCCTCCCAAAGCTTTAAATTAAGTGCCAATACAGATGGTAGTTGTTTTTTCTTTTCTTTCCTAATCTCTCAAGCCAGCAATCAACCCATAATAGCAGCTGTAAACTAAGAGTTAGAGAAGGGGATTAGATAATCCAGTAATTGGATAAATTTTGAGACAGAATTTTCTCATCATCCTCCACCTGTACACATGTATAGCAGGTCTACTCCCTTCATGTCACAGTTGCAAGCCCCACAAAAAACCAAAAAAACAACAACAAAAAAACCAACAACAACAACAAAAAACTTCTCTAAGGAGACAAATATATTTTCAAAAAAATGTTTGAATTTGTACTTAAATCCTCAGGAAAATTAATCCATCAAAAGTTAAACTTGGACATCCAATGAAACACAGTGGATGGGCCACATACATTTACTATCTTTCTCTCCTCAGACCTTACTAAAATGATATTAAAGGAATTTAAAATGGGGATAAATCCATGGGGGAGGGGATAATGGAAAAGAGACATCAGTGGAAGACATTTTGGGAACAGGAAAGTAGATGCTTACATGGTAACTGCAGAGAATGGTGGAAGTAACAAGCACATAGAGGGATCTAATGATGAAAAAAGAGCTCAAACTCCCGTGTGTGCAAGACTCACAGACAATAGAAAGCTACGTCAGATGCCAAGGAAAATGGAGAAAATAAAGAAAAATTAAAGACATGAGATCCTGGATATAAGGCATCTAACACAAAAAAGAGGTAAAAGGAAGCCTAGAATGACAGTGGGGCAGCAAACGGAAATCAATCCATTCAGAAAGGAGCAAGGGGGTGGAAGACTCTGGGAGGGAGGTCTCCAAGAAAAATAATAAAATCTGTAGATTACTTTACATGTTTGAGCATTTGGGGAAGGAGTAACAAAAGTGATCAAAATCAAAAGCTAAACTAGGAGAAAATATTTGCAAAAGACACATCTCGTGAAATACTGTTATCTAAAAAGTACAAGGAACACTTAAAACTCAACAATAAGACACAAACAATCCACATAAAAATGGGCCACAGACCTTAACAGACACCTCACCAAAGAATATATACAGATGGTAAATAAGCATATGAAAAGATGCACCGTATCATATGTCATCAAGGAAATGCAAATTAAAACAATAATGAGATACCACTACACACTTATCAGAATGGCCAAACTCCAGAACACTAACACCAAATGTTGATGAGGATGGGGAGTAAAAGGGACTCATTCTTTACTGATGGAATGCAAAATCATACAGCTACTTTGGAAGACAGTTTGGTGGCTTCTTACAAAACTAACGTACTCTAACCATACAATCCAGCACTTGCATTTCTTGTTATTTACCAAAGGATTTGAAATCTTCTGTTCATGCAAAAACCTGAACACGATGTTTATAGCAGCTTTATTCATAGTGGCCACATCTTGGAAGCAACCAAGATGTCCTTCAGTAGGTGAATAGATAGACTGTGATATATCCAATCAATGGAATATTATTCAGTGCTAAAAGGAAATGAACTGTTAAGCCATGAAAAGACGTGGAGAAATCTTAAGTGCATATTGCTAAGTAAAAGAAGCCACTCTGAAAAGGCTACATGCACACTGTATGATTCCAACGATATTTCATTCTGGAAAAGGCAAAACTATGGAGACAGAAAACAGATCAGTGGTTGCTTAGGGTTGGAGGTTGGGGTAAGGGTGTGAACAGATGGAGCACAGAGGATTTTTAGGGCAGCAAAAATACTCTGCATGATAATATAATGATGGATACATGACATTATACATTAGTACAAACCCACAGAATGTACAACACAAAAGTGAACTCTATTATAAACTATAGACTTTGATGATTATAATGTACTAATCTGGGTCCATCAATTGCAACCAATGTACCACTCTGGTGGGGGATATGGATAAGGGGGAGGCTATGCATGTGTGTGGGTAGTGAGTATATAGAAAATCTCTGTGGCTTCCTCTTAAATTTGCTGTGAACCTAAAACTGCTTCAAAAAACTCGAAGTCTTAAAAAAAAAAAAAAAAAAAA
>NC_138371.1:60752099-60789186 GCF_054177405.1 Leptonychotes weddellii | reverse complement strand
TGGGATTGAGTCCCGCATCTAGCCCTGCATTGGGCTCCCTGCTCAGCGGGAAGCCTGCTTCTCCCTCTCCCACTCTCCCTGTTTGTGCTCCCTCTTGCTGTGTCTCTCTCTGTCAAATAAATAAATAAATAAATAAGGAAAGATACATGTTTTTTATTCTTTTTTTTTTTTGTACATGATTAGTTGGCCACGGTTGTGGACATCCTCTACTCATCTTTTCTTTGGATATATTTCTTTCTTTTTTTTTTAAGTGTTCTATATTTTATTTATTTATTTTAGTATTTTTAATTTAAATTCAATTAATTAACATATAATGTGTTTTTTTGTTTCAGGGGTACAGGTCTGTGATTCATCAGTCTTATATAATACCCAGTGCTCATCAGAACACATACCCTCCCCAGTGTTCATCACCCAGTTACCCCATCTCCCCATTCCCCTCCCCTCCAGCAACCCTCAGTTTGTTTCCTAAGATTAAGATTATGGTTTGTCTCCTTCTCTGGTTTCATCTTGCTTCATTTTTAAAAGGAAAGATAATTTGAGAGAGAGAAATCTTCATCTACTATATAAGAAAAGAGTGAGAATCCGGAAGTAACAGTTACAAGCATATTATGCAGAAGTAAAGATGTAAATGTCAAAAGACACAGCTGAAATAGAAAAGGATTTGGTATGAGGAGTCTCTATTTCATTAAAAGCCATTTGTAATATTTGAGTTTATAAAAAAATGCAAATGTGTTCTTTTGGGAAAAAAATAAATCCAGATAAAGCAATCCTGGGAAGAAGCAGGATCCTATAAAATGTCTTACAAAATCTCAAATAGATCACAGCAACGGAACGAAGGTTTACTATAAGGTTTAAATCATTTAAGGCACAATGCTTCAAGTGTTTTAATGTATTTTACTATTAACAAAAATAGAGACTGGCTTATAGAGCTTTGCAGCCTTCTATGGTAAATTACTTTCAAAAGAATGACTGCTTCCCTTACTCTAAAACATCCAGTCAGATGCTTAGTTATATTCTTTTCAGAAACCTTTTGTGGGTGTGAGGGTGGATGGGAGTGGGGAGGTTTAGGGGAGATAAATTCACTTTGCAAAATTATTTCAGTTTGGATTCAGACATTTCATCCTATTTTGAAAGGCAAACTCCACCTTATCTCCACAACAGCTGAGTAGCAATAAGGCAAAGCTGCAGAAAGCAGGTCCTATCAAATATATCTCCAGTCTTCACACACTTATGAAAACAAGCTTCAAGGGGCTTGCTTTTGATCCCCAGAACGTCAGACCTCTGATCAGGAGGATCAAACACCCACCTCTCTGTGGTACCTGCCCAAACTCTTTTGGGCCACACATAGGCACCTCCTGGATCATATAATCTCAGCAGAGCCTGAGTTTTCGCTAAGAGAGACTTACATATTAACCTCTTCAACCAGACACATCTGAGAGTTAAGTGGTCTGGCTGGCACACAAAAGCTCCCCATCTCCTGTCACACCACAAGCTATTAATGACACTGGTAGGTCTGCCCATTTCCCCAGCTTGGGCATCAGCTGACAGCTCTCTGCCACCTCTTTGCTCCCATCTCGCCTTTCTTCTGATTCTCTTCTATAAACAATTGTGGCTTATGTGAACATAGAAAGCTGTTCAGGAAAGTTCTTCTTGGGAATCACTCGAAATGTCAAAGCTGATTGTTTTTTTATTTTTTTATTTTATTTTATTTTTATTTATTTATTTATTTATTTTTTTAAGATTTTATTTATTTGCGGGAGAGAGAATGAGAGACAGAGAGCATGAGAGGGAGGAGGGTCAGAGGGAGAAGCAGACTCCCTGCCGAGCAGGGAGCCCGATGCCGGACTTGATCCCGGGACTCCAGGATCATGACCTGAGCCAAAGGCAGTCGCTTAACCAACTGAGCCACCCAGGCGCCCAAAGCTGATTGTTTTTTTAAAAAACAAATTTTACATAAAGCTAATCTGGAATTAAAATTTACATAAAACATGCTGATTTTTTTTTTTTGCAAAAATACAATTTTGGGTTTTTTTTAATATGAATCATATAAAAAGTTTGCACAACTTGGCACTATAAACATGACAAATACTTCCTGTTTTCCTTTTGGGACACCAACAACTTTGATTCTTATAGTTATCTACTTTTTCCTTTTTTCCCAGTATTGTCTCCAATTCCTCTGTGAATTCTTTAAAAGTTGGTGTTCACTGTTTCTGTGAGTTGGGATCGAAAGGGCAGAGAATGGTGAGAGGGGGCACACTTCACTTTTTAATGGAATGAAAACTTGTTAGAATTATGAGTGTTGTTTTGGTTCTCTACTATGTTTATCACAAAACGTTATTAAATTAAAATACAATGTGGGGGCGCCTGGGTGGCTCAGTCGGTTGGGCGTCTGCCTTCAGCTCAGGTCATCATCCCAGGGTCCTGGGATGGAGCCCCGCATTGGGCTCCCTGCTCAGCGGGGAGCCTGCTTCTCCCTCTTTCTCTGCCTGCCACTCTGCCTACTTGTGTTCTCTCTTTCTGTCAAATAAATAAATAAAATCTTTAAAAAAATATTAAAATACAATGTGAATTTCAGATATGAGTTCCAGATAATTATTTTTCAGTGGATTCTCCTTGGGTTACACCTTTCTTCTTATGCATTGTTCCTATACAATCTTCCAGACTCTTCTTAAACTCGACTCGCATTTCCAAAACATTGAATGACTTCTTTGTTTTCTTCCCCATTCCAAGAGTTACTCAAAATCAAGATATTAAAATATTAAACATTTACCATGATTTTCCCAGACCTGCTTCCTCTCCTAGTTAACAACTTAAAAGAAGCTAGGGTCCTTCCTCTATGTTTCTATAGCACCATGCTCATAATTCTATTAAACAGTTTATTGAGGTTATCTTTTATGTGTTTATCCACCCTACCTCACCCACAATGAGATATAAGAGACCCGCAGAAAGGGACTGTGTTATATTGGTTTTCACAGCCCCAGATCCTAAAAAAGGTGACTGACCCAGTAAGCAAATGCTAATTGACTGAACAGACTCTCCCATTTTCTCCTTTTGATCGTGAGTTCTGGACCATCTAACAGTCTGGTTGTCCAAGCTGGACACCTTGGCATCACCTTCCTCTTCTTCATTTCTACCAGCCTTGTGCTTATACTTTCTGGGCCATCTAACAGTCTGGTGGTCCAAGCTGGACACCTTGGCATCACCTTCCTCTTCTTCATTTCTACCAGCCTTGTGCTTATACTGTTTAGTTGTCTTTTGCCTGGATGCTTGCTATAGATAGCTTCCTTCCAAGTCTTTGCACTTCCAATCTATCCTCACTTCTGCTGTAGGATGAGTCCATCGATACGGAGACTTGCTCCAGTTGCTCTCCTGCTGCAAAACCAATGCACCATGGGCTAAAGAACAAATTCAAATTTCTTAGTGCTACACATGAAGCTTTCCTTCCTGTTGGTCTCTGCCAACCTGTTTACGATCATTTCTTTGCACAGTCTTGCCAAACCTTCAGCTCAGAATCACCAAAGTCTAGTTACTTCTTGAATACAGAAGCTACAGAGGTGGTGGTGACGGGAGAATGGGGGTCAGTGGGTTAGGAAAGTACCATCCTCATTAGTTTTTCAAATGAGGTAACATGGAGACATGGCTGTCGTTAAAACTGTAATAAAATATATATTTGAGGAGTAATATAAGCAAAATAGAGTTTTTGAGAAAATTCTCAAGGGCAGCACTTTATTTTCATTTGATAGTTCCCGAACCAATGGCAGTAGCCCTCCTCTCTAGGTCCCTCCCAGTGTTAGAACCTTGAACTGCTTCTGCTATTATTACACATCACATGTCCAGGCCTCACACACTTCTGCCAACAATAGCTTCCAACCTCTCTCCACTTTCCTTTTTGATCCAACTAACACTAGTACATTTTTTCAAGCAGCAGATCACATATTCTCTTATCTTGAAATATTATTATCTGCCGGCCCAGGTTGGGCTAAGGGGCTTTTCTCTGTTTCCAAGGCACTTTCTCATAATTCTATGAATTATTATATTGAAATTATCTTTCAAATGTCTATTCTTCCCATCCATAAACTGTAGGTATCGAAGGTCAGGGACTGTGCTTTCTTCATCTTCATAGCCCAAATACCTAGATGAGTGACTGGCATCAGCTAGATATTTCATAAATGCTTGTTGACTATTTTTGCTCTTTGGTTGTGAATCTATACCACAGACCAGTCTGGCTTCTCGCTGGGAATAACAGACAGGTGGCAAACCTCACTATGGCAGCCATTTATAAAAATAATTGATGATGAGTGGAATAGGTTCTTAACACGGAGTAGTCTAGACTATTCCTCCAGCTCCACTAGCACAGTGACTAGACTAATCTTCTCTGAGAATATATTGTCTTGCAGTTGTTTTTTCCTGTTTGCATATAGACTTAAGTCAAACAATGGTCTATTTGTTCCTTCATGTAGGTAATCTGTCTAGTTAAATGTACCACTAATTTTTTTTTTAAAGATTTATTTATTTATTTATTTATTTGAGAGAGAGAATGAGATAGAGAGAGCATGAGAGGGGGGAGGGTCAGAGGGAGAAGCAGACTCCCTGCTGAGCAGGGAGCCCGATGCGGGACTCGATCCCGGGACTCTGGGATCATGACCTGAGCCGAAGGCAGTCGCCCAACCAACTGAGCCACCCAGGCGCCCTGTACCACTAATTCTAACAGTGTTGCAGACCTTGGAGTCAAATGGTATTTTAGCAAATGAGTTAGCTAATTTTGCTAGCATGGAAGTAGGTTTAGGAAAATTTTCTTTGACAGGGAATGCTTTTGAAATTTTTATCATCCCAGGATAATTTTTATTGTCTCATTACTTCAAAATTATGGTTAGTTAATTTCCAAGTTGAATCAACCAAAAGCAGAAGGCCCAAGGGACCATTGGTTTATTCAAGTGATCATTTGACAGTTTTTTGCTGGAATTCTAATTCTTTGTTAGGCACTGTGCTGAATAATGGGTATATGATGCAGAAAAAAACAAATGTGATCCTTGTTCTCATGGAGCTTACAATTGTCTGAAAGGCATAAAATACACAAGAAAACACAGGGCGCCTGGGTGGCTCAGTTGGTTAAGTGACTGCCTTCGGCTCAGGTCATGATCCTGGAGTCCCTGGATCGAGTCCCGCATCGGGCTCCCTGCTGGGCAGGGAGTCTGCTTCTCCCTCTGGCCCTCCCCCCTCTCATGTGCTCTCTCTCTCATTCTCTCTGTCAAATAAAATAAATAAAATCTTAAAAAAAAAAAAAAGAAAACACATAAAATACAAATTAAGATAATTTAACATATAGTGTGATTATTTTATTCCTTTGTGTAGATCCCTTCTCACTTCCTATGGTGAAACTTGCAAATATAACCAACTAAAATATTCAGCTTCTGAACATACCTTTGTCTACCACACTTTCAGATAAAAATCTCATCTCTGAAAAAACAGAGCCTACTGGGTATGAACATTCAAATGCCCTTCACTGGTCTTCAGAATGTAATCCTATTTTACTTTCTATATTTGATCTTATTGTGCCAAGAGGAAGAAGAAGCAACCCAGTTCCTTTTTAAGGATTGCTCTATATTATAAATTCCAACTTTTCAAGATCTCCTGGGGGACTTGGGTTCCATCTTTTGGCTTGACCTATAATGTGCTCAATATCTCCCATGGTAAAAAAAAAAAAAAAAAAGTATTTATTGGAGATCTTACTGTCTCAAGCCACTATTTTGTCATGTTATTTTCATTCCTTGATGCTCTTAAAAAACAAAAGGAGGTGGGTATTTGCCAAATTCACCTCCCTATCATTCAGTTGCATCTTAATTCTCTCTAACCTGGTGTCCATCCATACCATTACCAGTAACCTCCTGTCAGCTGAAGTGGACATCTATGGCTTCTACTATGCAAGTGGCTACTCCCTCTTCTGGCATCATTGCCTTAACTTTGTTTGGGATCGCCTTTTCTTCTATTCTCTGTCCATGTGATTTAGTGAGTGGGGCTGACCGTATCCTTAGCATCAAGAGTAGGCATGTAACATAAACACAAGCAAGTCAACAGAGGCCATGATATTAGGGTTTGGGATTATAATGGGTCCTCATTGGAGCTAATCAGTCCAAGTAAGGTTGGAGGTAATCTAAAAGAGAAAACTCATTCTCTTTTTATAGATTTGGACCTGAATGGATGGATGTAGGCTGGTTCTGCTACGGTCATCTCAGCACAAAGAGGGGAGAGCCTTTCAGAAACTGGAGCCAAAACAGGAGGCAAAGCCAAGAAGTGAAAAAAGAGAAACCATGTCTGATTTCATTGATTAAACTCCTAAACCCAACCAAATCCAATAACAGGAATGCCCATGAACTTTAAAGTTATGTGAGACAATAAATTTTCTTTTTTAAAGATTTTTATTTATTTATTTTACAGAGAGAGACACAGAGAGAGAGGGAACACAGCAGGGGGAGCGGGAGAGGGAGAAGCAGACTCCCCGCTGAGCAGGGAGCCCGATCCTGGGCTCGATCCTAGGACCCTGAGATCATGACCTGAGCCGAAGGCAGATGCTTAATGACTGAGCCACCCAGGCGCCCCGAGACAATAAATTTTCTTTTGCTTTAAGCAGTTAGGGTTCTATGGTTGCTGTGTTTTGTAATAAAAAGGCAATAATTTAATCATAAAAAAATCAATGGCTAGTGTTTGACAGAACTAATTATTCCCTTTTTCAAATATGCACTATTCCTCTGTCTTTACCTGTTTTTTCCTGATCCTTTCTTTAATCCCCTCTAGATCCTCTTTATGTATAGCATCAAACTGTAGAATTTCAGGGCTAGAATAGATAAGGGGTAAAGAAACTAATATGTCTTGAGATCCTTGGAGATGGCACATTTTATGTTCATAAATGCCTGTTGAAAGTATGGACACACTTTTTGGAATTATGTTTGGAATACCACATTAAGGATTAAAATGTTGTAAGAGAGATGTTAGATGAAGAGAAAATAATTGTAAATTTGGATTGCATGTTATCATTTCCATTCTGAATGTAAAGAATGGAATATTAATGAGGCACAGAATGAAGATTTTCACAGTGATAATGCCCCCAATTGTAGTTTGAAAAAAAAAGGAAGAACTGTCATTGCATTTTGATACTAGCACACTTTCTAGAAAGCAATTAAATTGCCTTGCCACCTCAGTTTTTAAGAAAGCAAAAGGTTAGAAAACACAATAAAAATGAACATTATTTCCAAAGAGAACTCTTTGGAGTTCTTTGGACTATAAGATATTTGAAATCATATCAAAAAAGCAGAATTTACAGCCTTATGAGTTATGGAAAAGGAAATTGAATTGTGTGTTTTATTTTTAAAACACAACTACTAAAAAGATGTTTCCATAGTAACAAGGTCAACACCAGTAGCCATTATAGACCTTCCTCTTTTCCGATAGCAGGTTTAAAGATCTTTTCCAAATACCATTTTAAAAGCCCTATGAAAAAGGACAGCTTTTCTGATTATTCCTCTGAACCAAAAAAGAGGAAAAACACACATGGGCTATTGAATTTCTCATGTTTTATGGATTATAAGCATTCGTGGCTGTCGTATTTCAGAAAGAAGCCTGCCTGACTAGCTATTATGCCAACCCTTGAACATGGGATTTGATTAGCTTGATTGTAAATCTGGACAAACAGAAGTTGTTTGCCATAGTATTCAAACAGAAATAAACGGTGGCCCAGCATTTAAAAAAAAAAAATACACACTTCTTTAACATCTAAATATTGAAAGAGTTAAGTAAATAATCCCTGTTATTAGAAAAATTTCAAAGGCTCAGATGAAGTCTGATATCACCGCTCGAGGAAGGTTAGAAAGATACAGACCACATTTTGCTTACAACAGAAATTAATAGCTCTTTGGCCATAAAATCAATTCATTTAGCACCACCAGGAAGTGGCCTCCCCTTTCTCTTTCCTTTGTATCAAGATACACTTACCTATAGGACAGTCATTTGAGCAACCTTATCTTCCTCACTAAATGGTGAGTCCCTTGAGAGCAGAGATATGTTCTCCTTGTATTCACAATAGTATCTCACACACAGGTTGTATAAAAAAAGGTACCAAAACAGTAAGTGGAGAATGAATCATGAAAAATAACAGCACAAGAGTGCCTAAAATGACACAAAATCTATGGTCTATTTTTAGAAATGATATGTCAGTTCAAATGTGTACTCATGATTTTAATCTCTTGAAACCAAGAGGTTCTAGATGCTTGCTCACAAACTCACAGCTGTTCAATAATGAATTGGTTCCTAGACCAAATCCCTCAGAATCTCTCAAAGTGGGGCCTGGAATCAGTATTTTTTAAAGCTACTCAGGTAATTCTAATATGATTCTCAAGTCGAAAATCATTGTTTTAAACTAACCCCTTGGGGCTCAGTTAATTATTATTTATCTCCAACTTTTAGCTACTTGGGTTTTTCCCTCAATATTGCCTCATAGTACTATATTTGCCAAATCTATAAGATCTTTTATTATATTACATATATTAATATATATTATATTATATATATTAATATATATTATATTATGTATTATTTTTCATAATAAAAGCTCCAATAAAAAAGTTCTGTCTTGGGGTGCCTAGGTGGCTCAGTCAGTTAAGCGTCTGCCTTCAGTTCAGGTTATGATCCCAGGGTCCTGGGATCGAGCCCCGCTTCGGGCTGCCTGCTCCGTGGGAAGCCTGCTTCTCCCTCTCCCCCTCCCCCTGCCTGTGTTCCCTCTCTCGCTGTCTCTCTCTGTCAAATAAATAAATAAAATCTTTAAAAAAAATTTTGCCTTACACAATTAAAACCATTAACCAAGAATTATTTATTGTATTCTGTTCAATATATTTAATGGCTTTTTGTTGTATAAATTCAGCTTTTGAAAATCAGAGATGAATACAGTACCAATACAGTAGATACTAAATAAATGTCAGTAGACTTTAACATATGCTTTTGTGCTTTTATGCTTACCTTTCCTGGGCCGGGAATGCCTTTTACGCTTTTCTCTATCTGAAACAATTCAGATTCATCTTTCAAAACACTCAGCTCGTATTTTTTTTCCTATTAAGCACTCTCTTCTTTGGCACTGCTATTGCTCTAATCCTTCTATTTTGCACTTCTACTGCACGGCTGTTTCTTTTTCTTCTTTTTTGTTTTTAAAATGTTCACTACTTGATTGTGAACAACTTGCAACAGGTGCTGACTTTTGCCTCCCTGCTCTTTTTCTCTCAGGGTGCAGCAAAATAGCTAGAAACAACAGGCATTCAGTAAGCGTTCACTAAATGAGAGAATAAATGGCCACAGTGAAGGGAACTGGGTGCGTTTTAAAACTGCTATTGCTAAGGATTTGAATTGTGTCCCCTCCAAAAATTCGTATATTGAAGCCAGAGCCCCTTTGTGATGGTATCTGGAGATGGAGACTTTGGGAGATAATTAGGTTTACAGGAGGTCTTGAGGACAGGGCATGCTTGATGGGATTAGTGTCCGCATAAGTAGAGATACCAGAGAGCTTGCTGTCTCTCTCGCTGTCTGCCCTGTGAAGACACAGCAGCAAGGTAACTTTCTACAACTAGGAGGAGACCTCTCACCAAAACCTGACTGCTGGCAGCCTCCAGAACTATGAGAAAATAAATTTCTGTTGTTTAAGACCCCTATATGTATTTTGTTCTGGCAGCCCGAGCTAATACAACCATGAACCGGGATTCAGTTATTTGAAAACATTAATATAAACACGATAGATGTTTATGCTTTTCTCTTTTATTTCAATCCTTTAAAAAAATAGGTGTTTTTTTTTTCAAAATAAAGGTTGTATCAAATGCAATTAGACTAGATGTTTCATAATTCCTTCAAAATAAATTTGAGGCATAATTTTTGGAATTTTCCTGGTAGACTAAGAAGCCAGACATAAGCACATGAAGTTGAAAATGATGTGATCTTGCAGGACAGTTAATCTATAGGAAAAAGAAGTTACCTTGGGAACCACATTATCACAGAGAGTTATTCAACAGGTTTCCTTTTCTTTTGCCCCTCACAGGTAACATTCACAAGCTATCACAATCAGTTCACAAATGACAAACATTTTAACACAAAATAATCAAAGAATATAATCTTAGTAGAGAATAAACAGTGGTTTGCAAAGTGATTACATTTCCTCTAATGGAGAAAACTTCCATTATATTCTTTACTCTTCTCATTTCAGCCTATTTTGGTGAAACTTTGTTAAGAACAAATCCATCTCTAGGATAATACAAAAATTTCTGCCATTTACCATTTTCCCTCCCGAGTGCTCTACTTCATTCCTATTTCTCACTCTTCGAGATCTCTTCCTTATTCTAATTCTTAGGACCAGTCATTAACATGCTAAGTAAACTCAGTTTAATCTCATCAGCCATGCAGGGGCCAAGTAAAAAATGCCTGTCTACTTAGATGTAATCATCTTCTCTCATCTTGTCAAATACTTAAGATAAATGGTGCTTCTGGTACCATGATTACTTTATACTTCAGCATCTGCAATATGTCATATAAATATCTATGTGAAGGCTATAAATTAAAGACTAACCAATATAGCAACAAAACTTACATGTATGGACCCAATGAGACTACCCTTGCCATTACAATTCCAAGAATCAGAGTTGTTAAAACTGTTGAAAGAAAAGAGATCTGCAAAAGAAAATGTAAAGATATGGTCAGTTTGGAAGAGAGATTATTGAATTGAAAATATTAGGTGTTTCTCTTTTTACTTGAGTAAACATATATACAACTTTTGTTTATATAATCCTGCAGTAGTTTTTTCTTACAGACTACTGTTGATAATCTCAGACATGTAACTTTTTATCAGACCACAGTATTATTTTTTTCCCCAAATAGGGAGGCAAGTATATATAACTAATCTTGCGACATAGCTTTAAATGTTTTTAGTGGCTTACTGAATAGAATACAAAACTGGTGATTTTAGGTTATAAAAGTCAAAGGGAAGTTGTTTTCATTCTTCTTCAGGTCCTATTTTGGTGTTGACTTGTGCTTTTTTTCTATCTATAACTGCTTCTTCTGCTTCTGTCTTTACCTTACCCTCTACCTATCAAGACAGGACCCCCCACACACACTCACTCACACACATTTTGGGGGTGCTTCTCCTTTTTTCTTTCTGTTCTCTAGCTCTGTTAGTCTATTTTTCCTATTTGATTTTGCCCTTTGGTCTGTGTTTGTAAAATCTTTGCTTTTTCCTTTCTATTCGGTCACTATTTCAACTGGTTAAAATATAAACTGGTCTTTGTGTATAGAGTGTTCTGTGCACTCATTATTAGATCTGTGTTTCTGCCCTTAATTTTTTTTTAATGGATAAGCACATTTTAGACTTCTTTCTCTAATAAGAAAAAACATAATGTAAAATAGTTTGTTTCTTTGGTTATCATTAACCTTGTTTCCTGGGTTGTTAGTTTTTAACTAGAAAGAAGGGTCTGTTACGAGTCCTCTACTGAGGAAGAGATTTTAAGTAACATTCCCAAGGTCACACAGCTAGAACGTGGCAGAAGGAGAATTCAAATGCAAGCACCCTGACTCCAGATCAGGGCTCCTAGCTACTCTGGGTTTGCTCACTGGGAGATTTACTTAAGAGACACTTAGGGGAAAATGTTCAGGTATTAATAATATGATAGAATATTAACTTTCTTTTCATGAATGCCTGGCCTTCTGCTCTCCGAAGATAACATTTATGTCTACAACATGGGAAATGGAAAATTGTTCAGCATTTCAGATAATTCACAAAAAAGCCGCTTTTGATGGACTCTTGTTTATTTCTGGAAGTCTGTTAGGGAACAAAGGTAGAGTGGTCAGAATATTTGGAATATCATCTCCACTCTCAGCTTTACCTGGAAGGACTGTGGGTAATAGGATCCATAACAAGATCCTTAAGGAAGGATCCATAACCGTGAATACACATGAAACGTCACAGTGAAAAGTAAAATTCACTCAACTGTTGGACTTTTCAAATTAGAACATAAAAATATATAAATAGCTCTTTTAAAAAACTTTTCACCAGAATGCTTGGCATAGTGTAAATATAATGCCAATAATATTTTGCATAAAATACAAACACTCCAACACTCCTTGAGAGTAAGGAAATAAAAATACAGGTAGATAAAGGCTAACCTATGCAGATGAGCTTATATGGTGAGTTGAATAATTATTTGGTTGGTTTCATTAGAAATGCATCATCATTTCTCTTTAGCAATAAGAACCATATACACTGGCCAAATTCTCATGAATTAATCAATGACACAATAATATCCATAATTCAGTGTATGAAACACACTGTAGTTTACAAAAAAATTTTGAGCCAGTGAAGTGATTCATCCTTAATTCTTTTTTTTTTCAAGATTTTATTTATTTATTTGAGAGAGAGAGAATGAGAGAGAGCACATGAGAGGGGGGAGGGTCAGAGGGAGAAGCAGACTCCCTGCCGAGCAGGGAGCCCGATGCGGGACTCGATCCAGGGACTCCAGGATCGTGACCGGAGCCGAAGGCAGTCGCCTAACCAACTGAGCCACCCAGGCGCCCCTCATCCTTACTTCTTAAATTTAGTCTAAATTTAAATTATTTAAACTACTATCTGTAAAAAATGATAGAACATTTTTTTCAGCAAATTAGACTTGGTGTAAGTATAGTTCTTTTTATTTTCTAAATTGGAAGTATGGTGTCTGACATCAGAGTATCTACCCTAGAAAGAAAGGTAAGAAAGAAACTAAGATAAATACTGTAATTAAGAACTTGGCTACGTAGACAGTCATTTGACAAAATCAGTGCAGGTAACAAAGTGCATTTCTGAGCCTTAGATGTAAGTTACCTTTCCAAGCTTCGTTATATCTCGATACAAGGACAAAGGCAGAGTAAAGGCAGCTGTGGAGAGCATGATGATGAAGTGGCGACCAATAAGCAAGTTTTTAGGGTCAACTAAAACACAATAAATATTATAAAGTCTTTATAGGTATGAGTTAACACACCAGCGATACAAGTAAGCAGTCAAATATTTAAGTGCAAAAATGACTTAAATAACTTTAAATGTTATCAAAATAACAAAGATTTCGAGTAAATAAATTCCATAAAACCATGTAAAAAATAGAAATAACTCACAAAAATGTAAATACAAAAGAACTTAAGGATGAACCTATAGTTCAAATAATCTTATAATATTTTGCATTCAAATTCTTTAATAGCCTCCTAATCAGTTTTCCTGCTTCTACCCTTCCTTTATCCCCCTTAGAATATACTTTTAATCTGGAAGGTACAGAGATCCTTCCCCAAGGCTAAAAACACAATGTCACTCTGTCCAAAACCCTCTACTGGCAAATCCCTTCTCTAGGAAGTAAGCTACATGAGGAGAGGGCATGTTCTGAGGCTTTTTTTCTTCTTTTTAAACTTCTGTATCCTAGAGAGACTTGAACAGTAGAGCTTGAAATTTCAAGACTCAAGCTTTAGATAAAAATATTCTATTTCTATACTTTTGTTGAGAAAGAAGTGGTTTCCCTGAAGAAAAGGAGACAGAAGCAATATAGGGAAGCCATCGGGAAGGACTGCTGAAACTGGCGTTTGCTGCAGAGTCTTTGCTATCACAATGAGTACATAATTGTGTGTGTGTTGGGGGGGGGGTTTGTGTGTGCACGTGTCCTATCATCAAATAAGCAAAAGCTGTAAACATAAAATAAGACATACTTCCCAGGATTTATATATTTTTAAGGCTGTGCTAATCACAGTGTTAACTTTGGGAGCTATATATCTATTCCAAGGAAGATACCACTGCTTACATTTTTTAGCTCATATTGAATTCCTTCAGAGATCATATCATTATGTTTTTGAAATGTCCCCAGTGGTACCAAGTCTTTGTTCATTAATTTCTGCAAAGTCTAAAGTCTGTAGAATAAGCGAGTGAGTGTGGTTAAAAAAAAAAAAAAAAGATAAAAGAAAAAGAAAGCTATTAGCGGGAAAAGTAAGTGAGACTAATTTTCTTGTATGGTTAATAAACTCACAGGGAAGTTCCCAGATACAATTTCAAAGTGGTATAAATGTGACATGCATATGTATACACTGTAATAAAATAATCTCATGAATATTTGCTTAACTCAGATCTAACTAAGCAATCACCATAAAGTTGTGAATCAAAACACTAAAACAGGAAGTTCAAGTTCCCGAAACCTTGAACTCAACTATTTACATATTTCTGGTGAGCATAATTTGAATTAAATTATTTGTATATTTGTTTCTGTTTACCCTTTCAAATCATTTGCTTTACCAATGTTTTTGGTAGAAAATATAGATTTCCTTCACTGGGAAAATTCTAAGTCCTAGAAAAACACTGAAATAAAATGCTATGAATAGCAGAGAGGAGCCTACTAACAAAGGATCTCTATTACCATAAGGGACATTTTTAAGTAAGGATCTAATGATGAGATCCATTATTCATCCTGATCTTCTAACAAAAAAAATATACCTTAATAAGCATTTTAAATGAAAATAAAGTTATAAAAAGATTTTTCTAAATTAATATATGCTCCTTTGAAAAACCAAAACAACAAAGGAAACAGAAAAAATCTCATGACTCCTGCAATTAAAAGATAATCACAGTTTACATGTGAATATATTTTTTCTTGTTTTTTTCCTTAGTTGTTTATGAAAATAGAAAATTTACATGATTAGGTCGTATTTTATATATGACATTATATTCTTTGCATTTTTCCTGAGTATTCTATCCACTCACATGATCTCCGTTTATGAAAACATGGTTTGTAGTTGGGGGCTAGAACAGAAGCTGCTGTTAAGAGCTAACAGTGTTGGGAGAGTCTACTATATGCTAAGCACTGTCTGTATTACCTCTGCTCTTTCCCACAATAATTCTGTGAAGCAGGTTATACCCCACAATTTAAAGATGAAGAAACTAAAACTCAGAGAGGGCATTAACCTTCTCAAGATCACATAGCGAGCAAGCAAGCAGTGGGTCTGTGATTTGATGGTCAAGTCTCCCTGATTTCCTTTTCCACTAAACTCTGTGAAAGGAGTAGGTGCAATTTCTAGTTTTAGGTTTTGTTTTATTTTGGTTTGTGTGTCTCTAGAAGGAGTGATTCAGCACTAAGAGGAAAGGTGTTTTTGCATCACTTTTAACGATGATAACAACTATCGAGTAGGTCACTATGAAATGAGGATTGTGTGGCTTGGGTGAGAAGCTCTTCAAAACAAAAAGACTCATGATGTCTGAATTATTCAAATTGCCATGATATGGTAAAAGGCTGAATAGGGCACAGGGTTGTGGCACATGCTGAAAAGGTCTGACTGAAGTGTTCACAATGGTTTTTCAGAATCATGCCAAATGAAACAACCCAAATGTCCCTCCACTGGGGGATAGACAAACTGTTGTACATTCATATGGTGGAATACACCTCAGCAGCTAAAAAAAAAAAAAAAAAAAAGAGCAAACTACTGATACAACCAAAAACTTGGATGAATCTCAAATGCACTATACTAAAGGAAGGATGCCAGACTTGAAAGGCTCCATGCTATATGATGCCATTTATTTGTCATTTTGGGAAAAGCAAAACTAGGGAGAGAAATCAGATCAGTGGTTGCCAGGAGCTGTAGATTAGGGAGGGTTTGACTACACAGGGAAATAAGGAAAATTTTGGAGGGTGGGTGATGGAATTGTTCTGTATTTTGATTGTAGTTGTGGATATATGACTATATATGCATTTGTCAAACTATATGTTACGGAACTAAACATTAAAAAGGGCTAATTTTACTATATTAAATTATATCTTAATACAAATAATGGAGAAAAAAGTCAGCTTGCTTATTTTAGAAATGGCATTGTAAAAAGAAGACATGAAAAATGTTAACTACATAGAGTTGGTGATATGTAGCATTAGATATTTAAAGTACAAAGTATTTTAAGCATATAAATAGTAATGATATCCTTTAAACAGCTAAGTAAGAACTAAACTATATATAAAAGTAGATTAATGCTTTAGGATCAGAATGGATCATGGATATTGCCAGATACTCGAAGTCATCCAACTCTTCCACTTGCAAATATTTTGCTTGTAAATTATTATGAACGGCATTAACTATGAATAATACATAAATTATATACATTGACTCACCTCCTGGGATTCTTTGGAAAACTTTGCTCAAAGTATCTCCAGTTATTATGTTGTAACTTATCATAGCTAAAAACATAATTAAAACAATACAGTTACCAAGAAGCCATCACATATTTCATCTTGAATATTTTGATTTTTTTTTTTTGTTAAATACACTTTATTTTTCCCCCAAGTTTTTATTTAAATTCCAGTTAGTTAACATACAGTGTAATATTAGTTTCAGATGTAGAATTTAGTGATTCATCACTTACATACAATACCTGGTGCCCATCACAAGTGCCCTCCTTAATACCCATTAACTATTTTGAAAGTAATCAGTTATTCCAAAATATTGGCATAATCCTAATTCTTTCAAATATATATTGTGACTACAAATATGTATAATTTCAAAAAATAACTAGACAACAAATATATGGGAGAATATCAATTTATATTACAAGAACATTTTCACTTCACGAATTGATTCTTTCCAGAACAACTTTAAATAATTGTGAGTTTCCTTAGTCATTTAAAAGGTGATTTGTTTTGCTACAAAAGTTCAATTTCCACATATGTTTTCAGGCATACATGCATTGTTCAAAGTGAGGAACAATAATAGAAAATTGTGAAGGCTCCCAAATATCCCCTTATTTGAAAAAGGATCTAATGGTTTGACCAATAGATTCTGTATTATTGATTTAAAAAATGATGTCAATTTGGTCATTGGTGAATGTTAACAATTTACCTAAGAAGTGCTAGCGGACATGTTCACCATTATGGTACAGATTTAAAAATTTTTTTTTTTTTTTTTTAAGATTTTATTTATTTGTGAGAGAGAGAATGAGAGACAGAGAGCATGAGAGGGAGGAGGGTCAGAGGGAGAAGCAGACTCCCCGCCGAGCAGGGAGCCCGACGCGGGACTCGATCCAGGGACTCCAGGATCATGACCTGAGCTGAAGGCAGTCGCTTAACCAACTGAGCCACCCAGGCGCCCCTATGGTACAGATTTTAAATTACATGTTGGCCTTGTACATGGCTTCCACAAACCCTTAGGTTTTCAAAAAAACATATTTCAGCTGCGGAAGAAATCTATTATTTTACCTATTCACTTTTAATCTCCTATTAAAACTACCTTCTTCAGAAATAGTTGTATGTTTATGAAAGAGTTACATTTTTCATTTTCACATTCAACTTACCTATAAAAGGATAAAAAAACTGAAGAACAGAGAGGAGGAGATATCCTGGAAAGCCGAAGGTTTTATTGACCAAAGACTGGTATGTGTCTGTTCCAGAAAGGGCCCCTCCTTTTATCAATAAAACAAGGGAAAAGTCTGTGGCAAAAACAGCCATTAAACAAATGTCAGATGACATTTAATACAAAAACTTTTTGTATTTTGACTTAAAGAAAGAGAAACTTTAACGAGTTTAATTTAATGCTATAGTCAATTGGCTTGGCAAGGCTTACTTTCTGTTCATAAAACATTACCTTTCATGAAACAGTACTGTTTCCATTTATATATTTTTCAATTGAGATGCAAATACACTTAACATATCTGTGCAATGAACTGGGCAGAAGAGGGTATGCAGACTAGAGTCAAAGCATCAGGTTTTACTTTCCTAACCTAACCAGTGTAACGACTATTAACAGAATGTGGCTCAACGGTCCAAGCAGCAGAATGTAGGTAATCAAATATTTCATAGATGTTCAGTGTGTGAAAACCGAGAATGAAAAATGATGTAAGCATTCAGAAAAAAAATAGATTGAGGAGAATTAGATCATTGGTTTTATAACAAAGTACAATTAGTAACTTTATTTTATAGTTATGGTTAAGAGAGAACTCCAAGAATTTTTTTAAATTTACATTTTAAAGACTTAAGCTCTCATGTTAGAGTTGGAATTGAAGATGCAAATATACAGAAATTATGTAATTAAAAGTTAATCTCTCCTTTTTTTTTCATTTAACTCAATGTTTTCTGAGCACTTAATGAATGACACTTAAGTTGAACTGGGTACACAGCTATGTGATTCTTGTTTTTTCTCTTCTCTCGCTCATGCTTCCATCACAGTTGATTTTTTTTTTATCCTTTAAATAATTTGGAAATGCATTAAAATACAAAGAAGAAAATAGAAATCATTGCAATGTGCTTTCCACCTTGATTCCCTCCCACATCATTGAATCTTCTTTCAACAAATTCACCAGTGAGCTCCAATTTGATAAATCCAAACGACACCTCCTAAATCTTAATCTAATTTGCTATTTCATAGCAGTTGTTTTTTTTTTTTTTTCTGCTCACTATTCTCTTCCTCAATCACCTTCCCTTGGCCTTTGTGACATTACTTTCTTTTGGATTTCCTCCTACCTTTTTGACCAATCATATACAGTTTTTCACCAATTTCTTTAAAACCTGGATTCTTGGACTTTTTTCTCACTCTTCAAAATGTCCTACTGTGGGCTTATTCATCCCTACAGCTTTAATTTTCACACAGATGTTATTAACCCTTTTAAAATTGTATCTTCAACCTCGACTCCTCCAAAACTCCAAATTTCTATATCTAACTCTCTAATAAACATTTTATCTTGGAGATCTCATAGACATCTTGATTTTAAATGTCCAAATTCTGATTTATATATTTGTTCTAGAACCCGCATCTCCATCTATATTTCTCCAAACTGTGAACAGTACCAGCAGAAATTTGAGCATCACCCTAGCCTTCTCATTACCCACCACCTGCTACATTCTTTTGGTCACCAAATCCATTAACTATTGCATCATAAATTATTCGATGGTGTCCTCTCACTTCTAATCTCTAATCTACTTTATTTTAGTGTTTTATCATTTCTCACCTGGATTACTGCGAAAACTCCTAATAGTTCTCACATCTACGAATCTGGCCTCTCTTCAAAACACTTTTAACATTCCCACCCTACCAAGATTTTCTTGACATCCCTCCTGTACCAGATGGATCTGACCACAGCATAAATCTGATCTTGTCTTCTGCTTAAAATCCTCCAGGGGAATCCTCTAATACTTTTGGATAAAAAAAAAAAATCCTTTTCATGAGGCAGGAAAAATGATTTATTATGTGATCCTGGGTGGAAGACTTGACTTTCTTGAGTCTCATCTGTAATGTAAGACAATACCCCAAACCTTGATGAGTCTGTGAGGATTAATGTTTACATGTCTGCCATAATGCCTGGCACAATGAATGAGAGCTTGTGCTACTTTTGGCTGTTTCTTACAGGCTGCATCTGGTGGTGGAAAAAGTACTGTATCTGGAGTCTGATAATAATAACAATGAGAAGAACCGCAAAAATACTAGCAAATACTTTCACAACACTTTTTGTATGCCAAGCTTTTTCCTAAGTGCTTTATGCATATTGACTTGTTTAAGCTTCTCAACAACTCTAAGTAGGTGCAATTATTACCCTCCACTCCCTCTTTAATAGATGAGAAAAGCGAGGCTCGGAAGGTTAAGCAAATCGCTGAACTTCACAGAGCTAGAAAGGAAGAGTCGGGACTCAGATCCTGGTAGTCTGGCTCCAAAATCCATGCACTTAATCAAAGTTTCAACTCTGTTGTCAGTAACTGCTAACCTTGGGCAAGTCATTTTAACCTCTTAAAGTCTCAATTTCTTTCTCCATAAAATGGAACACGAATACCTATTTCATAGAGTCAGAAGGATTAAGTACAGTGGCTGCATTACGCTCAGCATCAAGCCAGTCCTCAGGAAGTGGTAATGATTATCATTACATGGGAGCCTTCATAAATGCCTCTGCAAACCTCTAACTTCCTCCCTTTCCACTTACAAACATCAACCCTATGCTTAAGCAGATGGAATCACTCACAAAGTTCCCTTTTGCATCTCCACATTTCCATCTGCTTAGAGCACCCTTCCATTTTCTTTGCTCACTCATAAACAGTCAGTAGAGGTGTCTTTTTGTCCCCAAAATATGCCTACTCCTTTGAGACTGGGTTAAATGCCAATATCCCTATCATCTTGCCCATATTTTTAATATGGTATTTTTCATAAAGTATTATAATTCTGTTTTTGTCTGCCTGACACTACATTGTGAGCTTCAACAGGCAGGAATAATGTTCTTCACTGATATAATGGCAGCAAAGTCACTAAATATTTGTTGAATAAGTCAATATAGCAGGATTGCTAGATGTCTACATATCTGATTAAAATTTAATGTGATAAATGGCCTAATGAGCATATTTTAAAATACTCTGCAAGCACAAAGAACACAGCAATTAATTATATTGCCTTTGTTTAAACCGGGAAAACTTCACAGAGGAGTAGGTCTTGGATACAGGATTTCACCAGGCCGAGAAGAAAAAGAATGTCAAGTAGGGAGACTATCCATGGGAAGGCAGCAAGAAAGCACATTCTCCAGGGATTGGAATAGTCCAGAATGGCTAAAACATAACTTCTACACATGGTAATGTTGGTCACTATGTGAAAGAGAGGTTAGATTAATTGGAGATGATACTAAAAGTTCAGATTGTGGCTGAGCTATGAAGGAATTTGAATGCAATGGTTTCTTTTTCTATTGTCATTATACAGTAATGGAATGCCTTGATTGGGGACATGAGAGAGACCAGACTGAGGTTTTATGAAGGTAATTCTGCAGTGATATGGAAGACTCATCAGGAAATGGTCAGATGCTAACGGCAGGAAAACTCAACAGCAACTTACTGACCAACGAAGAGAAAGAATGAGGACCTCAGTCACAGAGAGGAGGTAACCAGTTTCACAGATGTTGTGAAGTTTTGGTGAAGAACTGTATGTTTGGGATGAGAATGCTGACTTTTATAAAAGTTCAAAATACGTTGCTTAAAGTTAACAATTTGCTAAGAATTTAGTCAGTAATAAATGTGTTTCTCTACTTGTAAAGTATAAGCTATAAATATATATCTTAAGAGCTTTAGGAATCTGAAATATCAATCAATACAACATTTTGATCTCACTTTAAATATATTGCATGAAAATTTTAGATAAATCCCTGAATGAGTCCATGTCATTCAACATAAAAATTTTCTTTTAAATCAGTAATTTTTTCTTATTCCCCAACATTTCACAAAAATGGAAACAGAACTTAGAAAAACTACCTGCTGAGCTGGACATATCTCATTAGAGGCCTTAAAAACACAAAAGCATATAGAGAAAAACCATTGTGTAATTACCGTGTCAATTTAAAGAAAAACTCAGTATTATACCCTACTTGTAGATTTTCCTCTTAAAAGCCTAATTAAGAAATAAAATGAGTCATAGTCTATAAATTTTTTTGCTTCTGTGTGGTCATCCTTTATTCATCAAAACTAAAGATTTTGATCTTGCAACTGAACAAGAGTAACTCATTTCTACTGATTGATAAATTTGTAGTATACGACTTTGCAAAGGGCTGCTTACACTCTTTACTGTAAGTTTATGCATAACATTAGTTGAGAAAGTTATTCACATTATGATTTATTTGTGTATAATGTGACTTAATTCACCTCAAGTATTTAATTCTTAGGTGATATGTATTTTTTAATTTTTTTCTATCTACTAGCTTAGAGTGTGCATACATGTTTACAATGTACTTAAATAAGCCATGGTTATTATGCCTGGGCGGAAATTAATTGTTAGTGCTGACTGGGAAACAGGAAATTAAAAACTACAAGGGTAATCCTTGAATGGGATTTTTTAGTGTGATGAATGTTCTCATGAATGGAGTGCAGTTTTTAAACACCACCAACTCTGAATAAGCATAATGTTATGGGTCCCACCTTACTATGTTATGGGTCTTAAGCTACAAAGTAAGAGCTGTAGAAGCTCAAAGCGGCTTAGGTTTGGGGAGAACAGGCGGTGAGACAAAAGGAGGGAGGAAGGCAGTCCAGTGCTTCTGCAGCTCTGACTTTGGTATCTATGGCATGCTTTACTCTCTCTTCCTCAGCCTGAGGGAAAAAAATGGCAGTTACAGGCTGGTCTTCAAAACCTGAGATTTTTTGAGGGCATGGCATCTTGGTCAGGGTCTCCGGAAGCAGAGATGGTTCAGAGATTTTTGGACAAGGGTCTTTGAGGGAGCGCTCTTCAAGAGAATGGGAGTGACAGGATAGGGCAGGGGAAACAGTTCAGCATGGAGGTGGTCTCCGGTGGAGACTAGCTGCACCTGCAACAAACGTTGGTCTCTCCGGGCCAGGGGTGCAGGTGTGTGTGCGCTCAAGCACGCACAGCTTTTGTGTTCCTATCAGCCAGTCTGTGGCTGAAGGCTGTGGGGAAACGGTGGCTGGGGATCATAAGCTCACAGAAAGGTGGTGCCATTGAGAGCCAGGTCAATACTGAAAAAACAAGGCTGAGGTGTTTTACATTCCCTGGTAAAAGAGCATCTAAGTGACCACATATAGTGGCCACCATAAAAACAACCACTGCAGGGGGTATCTGTGATCACTGCCTTTTTCACATTGATCCCAAGGTAGAGGAAGGACCCTGTGATTGTCATGAGGTGAGCTGGTGGGGTGACAGGGCAGGGATGAGAACAGCAGGAAGAGGAGGTGATTATAAGTTGTAAAGCCTGTACTCAGATGGAAGAATGGCAAAACGTGAGTGTGAACGAACTTGTTACATGAAAAGGGGGAAGCAGAAGGGAAGTGATACAGAAGCACCTTATTGCTGCACTTAAAGATAGTGGCAGGCAGGGAGCCTAGGCAGGCACAGGAGAGGTGGGGAGTGGGTGGTGAACCCTGCTGGTTGAGCAGCAGGCCTTTTAGTTCTACTTGCACAAAAATAGCTAGAAAAAGTTGTTTATTTGTGTACACCTGCTTAAGGTTTTTTGTGGGAAGGGAAGGCCTGATGTCTACCCTTTCAAAGCAGTCTCAGCATTAATCAGCCTTTAAAATGACTCCCATCTACCACTCTCTGCATAAAGTGAAAAAGGCACATGAAAAGGATTTAGACTTGGTAATATATAATGCTTTTCTAATCTGTTCAGGGGATTAGCAGGAAAAGTAAATCTTCTCAGACATAAATGTCTGAATTCTTTAGGATTATTTGTTGCACTTCTTAATTAGGAAATTCAATTATTGTGTGTGTGTGTGTGTGTGTGTAATCATCATAGCACAATTTAAGTTGTAGGAAAAAACAATTACATAGTATTTTACCTGTAACATATGAAACCCCAAATAAAAGCAATATTCCCAGAGGAAAGCCAGCTTGCTTCATTGAATAAGGCAATCCTGGAAAAATATAAAATGCCCCACCCATCATATTAATAAAACATATAGAGATATAGAAGCTTCCCCCAATTCCTATATATAACAGGCTAAGTAAGTTGACATATTTATAGGACATGGTTGTAAACAGTGCATATTACTACTCAAATTAAATGTTAGCATATTAATACCATTTCAGAATAGAATGCAAGCTAAGGACACGTCAAGAGAGCAAGTTTATGAGATGATGGAATAAGGATAAGAAAGCAGCAAATGAAAAACAGATGCCAATTCACTTCAGGGTGAGGAGGGAATATGACCTTGAATATATGGAAAATAATGACCTAAAGCTTTCCTTACACACTAGCTGGGAAAGCAGAGAGGGTAGTAAGAGCACAAAAGGATTATGGGATATGAAAGAAGACTGACTCCAGAATCCAGTGGGTAACCAGGAGAGAAAAATGAGAAGGCAAAATATTTTTTATTATTTATTAATTTTTAATTTTTTTTACTATTTATGTATTTTTTAAAAAATTATTTATTCATTTGAGAGAGAGAGAGCAAGAACAGGAGCAGGGGGGGATCAGAGGAAGAGGGAGAAGCAGACTCCACACTGAGCAGGGTGCCCTACCTTGGGCTCGATCCGAGGACCCTGGGACCATGATCTCAGCCAAAAGCAGATGCTTAACCGACTGAGCCACCCGGGCACACCAAAAGTGTTTTTTATAAAGCTGAAGCGGTATATAAAAGTATTTCTTATGAATTTTTTTGGAAATGGCCAATTTTAGATTATGGGCAATAAAATACTTAAGATAAAACATATTTAAAATATATCCACCCAGAATTTTTATTCTCTGGAAAATTTTCCCTTAAAATATCTGCTGAACATAATTAAGAGCTATTTTTTAATGTTGCTGACATGAATCAGCTTCAAGTGTTCACTTCAGGAATTAACTCTGGAATTCTGCCAAGTAGAGCTGTCCACATCTCCCTAGTTCATGGAGGTAGAGTTTCAAACAAATCTTTGCCCCTACTTGATTACTTTGCCTCACGTACCTCTATTTTATGTGCCATTAAAAAGAACTGTCTATATATGGAAACAAGTAACATAAAGAAACACATCAGCTTGTAAAAGGTGAAAAAAGTAACTCAATTCAGATAAATGTTCAATGATAACTGTAACTAAAATGTCAAAACTTTACAGGAAAAAGTATTCTCAATGCATATTGCAGGATTTTGTTTTGTCCTTGCTTTTTCTTAAATTGGATGTTTTCAAATAAAAAAAAGAATAATTAGGGGTGCCTGGGTGGCTCAGGTCATGATCCAGGGGGCCTGGGATGGAGCCTTGCATCAGGTTCCCTGCTCAGCAGGGAGCCTTCTTCTCCCACTCCCTCTGCTGCTCCCCCTGCTTGTGCTCTCTCTCTCTCAAAGAAATAAATAAAATCTTTAAAAAAAAAGAATAATCAGCACTGAAAAAGTAATTGCCTTAATTACTATAATGCAACACACTTTATTTTGTCAGAATTTTCCCCTTGGTTCAAACTGGGAAAATACGAGCTGCTCATTTCTTTCAATTCTGATTATTTGGCTCCTTTGTTAAAAAAAATCTATGCATTTTCATTCAACCAATATCTACTTATTGATTGAATGATACTTAAAATTAATATATCATAATAAGTTTGTACTTTAAAATTAAAACTGGATAGATAGGTAAGGAAATACTGTATGATTTAATTTTTCACAAGATTGTTGTTTTCACATTAAACTCATGTACCTTCCATATTACCAACTATCTGGAGATTTACACTCTAGAAGGTCATAGAAAGGTGGTTTAAATAATGGTGGACCCTTCAGGAAGGGGGAAAAAGTATATTAGGCAGCATTATCAATTGACCATATAGCCTATAAAAATAAATTGAGCATATTCCATATGCAGATCCACCTTAGACTACCACATATGGGGGATGCTCTCAAATGAAGAAAAAGTCTGAATCACGACCCCAGCTTCAGCATAAAAGACACTGTTGTGATGCACATAGTTACATTGGGAAAAAAGGATGGTTTTTATGGAAAAATTTACCAATTCTATTATTTAAGATTTTTTCCTTAAAAATAATCAATACAAGCAACATGGTAAGAGTTTTAAATTTTGTCATGGTAAGAGTTTTAAATTTTGTCTTTTCACTTAAAATTTAAGACAAAACAAAACAACACTTACCTATTATACCAGATCCCATAATGGAGTTGACAACATTAAAAACAGCTGTGAACTGACGATAAGTTTTCCCTTTGTGCTTATGTTCAGAAACGAGGGTTTCTCTGTCATCTAGATTGCTCTGTTTCAATATATAAAATGGCAATTAAGTATTCACTAGGTCAAAAAATTAGAAAAGTGTTAGACAAATACGCAACGCAGGACACCAACACGACATTAGTAGTAATAATTAGTAATGTCAGTAACTGTAAGAAAATAATGATTAGTATAATACAATAAAGAGTAACAATAACAGGTAATTCAACAGAGCATTGTAAACAAACTCCATTCTAAAATGTCCCAATTACAGCTGCGCCAAGTTCAAGGACTGCTGCATGGAATCCCAGAATACAGGATCTGTTAGGGAGCCAATGATGCGATTTTGTGAGATTAAAGGGGTTATATTGAAAAGTGCCTGCCAAGGAAAAAAAAAAGTCAGATGGAGGCAAAACTTTTTCTCCTGGAGAACTTTCCGCGGTGCTAAACCAAGACCCCAGGTGAAGTTAGCTGCTCTCTATTGCAGGGTGAATGAAACTGGAAAGGACCTGGCTGCAGAAGCTGCCCCACGTCCCAGCTTTACCTGCGGCGGGATGACGGGCCCCTGTGCCTGGTAGCCCATGGCTGCTACAGAGTCCTCAGTACGTGGAAGGCTCGAGCGCCTCGATAGCCCACTCAAGCCTGCCCAGCCTCCTCGGCGACCTCCTACAGCTGGAGTCTGCGCGCGGCGGGAGAGGGGAGCAAGCGGTCCCGCGGTTGCCCCTGGCCCCACCTCCTCAGCTCCCCCCGCCCCCGCCCCGGGGCGCGGGTTGCAGCCCAGAGCTCACTTGGCTGCCGCAGCCCGGAGCTCTTCCCTACCGGAGCTTGCCCAGCCAAGGCACCCTCCTTCTACCGCAGGATGCTACAGGATGTTTCTGATCTGGGCAGCCCTCTCTCCCTGTGCCCTCCTTTTCCACCCCACCTCCAGTTGGAAAGCACAGTGTGTTCCGCCCTACACTGCCCTGCCCAGATTGTAAAAAGAGTTACGATGCCTTCATTTTAGTCCATTCCAAGGTTAGCTGCTCTTTGGCTGGAGTCTGATGCCCAGTTAAGAACGCAATAGCACCGCTGCTCCCATGGAGCATGGTTTCTATTACCACCTCCTCCCATTCCCTACACAACTTCTGTGTCAGAGATGCTAGATGAAAACACAGGACTTTTATTTTAAATGGAAAACAACCAACCAGACAAAAAACTTTTCTAGAGTTTTAGCAAAGTTGAATACTGAGCATGCTTTGGTTAAATGTTTCCTAATGACTTTTCAGAAAAGCAGACTTAAAGAGTGGAAAAGGAGATGGATTGATGATAGATTCAGGTAGTGAATCTTAAAAGCAGGGAGGAGGGAAGTGTAAGGGGGATGGGAAAGGGAAGGCACTTAGAATAGCTGAGGTAGAAAGAATCTTCAATGATCACCTATACACCCTTCTTATATTACAGATGAAGAAACTGGCCCAGGGAATATTCAATCACAAAGAGAATACATAGAGAAACGTTTCAAGGACAGTAAGAGCGGTGATATAATACCGTACTTATCAAATACTTACTAAAGAAGTTCTTTTAAATTATGAAACATTTAAAAATATGAAAAAAGCTAAAGAGAAGTATAAAATAAGCTCCATATCAAATTAACAAATGTTAACATTTTTAAAAAAGATTTTATTTATTTCAGAGAGAGAGAGAACACGAGCGGGGTGGGGGAGGGGCAGAGGGAGAGGGAGAAGCAGACTTCCCGCCGAGCAGGGAGCCTCCTCCAGCCTCCATCGGAACCCTGGGATCGTGACCTGAGCCCAAGGCAGATGCCTAACCGTCTGAGTCACCCAGGTGCTCCCACAGATGTTAACAAGTGATTTTATTTATTTATTTATTTGAGAGAGAGAGTGAGAGAGCGAGAGAGAGCTTGAGCAAGGGGAGGGAGAGGGACAGAATCTCCAGCAGACTCTGTGTTGAGCAGAGAACCCTTCCTGGGGTTGGATCCCAGGACCCCCGAGATCATGACCTGATCCGAAATCAAGATCAGAGGCTCAACTGACTGAGCCACCCAGATGCCCCAACAAATGTTAACATTTTGTCACATTTTCTTCTACCGCAAAAATAAACATTTAATATTGCAGTGGAAACCCCTTTGTCCATCCCCATTCCTTTCTCTTCACCCTGAAGTCATCTAATTCATGAAGTTGGTGTATATCTTTTCTATCCATGCTTTATATTTTAACTCATTCATGTGTAGCCGTAAATAATATATGACATTGATTTGTATGTTTTCAAGATATACAAAAGATGGTTCCATATTGTACATGTTATTTTTCCCACTAGCATTAGTGTTTGTTTACCTAATATACAGTTTTCAAGATATATTATATAGACATAAGTAGGTAGAGTTTATTCATTTTATCTCTCACAGTTCAGTTAGCTATCCTCCTACTGAAGGTTGTTAAGGTTCTAATTTTACACCCTCCCGGAGCATATTAAATGACAGATTCTCTAGCAGTAAAATTGTTAGGAAATAAATCATGCATATTTAAACTTCACAAAATATTCCCAAATTGCTCTACAAAATGGTAGTATCAATAACACTCCCACCAGCAGAGATGGAATTCCTGGTTTTTTTGCATTGTCTACAACACCAGGACTTCCTTTTTTTTTTTTTTTTTTTAAGTTTTGTTGTTCTGATGGGTTCTTAAATGGTATATACTTATTGTATAAATTTGTATTGTCCCATTCTATAGTGTGATTGAGAATCTTTTTATAATATTTGATGAATGTAATTAAATATTTAGGTTGTCCTCTTTGTGAATTTCATTTTATATCCTTTGCCCTTTTGATTTTGGTTGTTAGTCTTTTTCTTATCGATGTGTGAGAGTTACTTATGTATTTGGGGTGCCAATTTATGTCAGTTACATATTTTGCACATATTTTCTCCCAGCTTCTTTCTTTTAAAACTATTTGTGGCATTTTTTTAATTATGCAAAATATATACTTTTGATATACTCAAAATTAGTAATCTTAATCCTAATATAAATGCAATAAGAGAGAAAATCCCAGCATTATTTTACTAAAAAATACAGATTCAAAAATTCCAAATAAAATATTAGCAAATTGACTCCAACAGTGTACGAAAAGTTAACAATATCATGACAAAGTTGGGTATACCTCAAGTATGAAAGGGTGGCTTAACTTAAAAAATCTATAAACGTAATTTCCCACATTAACAGATTATAAGAGAAAACCAAAACCATGTAATTATTTTACTAGATACAGAAAGTTTGATAATGTTGAATTCACAACTGAAAAATTCCTCTTTGTAAATTAGAAATAGAAGACAACTTCCTTAAACTAATAAATTATAGCAGATATTTTCATCAATGGGAAAATTTTGGAAGTATTTTCATTTAATTAAGAAATGAAACAAAAATACCCATGATCATGACTTTTTTAAAGATGATGTTGGAGTCTGTGGCCTTAAGCAATAAGAAAAGAAAAAGAAATTAGAGATATGAGGATTGGAAAGGTAGAAATAAAACCATCATTTTCAGATAATAAGATTGTTTATATAAAAAAAATCAAAATAAAATATTAGAAGGGAAAATATTAGAAGTGATAGAGACTTTAGGGAGTTGACTAGATAAAAGAGCTACCTGCAAATATATTAATTTTTCAAAAACAA
Organism: Leptonychotes weddellii; assembly: GCF_054177405.1. Lineage (NCBI taxonomy): Eukaryota > Metazoa > Chordata > Mammalia > Carnivora > Phocidae > Leptonychotes > Leptonychotes weddellii. The sequence continues at coordinate 60,759,878 of NC_138371.1, read as the reverse complement.
CAACAAACAACTAGATATTATAATAAAAAGAAACTAATTTTTAATAGTGTCAGAGAATAGCAAATACTCAGCAAGAAATTCAACCAAAGATGTGCACAGTCTCTTTTTAGAGAAAATTACAATAATCAAGAGAAATTAAATAAGTGGAAAAAGTACCAAATTCATGGATAAGGAGGATAAATAAAGATATCGATTCTGTCCATGTTGACTTACTGATTAAGTATAATGTTTCACTATAATGACCACAAATATTTAGGACTGTAAATTTGTAAAACTTGTAAACTTTTCCTTTTTTAATTACAAAAAAAGTTTGTTTTTAAAAAGTAAAAAATAAAATAAAAAGGAGAAAGAATTTTAAATGATTGTATTTGTACCTTTAATTATCTTTAAGACTTTTTTCAATATATTATATGTGTTTTTGTATGTGTGTGCATTTTTTCTTTTTGTGAATATGGGCTGTATGGTAGCTTAAAATATGTCTACAAATTCTCTGACACTCCTTCCTTCAGGAAGTGGAGCTTCTTTCCCCTTCCCTTGAATGAGGGCTGGACTCAGTGACTTGCTTCTAATAAATTGCAATATGTATAACCTCTGATTCTAAGTCATAAAAGTCATTGTGGTTTCTGCCTTGTTCTCTCTCAGATCACTCACTGTAGTAGCAGCCAGTTGCAGTGTCATGAATGCATTCAAGGTCCTCATAGCAAGAAACTGAAGCCTCCCGCCAATGCCTTGTGAGTGATACATTGAAAGGGAATCCTTTAGCCCCAGTCAAGCCTTCAGATGACTGCAGCCTCAGCCACCATTCCAACTGCAACCTGAGCCAGAGCGACTCAACCAAGCTGCTCCTTCCTGACCCACAAAAATGTGAGATAATAAATGTTTATTTTTGTTTTAGACCATTAGTTTTGGGACTATTTGTTATACAGTGATAGATAACTAAGAAAGGATTTCCTATACTTTTTTTTTTGCTGTTTAGTCTTTATTTATATTTTAAAAATTGAATGTTTTATTTTTATTTTGAGCCGTTTTAGGTTTAGAGCAAAATTGAGTGGAAGGTACAGAGATTTCCCTTATACTCCTTGACCCCACATACGCATAGCCTCTCCCATTATTAACATCCCCCACCAGAGAGGCACATTTTTTAGAATTGATGAACCTACATTGGCACATCATTATCACCTGTACTCCACAGTTTACATTAGGGTTACTGTTGATGTTACACATTCTGTGAATTTGGACAAATATATAATGATGTGTCTATCATTACAGTATCATACAGAGTAGTTTCAACTGCTTTAAAAATTCTCAGTGCTCCGCTGTTTTATCCCTGTCCTCCTGCCCCCTAATCCCTGGAACAACTGATATTTTTACTGTCTTTATAGTTTTGTCTTTTCCAGAATATTATATATATGTGCCTTGGTGGTATAGTGGTGACCAGAGTTGCCTTCCAGAATGTCATATAGTTGGAACCAAACAATATGTAGCCTTTTCAGATCAGCTGCTTGCACTTAGTAATATGCATTTAAGTTTCCTCCATGACTTTTTATGGCTTGATGGCTCATTTCTTTTTAGTGTTAAATAATATTTCATTGTCTGTATGTACCACAGTTTATCCATTTGTCTGCTGAAGGACATCTTGGTTGCTTCCAAGTTCTGGAAGTTATGAATAATGCTGCTATAAATATCTGTGTGTAGACAAAAGTTTTTAGCTCCTTTGGGTAAATACCAAGGAGTGCGATTGCTGGGTCCTATGTAAGAGCATGTTTACTTTTGTAAGAAATAATCAAACTTTCTCCCAAAGTGGCCGTACCATTTGCATTGAATGGTAAAATGAATGAATGAGATTTCCTGTTGTTTCACATCCCTTGCCTGAATTTGATGTTGTCAAAGTTCTATATTTTGCCCATTCTAATAGATGTGTACTGGTATTTCATTGCTTTAATTTGCATTTCCCTGATGACGTATAATGTGGGGCATCTTTTCATGTACTTGTTGGTCACCTGTGTATCTTTGGTGAGGTGTCTGTTAATGTCTTTGGCCACTTTTTAATTGGGTTGATTTTCATTGTTGAGTTTTAAGAGTTTCTGTATATTTTGGATAACAGTTCTTTATCAGGTATTATCTTTTGCAAATATATTCTCCCAGCCAGTGGGTTTTCTTTTCATTCTCTTGACAGTTTTTTTTTTTTTTTTTTAGAGCAGATGTTTGTAATTTTAATGAAGTCCCATTTATCAAGTGCTTCTTTATGGATTGTGCCTTTGGTGTTGTATTTAAAAAGTCATTGCCAAACCCAAGATCATCTAGATTTTGGATGCTATCTTCTAAGATTTTTATGATTTTGCATTTTACATTTAGATCTGTGATCCGTTTTAAATTAATTTTTTAAGGGTGCTAAGTTTGGTGTTTGGTTTCCTTTTTTTAAAATGTACATGTCCTGTTGTTCCAGCACCATTTGTTGAAAAAACTCCATTGTATTGTCTTTGCTCATTTGTCAAAGATAAGTTGACTATATTATGTAGGTTTATTTCTGGATTCTCTTATCTCTTCCACTGATCTGTTTATCTAGTCTTTCACCATTTCCCCACTGTCTTTATGACTGTAACTTTATAGTAAATCTTGAAGTCAGGTAGTGTCAGTCCTAAGTATTTATACCTAAGCATTTAATTTCCTGGGTGCTAATGTATTGTGCTTTTGAATTTCAGATTACACTTGTTCTTTGCTAGTTTATAGGAAAGTGATTGGCTTTGCTAACTAACCTTGTAACCTGAAATCTTGCTATAATCACTTATTAGTTGCAGGGATTTTTCATTCCCAATTCTTTCCAGTGTTCTGCATAGATGATCATATCACCTATGAACAAAGACAGTTTTATTTTTTCCTTCCCAATCTGTACACCTTTTGTTTCCTTTTCCTGTCTTGCTTGCATTATTTAGGACTTCCAGTATTATGCTAAAAAGCAATGATGAGAGGGGACATCCTTTGCCTTATTACCTAGCTTAGTGGGAAAGCTTTGAGTTTCTTACTATTAAGCATGATGTTTGCTGAAGGTTTGTTGTACATATTATGTATCAAGTTAAGGAAGGTCCCCCTATTCCTGTGTTCTGAGAATTTTTATCATGAATAAGTGTTGGATTTTGTCAACTGTGTTTTCTGCATCTAGTGATCTCATCATGTGATTTTTTTTCTTCTTTACCCTGTTGACGTGATCGATTGCATTAATGGATTTCTGAATTTTGAACTAGCCTAGCATACCTGGGATAAATTCCTCTTGGTTGTGGTGTATAATTCTTTTTGTACACTGTTGGACTCAATTTAATTGAATTTGAATAATACTTAATTGAACAATATTGAATTGATTCATTATTTTGTTGAGGATTTTTGAATCTGTGTTCCTGAGAGATATTGGTCTGTAGTTTTCTTTTCTAGCAATGTCTTTCTCTAGTTTGGTATTAGGTCAATGCTGGCTTCATAGAATGAGTTAGGAAGTAGTTCATCTGATTCTATTTTCTGCAAGTGATTGTAGAGAACAAGTATAATTTCTACCTTAAATCTTTGGTAGAATTCACCAGTGAATCCATCTGGGTCTGGTGTTTTCTGTTTGAGAAGGTTATTAATTATTGATTCAATGTATGTAACAGATATAGGCCTATTCACATTATCTATTTCTTCTGTAAGTTTTGGCAGATTGTATTTTTCAAGGAATTGGTCCATCTCATTTAGATTATTAAACTTATGGGCATTGAGTTTTTATAATATTCCTTAATTATCCTTTAATGTCCATGGGATTTATAGTGATGTCCCCACTTTCATATCTGAAATTACTAATTTGTGCCTTCTCTCTTTTCTTAGTTAGCCTACCTATAGGCTTATTGATTTTTTCAGTCTTTCGTGTTGTTTAATTTCCAAATATTTGGATGTTCTAACTATTTTTCTGTCATTGATTTCTAGTTTAATTTTGTTTTGGTTTGTAAGCAGACCTTGTATGATTTCTATTCTTTTAAAGTTGTTAAGGTGTGTTTTATGGTCCAGAATGTCCTCTATCTTGATGAATGTTCCATGCATGCTTGAGAGGAATATGTATTCTGCTCTTGTTGGGTGAAGTAGTCTATAGATGTCAACTATATCCAGTAGATTGATTGTATTTTTTAATTCAACTATGTCCTTACTGGTTTTTTGCCTGATGGATATCTCCATCTCTGATATAGCTAAAATTTCCAACTATAATAGTATATTTATCTGTTTTATTCTTGTAGTTCTATCTATTTTTGTCTCACGTGTTTTAATGTTCCATTATTAGACACATACATGTTAAGGATTGTTATGACTTTTTGTAGAAGAGACCCCTTTATCATTATGCAACACTCTTCTATCCCTGATGACTTTCCTTGTTCTGAAGTCTGCTCTGTCTGAAATTAATATAGCTACTCCTGCTTTCTTTTGATTAATGTTAGCATAGCATATTTCCATTCATTTACTTTTGACCTATACATGTACTCATATTTAAAATGGGTTTCCTGTATATAAAATATAATTGAGTCTTGTTTTTTGATCCACTCTGGTAATCTCTGTCTTTTCACTGACTTTCAAGGTGATTAGCGATATAGCTGGATTAATATCTATCACATTTCTTTACCGTTTTCTGTTTGTTGTCCCTGTTCTTTGTTCCTATTTTTGTCTCCCACACTTTTTCTGTGTTTTATGGTTTTATTTGAACATTTTGCATAATCCCATTTTCTCTCTTTTCTTAGCCTATCAGTTGTACTTATTTTTTTTTTTTAAAGATTTATTTATTTGACAGAGAGAGATAGCGAGAGAAGAAACACAAGCAGGGGGAGTGGGAGAGGGAGAAGCAGGCTTCCCGCAGCGCAGGGAGCCTGATGTGGGGCTCGATCCCAGGACCCTGGGATCATGACCTGAGCTGAAGGCAGACGCTTAATGACTGAGCCACCCAGGCGCCCCTATTTTTTTACTTTTTAAAGTGGTTGCCATAGAGTTTACAAAGTACATTTATACCTAATCCAAGTCCACTTTCAAAAACACTCCTCTGCTTTACAGGTAGTGCAAGTACCTTATAATGATTTAAAAATCCTAATTCCTCTCTCCCATCTCTTGTATCATTTCTGTCATTCATTTACTTCCATATAAGCATACAAATGTATAGTATGCATATAAGCATATTTGATCGAATACATTGTTGTTGCTCCTATTTGAACAAACTGTTATCTGTTAGATCAATTAAGAATAAGAAAAATAAGTTTTTATTTTACCTTCATTTACTTCTTCTCCAATGTTCTTCTCTTGTTTATATAGATCCAAGTTTTTGACATATTTTCTTCCCTCTAAATAAGTCATTTTAATATTTCTTGCAAGGCAGGTCTACTGGTAACAAATTCCCTCAATTTTGTATTTCTCTTTCACTTTTGAAGGTTATCTTTGCAGGGTACAGAATTCTAGGTAGATGAGTTTTTTTCTCTCTATACTTTAAAGATTTCACTCTACTTTCTTCTTGCTTATGTAGTTTCTGAGGAGAAGCTGGGTATGGTTAAGTCTTATCGTTGTTCCTGTATAGGCCAGGTATTTTCCCCCTGGCTTTTTTTTTTTTTTTAAGAACTTCTTCTCTATCTTTGATTTTCTATGGTTTGAAAATAATATTCCTAGGGTTTTTTGTTTTGTTTTGTTGTTTTTTTGCATTTATCCTGCTTGGTGTTCTCTGAGCTTGCTGGATCTGTGGTTTGATGTCTGATACTATTTTGGGGGAAATTCTCAGTCATTCTTGTTTCAGTATTTCCTCTGTTCCTCTTTTTCTTCTCCTCCTGGTATAGCTAATATGCATATGGTACACCTTTCATAGTTGTCCCATTGTTCTTGGATATTCTGTTCTGGGTTTGTGTTTTTTGTTTTTGGTTTTTTGAGGGTTTTTTTTTTTTTTCACTCTTTTTTCTGTTAGCTTTTCAATTTTGGACTTTTCTATTTAGATATCCTCAAGCTCAGAGATTATGTCCTCAGCCAAATCTGGTCTACTAATAAGCCCATTAAAGATATTCTTCATTTCTGTCACAGTGTTTTTTATCTCTACCATTTCATTTTAGCTCTTTCTTAGGATTTCATTTTTCTGCTTACATTGTCCATTGGTTCTTTCATGCCTTCTACTTTGTTCACTAGAACTGTTAGCATCTTAATTGTAGTTGTTTTAAATTCCTTGTCTGAGAATTCCAACATCCCTCCTGTATCAGAGTCCGATTCTGATGCTAGCTTGTCTCTTCAGACTGTGTTTTTTGTCTTTTGGTATGTCTTATATTTTTTTCTTGATAGCTGGACATGATTTACTGGATAAAAAAAACTGCTATAAATAAGCCTTTAGTAATGTGATGGTGAAGAGGGTGGAGGGGAAGCATTCTATAATTCTATGAGTAAGTCTCTGTCTTTTAGTGAGTCTATACCTCTGGATTGTGAACTCCACATGTGCTTCTCAGTACTCCCTTCCCCCTTAGGTGGGATAGGATGGTTAGAGGAGGCTGGAGTTATTTGTTTTCTTTCCCCCAGGTCAGTTAGGCTCAGATAAAACCACAGCAGGCTAGGCTCTGGTTAAATAGCTTTTCCTGAGGGTGGACCTTGTTAAGGAAGAACAGAATGCTCTGGAGTATTTAAAGATTATTCTTTTCCCCTCCTCTTACAGTAAACAAGAGGAGACTTTTCTCTGGTATTTATTTTGAAAACCTGGTTGAGCTTCTGGAGGCAAAATTCACAAAAGCGTAGGGACCCCTGATGACTGGGTCCCCCTGGATTTACGTCTCAGGCATGTAATGCTAAGCCTCCAGGAATTCATCCATTACAGTTCAAGTTTCCTTCCTTTGGCACTGGTTCCCATGGGGGTTAGTGATTATCTGTATTTGTCTGTTGGTCTGTCTAATTCTGTAGGCAGTGGTTTGCCCTGTGACCTCACTTCTCTTAAGGATCTAAGAAGAGTTGTAGATTTTTCAGTCTTCTACTTATTTTTAGGATGGAGTGGCATATTCCAGCTTTTTATATGCTGGACCAGAAACTGGAAGTTCTTTATGCATATTTTATGATCTTTATTAAAGATCTTTTTTTCTAATTTCAAAAGTATTATTTTTTTAAATATAATTTCAAAAGTACTATATTCTCAGTGAGAAAACATGAAGAAAGTGGAACACAATTACTGGAAATCTTCCCATGTAAAGGTAAACACAGTTAATGTTTTTAGAAACCTACAGTTTACTCAGATTATACAATGTTTGATGTGTGCATATTTACATGCACATAAACAGTTTTACTGAGTCCATCTTAGCTTCAGATAAAGGCCATGGGAGCCAGACTTTCAGGAATGTAGAGAGCCTTAATTTGAGCTTTTTATCAGATTGTATAATTATGTAATAGTATACTATACCCATGTAGGATTATTACTTTATTATTCAGTTACAGTCCAGACTAGGTGACCTCCAAGAGCACCTAGCTCTCCTAGAAATAATCGGAGAAGGCTCTATCTTGGCAGAAGCCCAAATTTATAGAGTTAGTTCTGATGGCTAATCTGACTCTTTTCTCTCATTGTTAAGGCTCAAGTTTGGATAAGACTAGAAATAACAATTTTTCAATCCACATCTCTGGGAAAGTTCCTTTTTCCTTAACCTTGGAAAGGAGTCTGGAAGAGGGGCAATTTTGTTTTTATGTAAAACTGTATGATTGATATTCTCCAGGATATTAGATTATTGGCTTAGTTACTATAACAATTAGAGCCTTAATATGCAGAGTCTCAAACAA
>NC_138371.1:60703562-60751599 GCF_054177405.1 Leptonychotes weddellii | reverse complement strand
AGGGGCCTTTCTTTCTCTCTTATCTTTCCAGGCATAGAGGTGTTCAGTCTTTAAAAGTCTGGAAGGACAGCTCAGATACTTTTGGCTAAATAATCAAGATGTATTCTTTCTTTTTATGGATTAATCATCTTACGAAATCATTCTTATAACTATCTTTTATGATCTGTATATTGCTCATCATCAAGAAATATTTTCGTGGTGCCATGTTATTATTATTGCATAAAGTATTTTTGATGTTTTCTAACTGTAATTATTAGAATTAGGTAAAGTCACTATATTGTCATTTCTGGTTGGGAGTCAGGGGGAGGGGGCACTGAGGAATGAGTTAAAAATAGTGTAAGATAAGCCCTGGTTTCCCCCAAGACAGTGCTGGTTTAGGCTTCTTTTTCCAGTGTAATTATGAATAGCATCCTTTTCATTCTCAATAGTGTCCCAGTTTGGAAAATAGTTTCCAACATCATGCTAAAATGTACCTGGGGAATAATAAAACCACCTAATATCTGCATAGCACTTCACAGTTTTCTCTAGTGATGTCCTAGCTAACATGGGATGGAAGATCCAAAACCACAATTTTTTGTTAGTTCTTTGGTTAGTATAGCAGATGAGGAGTTCAGGCTCTGGAATCAGAAGAACCTAAGTTTGAACCAAAGCTCAAGGGATCTTGGCAAGTTGCTTAACTTTTTGAGCCTTAATTTCTTTATTTATACAAAGGGAAGAAGGAAACAGTACCTCTTTCATAGCAGTAGTTGTGGGGATTAAGTGAGAACCTATTTGTATTGGTTTCCTACGGCTGCTGTAACAAAGTACGTAAACTGGGTGACTTAAAACAACACACATTTATTCTTGCAGTTCTGTAAGCTCGCAGTCTGAAATCAAGGTATCAACAGGGCCATGATTCCTCTGAAAACTATGGGGAAGAATCCTTTCCTGCTTCTTCCTAATTCCAGGTAGTTTGCCAACAATCTTTAGTATTCCTCGGCTTGTAAATGCATCACTCCAATATTTCATCTTCACATGGCATTCTCTCTATGTCCCTTCACATACTCTTCCATCTGTGCATGTCTGTGTCTTTGTTCAAGTCCCCCCCCCCCTTTTTTTTTAGATTGTCTTTATTTGTCAGAGAGAGAGAGAGAGGGAGAGAGCAAGCGCACAAGCAGGGAGAGCGGCAGGCAGAGGAGTAAGGAGCCCGATGTGGGGTTCGATCCCAGGACCCTGGGATCATGACCTGAGCTGAAGGCAGATGCTTAACTGACTGAGTCACCCAGGCTTCCCAAGTTCCCCTTTTGGTAAGGACATCAGTTACATGGGATTAGGGCCACGCTAATGCCCTCATCTTAACTATACCTGCAGAGACCCTATTTTCAAATGAAGTCGTATTCTGAGGTACTGAGTCCTGTCACATTTTGAGTCCATAGTGAAATTAAGATTCAACATATCTTATTATGGAGACACAATTCAATTCATAATGATATTTTAAAATGCTTTGTTAGGGGGTGGCTGAGTGGCGCAATCAACTAAACATCCCACTCTTGGTTTCAGCTCAGGTTGTGATCCCAGGGTCTTGAGATTAAGCCCCGCCTGAGGCTCCATGCTGAGCGCACAGTCCGCTTGAGATTCTCTCTCCTTTTTCCTCTGCCCCTCCCACTTGTGTTCTCTCTCTAAAAATAAATAAATAAATATTTTAAAAAAATAAAAAACTTTGTTAGGGCAAATTGTATAATATGGAGGGAGTTTTGGTTACTATAGTAGCAACTGCCATTTGGCTCTAAATAGCTGTTTTCCCTTCTTCTACCATGATAGAGCCTCTGATTTTTGTCTGGATTATGGCCACCTAGAAAGAGGAATAAAATTCACATCTTCATTTGCAGCTGGTTGTGGCTAAGTTCTGACCAGGAGGATATAGGTAGAATGCATGTCCTTAAAGAGAAGGGTACTACTTTTACCTCTCTTGCACCTTCCTCTTAGGTGGAGTGCAGACACACGATGGTTGAAGCTGGAACTTTATCCTAGAACAATCGCCTGTTGGACATAGTGAAGATGGCTGAGTAACAAGACAAAGGGGTCTGGGTCCCTGGTGGGTATGTCAGATCTGGATTGTTTAGGTAGTATCAGTAGAAAATAAACTGTAGTCTTATTTAAACTTCTGTTATTTGGGGGTTTTCTGTCATTTATGGACAAATTTAATCCTTATTAATTAACACACCTCCTATGGGTACCAAAACTGTGACTCTAATGGTCAAATAGGATTCATCCAATTCAGATGTTTATGTATATTAGCACCTAAGGGGTTCTTCAATGGAGGCCCTTGTGGAAGTCAGAAGAGAGTTCATTGTGCTTAAACTCTGTACTTATAAATGTATACAGTTTCTTATTATATTTGTATATAAAAAACTAAAAGTCATTAGATTCTGCTATTTTTAGTTATGCCTCACTATGAACTGGTAAGAACCTTGACTGATATGATTAGGAGAATACTCTCTCTGTCAATATGATGTGGGTTCCCTCTGTGTGTCCCATGTTGGTCTTATTTTTAGATATTTAGGTGTCTGGTCAGCACTGGCTGCCCATGTCTTGCTTTGGGGTCTACATCACTTATCACAGACAGTTAGTCTTTGATTATTAACCTGAGGACTGACCCAGAAACCTGCAGCTCTGACTCAGACTTGAGGTGACTTTCAGGATCTTCTGTCCTCCCGCCTGTGTTCTCTGCATACGTGAGACAGAATGCACTTTTATGTCTCTATGGAAAACATATTTCTACTGGGCATACAAATTCAAATTTGGTCCTTCATGTTTGCAGCTTCTAATATTTACTTTGTAAGATCAGAACCGCTTCCCAAGCTCCAGAAGCTGGAGGTTAGTGGCTACTACAACGTAGTCACTTCATGCCCACGATCATGTGAACATGATGCAAAACATTAGGTGAACGAGCTCTGATTTATTCTCAGATAGCACCGGTTTCATAAATATTTCCAAGCACGCCTAAGGTGACAGGGTTGAAGAAATGAAATTGAGTGATGTGTACTCTTTAGTGCTTTTAGTCAAGATAATCGATGGCGGTTGCCCTAGAATAAATAAGAACTCATTTACCTATTCTGATCTTTCTTTTTTTTTTTTTTTTGGTTTTAATGAAGTTCCATTTGCCATGTTGAAGCCCTGGATCAGTTGAAATAAACTGGGAGAAATGATATTGTGTACCCCTCGGGTAGGCTGGCTAGGAAGAGTGGAGCCTCGGCAAGATAGTGCTCTTAACTATATCAGCTCAAGAACTTGCAAAACTGGAGCAGAGTGGGGTGGAACCTTGGCAGGGGAAGCGTTAGGGACAACTGCGGCTGTGTATCCTCTGCTAGCTGGAACATTGCCTTCTCATGTGTGATGTGTGCCAGGAATACTCTTTGTCACAAAGAATGGCAAGTGGGGCTGCAGTCAGGAAACGGGACTATAGGGACCAAAAAGTACTTTGTGACTAGAGCCAGGATTGCCCACAGTGTAGAAATGAAGGGCTGGCAAACTTTTTCCACATCTCTTAACCCGACTATGTCCTTTTTCTTTCTGGTCTTCGATAATTTTGTTTATTCTTAAAATGTGATTCCTATTCCTTTACTTTGTGCTATATGTAACTGTGGACTGTCTATAGGAATGGGAAGCTACTTGAGGGGAAGGATCACATTTATAGTCTTCTACTGATGATGTTATTTTTTTCTTCACTGAACTTAGCACAGTGATTCATACAATTACTGCTGCTCATTAAACATGTCCCAAATAAAAGAAACAACCTCAAGAGGAATCAGCTGGTAAAAATCCTGGTTAAGTGAGAGTAAGTTTAATGTGGCCGGAAATAAGGGCCATCAGAACATTTCAGTAATGAGATTATGATGCTCATTTGCTGATAGGGCTTCTAAGAAACTGAGAAAGGCCTGATTCATCTCCACTTATTATAGCAATCCGGATATTTAAAAATAATATTGATATTGATATTCAATGTGAATATCGAATCAATATTGAAATTATAGAAAATAGTGACACACAGTTGTCACGCAGTTTTAAATGCTTTCGTTTAACAAATTAATGCTTTGATTTTAATCCCCCATTAGGGTATAATACATTCTGCTGTTCATGTGGTAATTATAGGATATATTAAAATATATTTATCCATAACATGTAACAATGGAGTGGTGTTTTAATGGGACATGAATTTAAAATTGTTTTAGTGACATGATTTAATCTCTTTAGTGTATGTCTAACTGTGTGCATAACTTCATTTAGAGTTAAGGTCTAAATCTGAGACTCTTCAAGCATTGAAGACTCAAGCCAAACGACCCTGTCAACTTGCGACAGGCACTGTCTGTCTTACAAATGTTTATTAAAGGGGCGCCTGCATGGCTCAGCCAGTTGAGCGTCTGACTCTTGATTTCTGCTCAGGTCATGATCTCAGGGTCATGGGATCGAGCCCTTTATTGGGCTCCATGCTCAGTGCGGAGTCTTATTGTCCCTCTCCCTCTGCCCCGCCCCCTGCTTGTGCTCTCTCTCTCTCTCTCAGATAAATACAGTCTTAAAAAAAAACACAAATGTTTATTAGAAATATTTTTAAAAGATATCCTAAATACTTTTAAAATATTTTTAAAAGATATCCCAAATACCCAAATATCCAAGAATATCCCAAATACTAAAAGTTGAAGGTACATATTATCCACTCATGTTTCAAGAGGCTTGTCCACTCATCCTATATAAGGACAGGAAAGAATGTACCAGGCTGCATTGCACAACCCCACTTTGGTCACATATCAGGAGCTCACAAGTACTGACTAGAAAAAGAGTGTATGAGCCACTGGATATACCTTTTTTTTCTCATTGCTTGATTATTATTACTTACAAGTAAATTTTTTGTGTATCACACACTATAGATTATGAGAACAAGGTATATCAACTCTGTTCTTTGGACCCAACCTTCATTAAAAGATGAATAACTTGATTAGGTAATATAAGTGATATAACAAATGAGTGAAACGGATACATTTGCTAAAGAAATTCAGAAGACTGAGTGATCAAAAAGGGGTTGGTGGTGAGGGACATTTGATGGAAGACCAGAAACTGAAAGAGTTTTAGCCTCGCAAAGATTTAAATTTAAAATGTCAACCTAAATCCTAACCTTAGATCTAAAAAATGAACTGCATACGTATAAGGTGGGAACATGTGGGTTGTCTGAAACTCATTTCAAAACAAGTTAGTTTGTAATTAACAATAAGTTGAAAATGATTCTGCAATGTCATTGAAAAAAGTCTACTGCAGTCTTGGGAAACAGTACTTGAAATATTTACACAGAACAAGAAAAGTAGTAGTTCAAGACCATCTATGTTGGTTACATCACCATGAACTATTATTTTCAGCTACAGAAGGCACAATTTGGAAAATTTACAGATAAACTATAACACTTTCAGAAGGGAGGAATCAAAATGATGAAAGGTTTCATGAAGGTTAAATAGTTGGGAGAATCTGAGAGTCAGGGGATTAAGGGTTTACTCAATATAAGAAATAGCTTTAGAATCTCATTACCTAAAACTATACTGAGATAACTTGTGTGGTAATTTAATGTAGGCATGACCAAGGGGCAGGAATGTACTATGAATATTGTAGGGGATGATGAGGGATAGGAAAGGTACTGGGTGTGTGATTTGCTTATAAGTAACAGAAACTTAACTTGTGCTTCCTTAGGAATGGGGAGGGGTAGTTGTTAGAAAAATTTATATACTGGATCCAGGACCAGAAAACTTGGCAGGGTTCCAGATAACCCTGGACATTTGCTTTCTCTATCATGGCCAGCTTAATCTTTATCTCACAGAATTTTGGCTTCTCTCTGTGGATTTATCCATTCTTCTCTGGCAACTGACCAGCAAGTCACTCAATTCTCCAAGGCAAATTCTAGAGGAAGTGAATCTGACATGCTCAGCTAAATGCTTTCAGCTCTTGAGCACAGCCCTTTGATCCATACCTCTTCCTGGGATGCTGCCAGCAGAGGGATGCGATCTCCTTGGGTTAGGTTCCAATCTCTCATCCAGTCAATAGCCTGACCAGTGGACCAGCTACTATGGCTTCCCTCTCAAGCTTTGGGGAATAAGGCTGAGGAAAGCGGTTTGACCTAAAGGTGGGCCTGGGGCAGTGGCCTGAACTATGACTAGCATATATAGAAACACTAAGTAATTTTAAGTTTCTTTTGGAATTTGTAACTCTCTAATTCCATCACCCTATGTAGGACTTGAGTTGGACCTTGATCATTGAAAGTAAAGTGAGGGGAGGTTATGGCAATTTTTAATATGGGCAATAAAGCAGAAACATGTATTTTTCCCTTTTTAAAATTTTATTATGTTATGTTAGTTGCCGTACAATACATCATTAGTTTTTGATGTGGTGATCCACTATTCATTGTTTTCGTATAACACCCAGTGCTCCATTCAGTACGTGCCCTCCTTAATACTGAGGGTTTTAGAGGGGAGGGATAGGGGGATGGGTTAGCCCGGTGATGGGTATTAAGAAACATGTATTACTGAGCTAAATAAAATAAGAAAGAGAAAAGGTTGTTTAGAAATAGTAAGGTAGATTCCAGTTAGTTTTATTATTATTTCTCTTTACTTTTTGGTTTGTAATATTGCCTTTTACTACATACTTTTTTCCTGTTAACTGTGCAGGTACCGTGGTGTATTACTAGACAGAAAGTAGAAGAGGTGCTCAATTTACAAAGATGTAAAGTATTTTTTAAAATATTATAAATATATAAGAGTGTTTCATGAAATTAAAATAATATGTTGTAATAAGCGGTTTCATTCTTGTTGGTGGCTGATTTCTCTATATAGAAAGCCATGTGGGAAAATGAAGTGAAAGCAAGAATGAAGCAAGCATTGTTTTTTACTTGATTCTTTCCCCCCCTTTTTAAAAAAGACATTTGTTTTTAATTTCAGTTCATTTCACTTTCATTTTCCTTTCCCCAGCTGTGTTCACTTCTCACAGCTCTTTGAACCTATCTTGTTCTCACCACAACACTCTGTATATGAGTTGTTTTCTAGAAAAATGTCAGTGTGAACAAAGTGGCCTCTTGCCAGTGAAGAACTCAGCCTTATTATAAAAAGTAGTTTTAAAATAGTATGGACAAGAATGATAAGAATCCATGTGTATTTGTTCTGAATTACTACTACCTTCTTCAACCTCATGTCCAAAATGACCTGCATTTCCCTAAGGACTAGGGAAGGAGCAAAGCAGACAGCAGCCACATTCTCACGCCCTTGCTTTGCTGGGACCTGACCTAGATGTGGCAGGAAGTACAGGGCAGTGAAGCCCTTATTGAGTCTTTGCCTGCATGACGTTGGCCTGACCTTAAATGTCCTCGCTACAAAAGGCAGAGAAAATGTCAATTAAATAATATAAAACATACTGCATTTAAAAATGTAAATTATTTAAAAGGAGGAAACCATGGACTTAAAGAATAGTAGCAACAACTAGAGTAAATAAGCCATAAGAAGACATACTGTGTGTGTTTGTATGTGTGTGCATGTGTTTTAAAATGTAATCATAAAAATCTGAGAACTTTCTGGTGTGAAGTATATCCTATGTAAAAGCCTGTAGAATGTCCCCTCAGGTCACTTTGGGAAAAAAATAAGGGCAATCTAATAAGCTTAATATACCTCCCAACCCCCCCCACCCCAGCCCACACACACTCCAAACTCAATGTTGCATGTTGGAGGAAGTGAAACTAGCTCATGTACACTTTTCTCTTTTAACTTAAATAGCCGGTGGATAGCAGGGCACCATACTCCACTGATTCAGCTAAAGGGAAAAAAAAAACTATATATTTTTAATTTGTATGTTTTTGGAAAAATTTTCTGTTTTAAGTATCATGTGACTATACATACTTGTTTTTATATGTCTCTTTTGTTATTTACTCCCCAAATACTAATGGGGAAAGGTAAATTATAAAATAGTGTAAAAAGTGAAATGGAAAACCTAACGGACTCTGAAATCATTATTATTCCACAATCCTGATAGATTCTGTGTTGGTTCAGGTTATCTTTGGTCACTTTTCTGCTATGCTACTAAAATCCTTTTGTGTGTGATGTGTCAGCTGATAAAGATTTGAAGGCTGCAACTTAACTCCTTCAGTAGTTTCAGTGATTATAAAAATATTCACAGACAGAGAAACATAGTCCTTAGTAGTTAAATGATTCACTGTTCATTTTGCAAGTTCCGGTGATCTGGTCCTTAAAGAAGTAGGAAGCTCATGTCCTGGGATCAATATTGTGGGGAGCTCAGACCTTCTAGGTGGTTACTTTGGCTACACCAGAGGGTGGTGCAAACATTTAAAAACTTTTCTCATCATGTCACCAGCCAGCCCAAATAAAGTCTACCTCAGCTAGAAATCTGTTAATTCCCTTTTTTCCTTGCTTTCCTCCTTTTTTTCTTTTCTTTCTTTTCTTTTTTTAACATCTTCTCTCAACCAATTTCCTCCATCTTTTCTTCCTCTTCTTTTCCCAGAGACTAGATTCCATTCTGGAGGGACTTGTGTTGAGTCTACTATTTGTCAGTAGGAGAACGTAGGTCCTCTTATTGAACACAATGAAACAAGAAAAAGGCTAACTCGTTTTAAGATTATTTGTTTTGGGCGCCTGGGTGGCTAGGTTGGTTAAGCGACTGCCTTCGACTCGGGTCATGATCCTGGAGTCCCGGGATCGAGTCCCGCATCGGGCTCCCTGCTTGGCGGGGAGTCTGCTTCTCCCTCTCATGCCCTCTGTCTCTCATTCTCTCTCTCTCAAATAAATAAATAAAATCTTTAAAAAAAAAAAAAGATTATTTGTTTCTACCTACAGCCTAACTCATGTGCATAGAGTCTATTTGCTCATTTTAAGATTCCCTCTTCATCATTTTAACTTTTAGTATCTACCCATCTCTCCATACACACTTCAAAGAAAAGAGCATCAGCACCTGCATTTTTACAAAATGACTCTGTTGCCAGTTATAACTGATTGATTTAGGTGGTGGAAGCTTTAAGATTTTCTAGGCAATCTGATTGGGACCAGCAATAAAGAGGTTGAGTTGCTGAGGATGGTTGGTGCTGGTACCTTGTTTGTCTTGAGGTTGCATTGGCATAACAAGGACACTGTAATTAAAACACAATTTTATTTTTCTTATGTCTACCATTAGCATTTATTCAGTGGAAAATATTCCCCTTTTGCCAAATGACATTTCCAATAGCTCCCATAACAATTAGATTATAGACCTTTAGGAGTCTTGGTTCAGTAATTAAAGCTTGCCGTGGAAGTGGTGGGCACCCTTGGTCCGGGAGGTCGTGGGAGCACTGGTGGGCTTTTTCTCTCTTCCTTGACCTCTCTGCCCTCTTTATTTTGCTACACCCAGAATTTGGCAACTCTGGCACTTAGGAGTCTGGGAAAGGCCTCTTTCAAGCTCATATATGACTGGTGTCATTGCAAGCAAGCTTCTGCTCTCTGGACTTAAAGATGAAAGCTTTCTGTTTCTCTTGTGAGTTGATAACATGGGTTCTGAAAACTCTGACATCACTGGTGGAGTTCATCAGTTCAAGTTCTGATCATTTTACTCAAGGTTGTTTACTCCCTCAGAAGCTCCTGGCAATCTGGCGGTCCACTTTTGAAGTCTATGCTCTATGAGTTTTGAAAAAGATATACACCCTATAACCATCTTTCCAATTAGGATATAGAATATTCTCATCACCCCAATGAATTCCCTTGTGCACCTTTATAGTCAGTCTCCCTCCACCCGTAAGTCCAAGCAACCATTAATCTGCTTTCTGTTATAAAACTTCCTGCAAATGAAATCATATAGTATGTGATTAGTTGTGCCAGGCTTCATTAACTTAGGATAATGATTCTGAGATACATCCATATCAATATGTGTATTATTCATTCATTCATTTTTATTGTTGGAGAGTATTCCATTCAATTGATAGGGCAAATTTGTTTATCTATTTGCTTGTATTATTGGGGCTAATTCCCATTTTCAGCTATTATGAATATCTGTGAACATTCATAAACAAGTCTTTGTGTAGGCAGTTGTTTATTCTTAGTGAACACTTGGTAATTTTGGGTAATATGGTAAATGTATGTTGAGGCCTTATAAAATATTGCAATGTTTTACTCTCCCATCAACAATGCATGAGTGTTTCAGGTGCTCTACATCCTCCCCAATATTTGATATTGACAGCTTTTTAAATATTAGACAATCTAGTGGATATAAAGTGATACCTCATTTTGATTTTAATTTGCATTTTACTCATGACTATGATACTGAGCATCATATCTTCTTTTATGAAGTACCTTTTAAAATATTTTACCCAGCTATGGTACTCATGATACAAAAGACCCAGAATTTTAAAAAACGAATTAAAAGGACTATTTCAGTTTAAGTAGATAAACTATCCAAGATTATACAAATGTATTTAATTAAGCTGGTAGACCCAGATTTGGCTCATTTGGAAGGTAATTCTCTGTCCAAGACACCATTGCAAAAATTTATAAAATATCTCATGAAAGGAGACAGTTAGCAATTGGGAATTCCACAAGAATTTATGATTTGTCAAAAAATATCAATAAATATTTCCTGAACTTACAAAAATTAGATACAGAAAATATAGCTCATAAAGGATTTGAGTTAAGTTTAAATAACTCCCTCATATTTATGAGAGAATTTACTCAGCATGTTTCGAAGGGGAGAGCTAAAAAATAATTCTCAAGAATTTAAAAGAAAACTTGTTCATTCTCATGTTTCCCAAATATGATTCCAGGCAGCTTGCTCAAGGCAACATTAGTAGTTAGTGGCAGAACAAAGATTAGAAACCACATGTTCTCATGCTCAATTTAATTCTCTTTACATTTAAATCTGGATAAATTTAAAATACTGATTTTTCTGTATCATTTTATTGAATTTCTGTTTTATTCAGTTAGTGTTTTGTTACAGTTATTTCTTTCTGCTTATTATTGCAACTTTAGCTCTGTGATAAAAGTAACCATTGCTCAAGACTTCTTTCCCTTCATGAGAAGGTTCCAGGTAACTTTTTGAAAAAAAATGCACCTTTAAACCAGTATCTATTTTGGGAGACCTACATATTAGGTACTATCTTTGTTTCCTACTTTGTTATTGCTTTATAAAGAGTGAAGGATTAATGTATTCAGAGGTGAATAGCTAAAAGAGAAGTGTTCTGTGTATTAGCTCTGGGTCCTCTAATTGCATTTAGCCCTGACGCACATGAGCTGTGTGTGTGCAGTGTGCAGCTAACTGATAGGCTGGGACACCCCATTGCATAACCCAGGGCATAAGTCCCGTTTCAGTGCTTTGTGAAGATCAAGTAGCCAGTGAGAAACAATTCAATAAGAGTCCCTGGTTTCTACTCACAGAAATTCAGATAAAAAGTTGCCTGAAGCAAGATTCTGTTTAAGCAAGGAAATACAGGAAATAGAACATTATAATAAAGCTTAGATGTCAAGAACAGGAAACTCCTGTAAGCATCATTGATTTGGCCATTTTGATTGAATTGTTTATCAAAAAAACAGAACAAAACAAAACAACCCAAAACCCTCCTCTGTAGTATTTTTAACAGAAAAAAAGAGGGAGGGAAAGAGCCCTTGAGGCACATTTTAATTATTATTCATCTCTAACACGGCACATTACACTGATAGCCTGTTTGAAGTCTGAATTTTTCTTACTCCTAAGTACTCGTTTTGTTTTGTACTCTATCTTTTCATTGAATTACAGTGTACAATGAGAAGTGGACTCTCAAATCACCAGATAGAATATGTGATAATCAGTTTAATTTGTAGTCAGTGTTCATTATTCCTCCAAGATTTTTGACTTGAGTGGTCTAATCACAACTCTTAACAACTGACTTGAAATTTAGAGATAAAAACAATGTCTAGTTTTGGTATCCTTAGTCATGAAAATAGTTGTGGGACAAGCTATAGACTAAGATAAATGAGCAAATCCTCAAATACTCTGTTTTATATTAGTTGAAGAAAATTTCTTTAAATGTGCCTGTTTCTCTTTACATTTACTAGAACTTTGGGTTGAGGAAAGGGGAAGCAACGCCTAATTAGCAGTTGCTTGATTTCTGGTAGGCACTTTACCTATGTAATTTGACTGTTGAATCATGGGCACTTTTCACAGTGTGGTTGTTCACTTATTGAATGCAATTGAATAGCCTCATTTATTGTTTATAATATCTTTTAAAGGTAGTTAATACCACCCCAATTTAGAAATAATGATGACGAAGCT
Source organism: Leptonychotes weddellii (assembly GCF_054177405.1). Lineage (NCBI taxonomy): Eukaryota > Metazoa > Chordata > Mammalia > Carnivora > Phocidae > Leptonychotes > Leptonychotes weddellii. The sequence continues at coordinate 60,739,314 of NC_138371.1, read as the reverse complement.
CTTCAATTTACGTAGATAAATAATCCAGGGTTATACAATATTTGCTTAGTTAAGCTGGTTTAGGAGACAGGAAAGTTTTCCTGGACTTTAGGGTCCCAGGCTAGCTCTGAAAATTAAACTGACAAGGACAGGTTAACAGGAGAAAACCATATATGTTTTATTGAATTTTTACATGTACATGGGAGTCTTCACAAATGGTAAAGAAGTAACTAGGAAGATAATGGTTAGTTTAACAAGGTTCATTTATATGGATTTCTCAGCCCCCAATTACCCATCTTTGGTGATAAGAATGTCTTCCTTCTTCCTGGTACAGGCAGGGTACCTTCCACATGGGAGTTTTATGACCTGTTTCAGGGAAGAAGGGTGAGGTGGTGGGGAGATCCAAGTACCTTCCTGCTTCTGCCATTTTCTCAAACTCCTTTGGTTTAAGATATTCAATATGCCAAGATGCCATAATTTGGGGTAGTGTGTCCTGAACCCCATCACTGGTAAGCCCAGGCTTGGCTAATTCTGAAGCCCATGCTCTATCCAATACAATTTTTTGGTCAAAATTTACAAAATACCTCATGAAAGGAAACATTTAACAATTGGGAAATCCACAATAATTTATGATTTAATACTTGCGAAGACCTCTGAAAATCCGTAAGTATAAGAGATTTTTAGTTAGTAACACCCTATAAAATTGTATTTTAAAAAAGAATAATTTTCAAATATTTATCTAGTTTTTGAGGAGTTAAAATTAGGCTGTTAAAATGTATTTGGCTAAAGTTAATCAACTTTTATATTTAATTATAGTGTAAGGTTAGTGATGATATTTTTATATTTTAGATCATATACATATACATTGGAAGGCTAAAACCATAACAGATATTAAATGTTTTCTACTAGTTGGTAAAAAAGATACCATTAATTCACACATACTCTATAATAATCTAAGATAATACAATTAAATCATAATCCTTAATTTTACATAGATTGAGTATTTTATATTTGAGTAAATGCAACTATTTTGATATTTAGAACAGGGCATCAGAAAACTTGTCATGTTGAAGTCAAACACACACTTACTTCCTCTAATTATGATCTTCCTCTTTCTTTGTTGCTATGCTTTCTAAGTACTATGGGATTCTAGAGAAGAGATTTTCACTTCAGTTTGTATAAAATTCATGAGAGAATAAATTCTACAATATGCTTAAAATACCTTGAGAAGTATAAAGGGGGAAACCTCTATAATCCTCATGGATTTACTCAGGGATTTTTAATGTGTTAATAAAATAATAATATGGAATCTACTTTAAATCTTTTTTGAAACAAAGTGGGAGTATAAATAAATAATCCAAGTAATATGGTAATTTTGCACTTTAGGTAAAAAGACTACAAGGGTTTGATCCTTCTTTTAGGCCTCGTTGTCCTGAAGTAATCTTATCCACACATGAAAAAAATTCAAAGCATTTGGATGACCTGGCGAAAATTACAGTTCTTGGTGGCAACTCTTGGAATAAAGCTCAGCTAATTTATTCGTTAATCACATGTTGTCCATTAGCTTCTAGTTCTTGGATTCCTTTAGATTAAATTCTAATGAATAATTTATCTTCATTTGATCGACAAAGGGACTAATACCTTCTACAAAATAGAACTTTTCCTTTTCCTTTTGAGATACTATATTCATAAATAGTATATCTTCTAGTTGCTCAGAACTGACATATTGGAACTAATCAGGAACTAATTTGATAGGGCAGTTACTACCTAGAGAATTACAGGTCTACTGTGGGGAAGACAGAAGACTGGTGGATTTCTTCACAATGAAATATTCTGGTGGAGAAGTGGCTTGTCACTTCTACTCATCACTGATTGGCTAGGATTAGCCCCACCCACGCAAGAGCCAAGGGAATTCAGTCCTACCATATGGATTCAAGGGGGCAGGTGGGAGTCAGTTTCTCTACCTTTTTTATATTAACAAAGAATCTGGGTTATTCCTTTTACAGCTAATTTTTAATTTGGATTTGTCTGGTTCTTTCTTTTTTTTTTTTTAAAGATTTTATTTATTTATTTGACAAAGAGAGAGATAGCGAGAGCAGGAACACAAGCAGGGGGAGCGGGAGAGCGAGAAGCAGGCTTCCTGCCGAGCAGGGAGCCCAATGTGGGACTCGATCCCAGGACCCTGGGATCATGACCTGAGCCGAAGGCAGACGCTTAACGACTGAGCCACCCAGGCGCCCTGTCTGGTTATTTCTTAAAGATTACATTTAGACAAAATATTTTGGGTGAAAATGCTACAATGATGATGTATCATTCTAATATAGACTTCTACAATTTTAAATTTTAATATTGCCTTTCTTCTAAGAAATGCCATTATCTTTTGGTTAGCACTCAAATGAAATATGAACATACTTTTTTTTTACTTGAATTTATTCTATCTTATGCAAATTTTGAATGTTCTCTCCTGATTTTTTTTAAGTTTATTTACCTGTGTACAGGATAATAAAATTATATTCTTAATCATATGAAAAGAAAGGGAAAGTCTGATTTGGCTGAAATTGCCCTAAGTTACTCATCTCCTGTACTGTACCTTGAGGTCTAATATTAATTTCCTTCTGTTTAATCCCATTATGTATATTTGTCTGACACAAATCCACTGACATAAATTGCTAAAAACAAACTTACTTAACATTTGAACTACTTAAAATTTCATATTATTTTAGACACCTAGAAAAATAGTCTTCAGTTAAAAAAATTTAGTGTTTTTCTTACATATTTCTTTCTTTCTTTCTTTTCCACTCACCCTAAATTAGCAGCCTTTGTTTGGGTGGCCAATGATGGGGGGGAGGAGTCAAAGCTTCTCTCATCCCTAGGATGTTTCCTGAAAAATATTCCCCAATAATTGTAAATTTCTAAGGAAACCCTTTCTATTTATTTAGCCATTCTCTCTTCATCTTTCAGGTTCTCTTCACTTCAAATTATTTGATAGTTTCTTTTCCTTTAAATTTTGAACTGTAGTTTCTTTGACTTCCATCAGATGTTATTATATTAGTTCAATGCATATTAAGTTTTTATGGATAAGGGAAGGGAGCTAATGTTCAAATTTTAAGTAATGTAGAAGTTTCATTAATTCCACTTACATTGGGTTGCCTTTTTTCTTTTTTAAAGATTTTATTTATTTATTTGAGAGAGAGTGTGAACAACAAGCAGGGTGAGGGGCAAAAGGAGAAGCAGGCTCTCCACTGAGCAGAGAGCCACACAAAGGTCTCCATCCCGGGACTCTGGGATCATGACTTGAGCCGAAGGCAGACACTTTACCAACCAACTGAGCCACCCAGGCGCTCCCATTGGGTTGCCTTCTAAATGAGCTTTTAAACATGTATATTCTGTTTAGCAAAGACAAGACATGGGTTTTTGGCTTGCATTCTCTCTAATGCCTACCCCTCCCTGATTTCTCTCCCTCCGTCTATCCTTCTCCCACTCCCTCCCTTCCTGCATTAGCTTTAAAGAGGAATGGTAACAGAATAAAACAGACGATCTCTAGCCAACTTGTGTCTTTTGTTTCTAAACCACTACTAGCAGTAGGATTAGTCATCACTCCCCCAGCTGCCCACCATGCTATTTAAATATCCCTCTTTGGGTATATTTTTTCCTGTGTTTCCTTTTCTGCTCCATAGTCATGACTGTGGAGGAAATGCTCTAGGCAATGCCTTCCACACATAATCACATAAATTATTTATTAGTTTTTTATTTGTATATCTGTTCTATACAACCTGTAAAGCCTTGCATTGCCTTGTTTATCAATTATTTCAAATGAAAGAACAGTCTGATAGTTGAAAGAGGATCATATCATTGCCTCATTTTGAATGGTAGAGAGTGTAAACCATCACAGGCCAATGAGAAAGTGTGTTTTCTTTCAAAACACTTGTGAGACATTGTTTTAGCAGTCCCCTTTGTTTAACATGTTCAGTGACCCATATTTGACTGGAAATTATTTAAAGCTACTTTAAATCAGTTATGGGCTATGTTTTCTCTTTCAATTTGTATCAGTTCGATATATATTTTCTTGAGTGTTTTCCAGTCACCAAATACTGAATCGTACACTGGGAATGAATATGAAATGGACCCAGCTACCACGCACTTCATAATGTGGCTTAAATTAAACAGAGAATGGTTTCACAATAAATGGTTTCCTAATAAAAGCACGCTGTGTGCTGAGACCTAAAAGCTTGCTGTGTGTGTGCATTTAGGTTAATGGTTTAATCTCTCTGGACCTCATGTCCTCTGTGTAAAACGGAAAGGTTGAATTAAATTATATTTCACATTATCTAACACTATAAAATCATCTTATCCGAGAGTGTCCTGCTCTGGGCCTGATTGCCCTCAGATCTGTCCTTTGCTTCTCTCCTGCTCTGCTCTGTACTATGAGGGTGCAGATAATCCTCTGCAGATTGACTTTTCCAGGCTTAGTATCAGCAGGATTAAGTCAGTTTTGGGAGACTGGAGGGCATGAGAAGGGAGAGGGGGAAATCAAGATACTCTCTCCCCTCAGCCTAGGATGGCTTCTCTTGCAGCCTGCTCTGTGGCTCCAGCCCCCACTATATCCAGATGCACAGTAATTTCTAGTTTCCATAGGGCTGTCCTGGCCTCTTGGTTCCAGTAACTGCATGTTTTCCCATGGTCCCTCCAGCTTCAGGATGATAAGGACTTCCTGCTATTGCCAATGTCCAGGGTTATTTTACAGTTCCCGGTGCAACTCTTAGCCTCTCCATTCTCCATGGACCAACTGTGCTTTCCATTCTTCTGTGAACACGACATGATCTCTGTTTTCGTAGCTAGACCATAACAGTCCACAGTGTTTACTTCCTATTTGCTCAAGAGCAGTGAAAGGGCTTTAAAAACTGAGGAAGAAAAACATAAGCATGGAAACATTAACTGGCCCAGTCTAGTTCCTACAGTGGACATTGGCCTCACAAGAAATGTTTAATGTCCCTTCGGGTCAAATATTGAGGGACTTAGAGGATCTACTTTTTTATTGAAGCTGCCATGTTGAATCTCCTGAAAGTTAAGGCCCATTGTAAATCAAGGTGGGAGAACTCCTTAAGGAAGAACTGCATGGTTCTTAGGACAAATGACTTTATTATAGCCTCTACTTAAATGCATTACTTTTCCACCAAGAGTACTAATTAAAAATAAAATTATGGTGAAAAATATATTAGCAACTTAAAGTTTTGGTAAGAGAAAGAGATGTACAGAGCTCTTTTGCAGGGCTTGAACTCAAGACCCTGAGATCAAGACCTGAGCTGAAATCAGGAGGCGGACACTTAACCAACTGAACCACCCAGCCGCCCCCAGGAATCTTTTTTAAAAGACTTGGCTTAGGCACTGTGCTCTTCTGACACTTCTTTTATCTCCATTGCCTATAGGTTGCTGAGATACTTTCTTCATTTCTAGCAGTTGCATCAGGAGAGGACAAGAATATAAACTGAGGTAATTTTACTTTAAAATGGTATGTAGTTATACTTCTCTTGTGGAGATATTCTTTAATTTGGAGATGAGATAAAAATTGACTTGTTTCCTCCCTCTCCCACATTTTGGATATAGTTGTAAGAAGGGGAGAAATTTATGGTGATTGGCTGACAAGGAAAATAATGGTACCATTGCTGATACATTGAGAGTCCCAGAGAGGGAACTAGGTGGCCATACTGAGAATGTCGGTGTCCTAGTTCCTTTGGCAGATGGTTTAAAACACACACCCGACGGCTTAAAATAACACAAATTTATTCACTCACAATTCTAGAGGCCAAAAGTCTGAAATTATTCACTGGACTGAAATCAAGGTGTCAGCCGGGCCATGCTCCTTCTGGAGGCTCTAGGGTAGAATTTATTCCTTGTCTATTCTGGCTTCTGGTGGCTGTGTCATTCTTTGGCTTGTGGCCACACCACTTCAGTCTCTGCCTCTGTGGTCACATTGCTTTCTCCTCTTCTGTGGTGAAATTTCCTTCTGCCTTCCTCTTATAAGAACACTTGTGATTGCATTTCTGGCCTACCTGTGTCCATCCAGGATAATCTCCTCATGTCAAGATCCTTTATCCTAATTGCACAGTCCATTTCACCATATAGGGTGATTTATAGGTTCAGGAATTAGGATTGGAACATATTTGGAGGCCTTTACTCAGCCTAGTATAGTGAGGTAAAGTGTATAGAGAGGCTGAAGGTTTTATTTGTAAGTCTCTAACACTGTTATGAGACAGTGACTAAATCAGGTATAACGCCTATCCATAGGGCTAAGAATTTTTAAGAATTAGAGAATATTGATTACTTCTTAACATCCTGGATTGCATACTAGATATGGAAAGAATATACCCTTTGGGGTGGTTGAGTAAAAACACTATTTTATCAAAACTGATAGAGTCAATTTTAATATTTGTTCTGTGGATGTTGTAGAAAAGTGTGTGTTCTCTATATAATGTAAAGTTTAATCATGTCTAAACTTTAACAGTTATGTTAAAAAAATTTTTTTAAGATTTATTTATTTATTTTAGAGAGTACACGTGCAGGGGAGGGACAGAGGGAGAGGGAGAGGTAGAGAATCCTCAAGCAGACTCTCCACTGAGCACAGAGCTCTACACAGCACTTGATTCCAGGACCTGAGATCATTACCTGAGCTGAAATCAAGAGCCGTATGCTTAACTGAGCCACCCAGGCAGCTCAAGGTTTATGTTAAATTTTAAGTGAATTTTTTCTTTCTTTCCTAATATATTTTATGTATTTCTCTGCTATATGTGTTTTTCATAATTGTTATATTTGCATTTTGCATTGTGACTTTCATAGATGTATAATAATCATTTTATTCCGTTTCATATTTTTTTGCCACATACATGATTCTTTGATTCTAATTCTTACCTTCCTGCTCCTCTGACTTTTTAGTATCCATTTTGACTGGAGATACTTTCTGAACCTCTTTATTTCCAACATTTCTTTGTTGATTTGTTTATGTGTATGCTTCTCTTAAGAAGCAGTGACTGTGATTTCTCTTATGATCCAATCTGATGGTATTTTCCTTTTAAGTCATTTACATTTACCATAAAAAGTGATGTATGATCTTCTTTTGCCATTTTATTTTATAATTTCTGGTTTATACTTATTTTCTTCTCCCCTATGCATTATATACATCATTGAGGATTTTCTTTTTTGCTTTTATTCTTTTCCTACAAGTATTTGTAGAATGTACAGTACATTTGTCTCATTTGTGTTCTATAGTATTTAGCTTTAATATATGCATAGTTATAAATACATACATTGTATACATATTCTATACATATTCTATACATGTATAACTTAATACATACACAGGTCAATAGACAAAATACGTAATTTATTTTTTATTTTTTTAAAATATTTTATTTATTTGACAGAGGGAGACACAGCGAGAGAGGGAACACAAGCAGGGGGAGTGGGAGAGGGAGAAGCAGGCTTCCCGCGGAGCAGGAAGCCCGATGCGGGGCTTGATCCCAGGACCCTGGGATCATGATCTGAGCCGAAGGCAGATGCTTAACGACTGAGCCACCCAGGCGTCCCCAAAATATGTAATTTTTATTGAAGTATAATTGATACACACTGTTGCATTAGTTTCCTATATATATATATGTATAATTTTAAACTAATGACAAAAATATGATTACTATTGATTCTCCTATATCAGATGAGACTCGTAATACTTACTTTTCCCTTTTCTCCTCCCTCCCAACATGTATTAATTAATTAATTGAGGTTTATTTAAATTCTTTGATATTAAGACTTCCTTTTTTTATATTGTGTATTTTCTTTCCCAAGAAATATTTCTTTTTTTTTTTTTAAGATTTTATTTATTTATTTGACAGAGAGAGACACAGCAAGAGAGGGAACAACAAGGAGGGGGAGGGGGAGAGGAAGAGGGAGAAGCAGGCCTCCCGAGGAGCAGGGAGCCTGATGCGGGGCTCGATCCCAGGGTAGGATCATGACCTGAGCCGAAGGCAGACACCCAGTGACTGAGCCACCCAGGCACCCCCCAAGAAATATTTCTGATAGATAAATTGTATAGCGTAGCTGTGTTAAAAACTACTGATTAAAATTTAATGCTAATTGTAATGGGTGCATTACACATCACCGATTTTTTAATACCATATCTCTTCTTGAGGTTTTATAATTTTTATGTATTCTTTTCATCAGTTGTAGTATTTTTCAGATATAAGTACCTTTTTCCCCAAAAAAGGGTCAATGGAAATTTACACTTTCTGATTCCTTCTCACTTTAATAAAAGCTTGGCTAGGTTAAGATTTTTTCACCCTAAATCTTTTCTCTGCAAAATTCAGTAGACCAGTCTTACTCAAATAATGTGATTCTTGGGCCATCTGCCTCAGAATCTGTGGAGATAAGGTCCAGGAATACGCATTTTAAACAAGCTTTTGAAGTAATTTCACATTTTCAGAACTATTTGCATAGAAATCACTCTTGACACTACCAAAATTTAGTATTATAAAAAGAAAGTGTAATTTTAACTCCAACCATTTTTCCTTTTGCATATTATTTGTAGTTTCTGCCTATACGGCTTTTTATTATCCTCAAAAACCATAAATTTCAAAGATATTTGTAGCTGTGGGCTATATACTACATTGGTTTTGCCTGATTGGCCCTTTCAAAATAGAAACAAGTATTTCTTTGGCTTAGCATATTTTTTTCTATTCCTTCCTGATTATTACTTTCTTCCCCTTCTTCCTTCTTTATGTACATATTGGATCTTTTCCATTTATTGAACATGTCTTTTTTAAAATACTTTTTATTTGAAATCATTATAGATTCACAGTGTATTACAAAAATAGTACAGAGATGGGACGGCTGGGTGGCTCAGTCGGTTAAGCGTCTGCCTTCGGCTCAGGTCATGGTCCCAGTGTCCTGGAATCGAGCCCCGCATCAGGCTCCCTGCTCAGCGGGGAGACTGCTTCTCCCTCTCACTCTGCCTGCTGCTCCCCCTGCTTGTGCTCTCTCTCTCTCTGTCAAATAGATAAAATCTTAAAAAAAAAAAAAAAATAGAACAGAGAAATGTCCTGTGTGCTTCATCCATATGCCCCTGATGTTATTCCTTACTTAACTGTATTACAGTATCAAACCAGGAATTTGGTACAGGGAGTATGCATAGTTCTGTGCCATTCTGGCACATGCATGGATTTGTGTGATCACCACCACCATCAAGATACAGAACTATTCTATCTACACAGAGATCTCCCTCTCTTCATAGTCATGCCCCTGACCCCTTACCATCCCTAGCCCCTGGAAACCACTAACTGGTTCTCAACTGATGTAATTTTGTAATTTCAGATTGTTACATAAGTGGAATCAAATAGTATGTGACTTTTGGAGATGGGCTTATTTCACTCATCGTAATGCCCTTGAGATCCATCTGAATTGTTGCAGGTATTAACAGCTCATTTCCTTTAATTGCTACATAGTCTTCCCAAGTACAGATGTACCACAGTCTAGCGAGGCTCTGAACTTCTTTATTATCTTCAACCGCATTCTCTATCCTTTTAGTTCTCAAAGAATTTCTCAAGTTGACTTTGCAAATTACCCACCCACACCCTTTTTCTTTTAAAGGACTCAATTTACTGTTCATTGTTGCTGTTTGCTTTCTAAATTTGATATGCACATTTTTTCCGCTTAGGAAGTTCCTCTTAATGATTCAGATGTTTCTTTAAAAAGGTTTAGTGATTCTCAAATCTTTGTAATGCAATTGTAACTAATATTAATATATTGTTGAGAATATAAATTATATATTTTTTAAATTTTTTTATTGTTATGTTAATCCCCATACATTACATCATTAGTTTTAGATGTAGTGTTCCATGATTCATCGTTTGTGCACAACACCCAGTGCTTCATGCAGAACGTGCCCCGCTCAATACCCATCACCAGGCTAACCCATCCTCCCACGCCCCTCCCCTCTAGAACCCTCAGTTTGTTGAGAATATAAATAATATTTTTAAAAGTGTTTTTTGTGTCTCCCATATAGTAGAGTGCCTTCCAGGCACAGGTCTGGACTCGTACCGCTCTGTACAAATGCAGACTGCCTTGTTAAAGCTGGAGCACCTTTTGATGAGAGCCGGCTGTGAGCATATTTACTGCTAGGTGGATTAACAAGGCTGAGGTTCATTAGACAAAAGACAGATGGCTAGTCAGTGAGGTGAGTAAACATAAACACCAGGTGGGAAAGTGATCACCAGCTAGGTTTTTAGGATTCTGCTGCTTTTCTTTTGTTATCTGAAGGTTTGGTAAACCATCTCTTCAACCTGTAGCAGGTGGAATTAACTGAAACTATTATCCACCACTGGAATGATTATATTTGAAATAACCAAGATTATGCAATGTGAATGGGTGTTTGAGAAGATGAGTACTTTGTAGTATTATGAGAAAACATTGCATTGGGAAGGAAAGATACATACTTGTCCTGGGATGAGTAATATGGCACCAGAATAATTTTCCTCCAATTTGTTCTATTGTGGTAAAATACACGTAACATAAAATTTAGCGTCTTAACTATTTTTAAGTGTATAGTTCAGTGGTATTAAGTACATTCATAGTGTTGTACGGCCATCACCACTGTCCATCTTAAAAAACAACCTCCCAGTTCTCCTTCCCTCCAGCCTCTAGCAACCATCACTATTTTCTGGCTTTGTGAGTTTAACTACCCTTGGTATCTCATATAAGTGGAATCATACAATACTTGTCCTTTTGTGACTGGCTTATTTTACTTAGTATAATGTCCTCAAGGTTCATCCATGTTGTAGCATGTGCCAGAATTTCCTTACTCTTTAAGGCTGAGTGATTTCCACTGTAGGTATATGCCGTATTTTATTTATCCATTCATCCATTGATGGACATTTGGGTTGCTATCAGAAAGATGCAGGAGACTGGCCAGAATAAAACTGCCAAAAAAAAAAAGAAGTGTCAAAGAAAAGGAGGACATTAATAGGGTCAAATATCGATTAAAATCGACTGAGATGAAAGTAGACATAAGGTTGTCGGGCTCTGCACAAATTTCAAATGAATTGTAAGAGTGGAGACCAGGGAATAAGGGAACTGTAGAAATTGAGGAAGGAAATGTGAAGTGTCAGTATCTCTCTTTTTTTTTTTTTAAGATCTTATTTATTTATCTGGAGAGAGAGACAGAGACAGAGATAGCAAGAGAGGGCATGAGCAGGGAGGAGAGAGAGAAGCAGGCCTCCCCCTGAGCAGGCAGCCCGTTATGGGACTCCATCCCAGGACCCTGGGATCGTGACCTGAGCTGAAGGCAGACGCTTAACCAACTGAGCCACCCAGGCACCCCTGAAGTGTCAGTATCTTTGCAAAAGTTTACATGTGATGAGATCAATGAGGATAAAATGGCAATTTAAGATAGTGTCAAGAAACCATTTTAGGTTGGCTGGTGGAGATTTGGGCATATTTGTAGGAATAAGTTATATTAAGAATAGAAAAAAAATAGAAGAGTAAAGAAAAACATATTCGAGCTGATAATATATAATGCAGATGAGAATGAATTTACAGAATTTTCCTGGCAAATGTTAAATTATGCATTATATAATACTATTTTCTTTTTACCAGTTTTCTTCTTAAAAGGTAAATCCACCACAGCTTCTTTCCGATTTGTGATGGAAATTGAGTTACAAATTTGCTAAGGTTAGAATAAAGACAAAACAAAAAGTCCTTGATAGAAATTTTGTGAGAATAGAACACCATTTTCTAGAAGAATCCAGGCACTTAACCCTCTCTGTAATCCTGATAAGTCTCTTGGAAAAATATCTGTTGTCTAAAAGTGAAATTTGAGGGGCGCCTGGGTGGCTCAGTCAGTTAAGTGTCTGCCTTTGGCTCAGGTCATGATCCTGGATCCGGATCCAGGCTCCCTGCTCAGCGGGGAGTCTGCTTCTTCCTCTACCCTTCCCCCCTGCTTGTGATCTCTCTCTCTCTCTCTCTCAAATAAATAAATAAAATCTTTTAAAAAATAAAAGTGAAATTTGATTTTCATTCAGTTCATATTCCTGCATATTAAGTATATATGTTTAATATAGTAGTCTATTTGCTTTGTAAATAGAATCAATGCTTTATATTTTGGAATTTTGTACTACAGGAAGATTTATGCAGAGCATGAAAACATGGACAGTTTAAAAATAAATTATCTTTAGTGTTGAAATAGAACATACTAATTTGTCATATATAAAAGGAAATTCCCCTTCATAATCGTATCTTGCTCATACTTAAAGGTTGTTGTGCTTTTAATTATACAGCAACTGATGATGATGATGTAGCCCTCGTTGGCTGGGGAACATCAGTCCGGGTGCCCTAGGAAATGCCCAAATTTGGGGTGATTTTTTTCTCTGGTTCAGATCTGTTTTATTACAACGGAATAAAGAAATTCCAGTCCACTGAGAGATAGAGACTTTACAAAGGTTTCAGTTGACCCTTATCTCCAAAATGCAACGTTGTGGCCTTCTCAGACATTTCATGCACTGCTTCTGCCGCCTGTGTGACAATAGGAGTCACCAATTATCTGAATAGTCTGGATTCTTATCTCATTGGTGCTTTAGTACACTCCACTTTTGGGGCAGATTACAAAGAGCGTCCACTTCCTACAGCTGGGTTTCTAACAGTAAGACCGGGTGACTCTTCTAAAATGGGGAAGTTCTGACCTCTCTCATTACTTTTCTTAGGACATAAATTGTGGTCCAATGGTGATGTCTAATCATGATCATCTTACTTCCTTTGGGGTACTCATTAGGACTTTAAGGAACACATTTTTCTATTAAATAATAGAATGCAAGTAATCATAATGCCTAAACTAAGGATGGCTTTTCACAGGGAAGTTGCCAAATTATCATAATTTCCTTCCTTGTAATATGTGTGGCATGTCTTTCATGAAAACACTCAGGTGGCTGTAATAACTTGCTTAAGAAAAGCTATCCACTGGTTGGATCAATGCCATGGATCCATACTGGTTGATTCCATGTATAGAGGGACAGATTGTATATGGTGCTATGGATGATCTTAGAACATAAAGAGATCCCTGAGAGACCATTGTAATACTGGGATTAAAAATTGCCTACAAAAATCCACAAAGTCAATAATTTATGGAAGAATAAACAAAAATTAAATGTAACTTAAAAATTATATTTTTCAGCTTATTACCATGATATGCATGTAACTAATGAATAAGACTTAGATCTATGGCATGAAGGAAATGTCTAAGCTGAACAACCTTAAAGACTTCCTTTCTACCCATAACATATACCCCAGTTTCTTTTTTTTTTCTTCAAGATTTTATTTGTTTATTTGGCAGAGAGATAGCACAAGTAGGCAGAGACGCAGGCAGAGGGAGAGGGAGAAGCAGGCTCCCCGCTGAGCAGGGAGCCTGATGCAGGACTCGATTCCAGGACCCTGGGATCATGACCTGAGCCGAAGGCAGCCGCTTAACCTACTGAGTCACCCAGGCGCCCCATATACCCCAGTTTCTGTGTAAAGCTCAGAGTCTGTCCTTTACTTTGAGGTTTTTCTTGTGCTAGAATGGCATAACAGCTTATTATCCATCACATTATAGCTAGCTTTATCTGCCAAACTCCTTCAGATTAACCTCAGTTTCAGACCATCATATCCAGTTCTGAAAGCTCAAATAGGATGGGCACCTTCTCTGCAGCTAGCCTATATGGAACCCTCAGCCTCTGCTGAAATGAGATTTAAGACAGGAGAAAGAATAAAGCTAGTTTGCTACCCAGAGAGAGGGTGATGTGTTCAGTTTGCAGATGGAAAGATTTAGATGTTTTGCAGGACGCCGGAGGTATTGGGAGCAGACTTGGAATAGGTTTGGGAGATCAGGTGGGTAATTATGAATATAAAATGACAATTGGCCTTAGGAGACAGGATCAGGAGGCCAAAGGAAAGTCAGTGGAGAGGTATTGGGACTGAAGACTGAATCTTGCAGCAAGAAGAGGAAGAGGGGTTGATGAAAGAGATGTAGAAGCCAGGTGGAGAGGCAGGAAAAGCCTGTCACTGTCCTACCACTGTGGACCCCCACAGTCACACGTAGCTTCAAGTTTAGATTTTTGACATGCTCTCTAAGTGAAGTCACCGTATTTTGTGAGTAGGTATTAAAATTTTAATTTAGTAACAGTACACATTTAAAACATTCCAAAATGTTCGGATTCTTAAAAAAAAAAAAAAAAAGGAAGTGGCTTGGATTCCCACTAAATAATGATAATCTTGGGAAGAAAATCAGAAAGAGACTGTTCTAGGAATAGGTAATCAAAAATATCAGAAGTGTCAGAAGTTGAAAAAGGCCAAAGAGAATAAGCACTGAGAAAAGGTCCTGGTATTCACTGAGGAGATCACTGGAGTTCTTTAAGGGAGAGGTCTGAGTATTGTGGTAAAAAGAGCTCAGGGAATTAGTACATGGTAAGGAAATGGCGCCGGTCTCGAACATCCTTTAGAGGAGAGTTCGGCAGTTAGAATCGCACTTGTGTCTGTCTGCTGCTTGTTTTGTGGGTGTTGTGAGTGTAGTTCACTTTCCCTTAGTTTCTTTATTTTTGCCTCTTATTTCCTACCTCTTCCATTTCCTCCTATTCTCTAGGGAAATGGAATCCTGGCCAAAAGGCAGGCCTGTCATCTAATTGTCAGGGTACCCAAACGGAGCACCGCGGTAAGTTTCTTATTCACACTCATGGTCCTGGAAGGCAGAAGTAGATACAAGCATTTGTCCAAAGTCTATCATGTTATGACTGAGTCAAGGTACCTGTAAAAGAGCTCTTCAGAAAACAAGAGTGGAGGTATACCGCTTGGAGGAATAGGAATGAAGAGCAGAGAGCTTTGAGCAGCTCACCAGGTGGGAGCTTGTCTGGAAAGGTTTCTAGGCAACTATAAATACCTACTGCATACATTCACACTTCCTCGACTTGCTTCTTAAGGGCAAGCGGGGGAGCATTTCAAGAGTCTGAACCAGGCAGGCATCTAATATTATTGCGTTTTTACATCTCAACCACCAACATCACTGACCATTCCCAGCCAGCATTCACAGAGCCCCTAAACCAGAAATAGTGACTGAACCAGACTCAAGGATTGCTTGATTCTGTGGTGCCGACAGGAGCCATTGTTTATGATACTTCTACCCAGCTCCAAGGGAGCCTTGACTTGTGTGTTTAGTTCTTGGTCCACCGAAGAACATTTCCTGAGAGTAGCGGGGTGAGGAACCTGCTCCAACTTTCTCAAGTTTTCTTCTCTCCTGCTTTTGTGCTCAAGCATCTGTGTAAGCCTTACAGGGCCTACACCAGGAACAGCAGAGCCCAAGTGTCCATTTCTGGTGCCACAGAGTCCAGGAGTGCTCCCAGGCTTGATTTGGAGCCCTTCTTGCCTTCCTGATATTTTTTTACTAGTTGTGTGCTCTGGCCTCTGAGCCAGTGCAGTGAGCTTTGTGGGTGTATTTGTATTTGCACAATGAATAGTATTTTCCTCTGCTTTAAATAACAGTGATTATTGTACCACCTATCACATACCCATCCGTCTATTCATTATTCAATTCCCATTTATTCATTCATTCATGCATTCAAATATTTATTAAGCACACTTTAAATGCCATGCCCACCCCAGGGGCCACAAAGGGACTAAAAATATTCCTTACCATCAGGAAGCAAGACCTGAACAAATGTAACATCGAGTCTTCTTGGAATTTGGAGCAGGAAAAAACACATGAGGCTGTGGGCAAGAAGAGGTGGATTCTAATAAATTTCCTACTGAACAGTTAGTCTTAATGAACGTTCTTTCTTTAGATGGTGAGGATTGCACCAGAAATCAAGATTTCTGGATTTCAAGTCAAATTTTGAACACTTTAAAGGAAAAATTTGCATATGTGCAGAGTCGTGGTGGTAATTAGGGTATGAGGCCCCATTTTGAAACACTGTAATCTGGTCTGAGTCTGAATTTCATTTCCTGAAGGATTTACTTGTATCATATCAAGCTGCTCTAGTCCTATTAATTGCAAACCCATTTAAAACCTGGAAACTGGATACTGCTCTCGGCCTAGGCCATGGCTGCCGTTGAGTTAACAGGAAGGAGCATGCTAAATTTTCAGTTTTGGACATTGGACACTAGAGGGCAGTGTTTTACTTTTTTTAAGATCGAAGGTCCGGCTGTACAAAATGCCGAGCTGTAGCTCGAGGGCTTTGTGGGTGTGGAAAATCTTCAGATATTTGCAGTGAAACCCACCATTCCCTGACTGATCTTCACAGAGCTGAAGAAATGATTCCATGTGACTCACCAATCCTTAGGGAGAGAATTTGCCCAAGCTGTTTGTCTTCATGGTTGAGAAGTTTTCAGGATTTAAATGTATCCCTTACAGAGCCCCATGTGAAGATTTGCTTTTTTTTTTTTTTTTTTGAGAGAGAGAGCGAGAAAGCAGGGGAGGGGCAAAGGAAGAGAGAGAATCTTAAGCAGGCTCTGTGCTCAATGTGGGGCTCGATCTCATGACCCAGTGAGATCATGACCTAAGCCGAAATCAAGAGTTGGGCACTTAACTGACTAAGACACCCAGGTGCCCCAGATTTGCTTTTAAGTACACTTTTTATGCACTTTTTCGGGCCTATATTATCACCTTCTGGGGGTGGGGGCACTTCTAACACGTTGCACACACAAATGTGTATCTATTACAAAATCTTTTGGCAACAATAGGCCCCATTCCCTTTCACCAAGACCTGCCTGTGGACCCTGCCTACCCCAGCCTCTTCTCTCTCCATGTTACTGCACTTGCCTACTTTCTGTTACCATTTATTTTATTTATTTATTTTTAAAGATTTTATTTATTTATTTGAGAGAGAGAGACACAGTGAGAGAGGGAACACAAGCAGGGGGAGTGGGAGAGGGAGAAGCAGGCTTCCCGCTGAGCAGGGAGCTCGATGCGGGGCTCGATCCCAGGACCCTGGGATCATGACCTGAGCTGAAGGCAGACGCTTAACGACAGCCACCCAGGCGCCCCTGTTACCATTTATTTTTGTAGCTTCTCATTTAGTATGTTTTCATGGCTGTTTGCATGTGTTATCTCTGCAGTTAGAATGTAAGCCCCTAAGGACAGGGGCTGTGTTTTACATTACTTTTTCATACCCTCCAGTGCTCACGATAGGACATAGAAGAGATGTTCCATGGAAACTTTCTCAGTCAAATGAAGTGGGAGGTGATACCAGTAGGACAAGCACAGAGTTATTGGTAAATTACCTGAAGGGTATCTTTGGGAAAAACCTTATATGTAAAACCCTGATTTCCATTCCTAGAGCCTGTTCTTGCCATTCTTTATCACTATTCCAATTTTCCTGTTTTGTGTCTCATTTTATCAGGATCCAAATTAGGGCACTAGTGGGGAAACTAGTCCTGAAACACACCTGTATGATTTCCTGTAAATTACTAGATACAATGTCCTCTTCTCTACATCTTTGCCCTTCCAAATAGCCAATCCTAGTGATGGGAATTTCTTGGCTAAAATTTCTGGAGAGTTCACAAGTGAGATATTTCAGGTGACATGTTTTCTTAGAAACCTAAGGCTTTCAGAGAGAGTCCATGGGAAGGAAAATGGATATATTTTTCTCTTTCCTGAATTTCTTAACCTCTTACAATTGTAATTAAACACTACATTTAACTTGATACTGTACTTTGATATTCTAATACAGCTGTTTTGATGGAATTATGGCGGATACATTGAAAGGTTTGTGGAGAGAGTGAAAGGGAAGGCAGAGATGAGTTAAATAATTACTGTTGAATTTCTCCATGCAAGATCTAAGAGCCTAACCAAGGAGAGGAAGAGAAGAATGGAGGGATATTAAGAGGGCAAAACTGTTGGGATCTAGTGATCAATTTGGTTATGGAAGGTGAAAAAGAGGGAAGAAACTAAACTTCCAGATTCTTGAATGGTTTAAGGAGTCATTATGAGTACAGGAAACAGAAGAAGAACAGATCCGGGGCCAAGTGAAAGAGTCTGAGTTTATCATGAGCTGTCTGTAAGACATCCATGTCATGTCAGGAGGGTGTAGGAGATCAGAATGTGGAGTTTGGAGAGAGATCTGGGCCAGAGACACAGAGTTGGGACCCATCTGAGCTTGATGGTAGAAATTCCAAGTGGGTTTAGATGGCCCACATTAAATGACCACTTATGAAACTTTGGGGAAAGCTATTTATAGGGTGAGGAGAGGAAGATAAGCCAGAAAAGCAAAGTGTCCAGGACTGTGGTTAAGGGAGAAGATAGATTTAAGAGGAAGGCATGGTCAAAATTGCTCAGTTAACAGGAGATCTGAGAGGAAAGGTAAGACTTGGAATTATGCAACTAGAAGGCCAGGTTCCAAAGAGCCATAGAACATGGCTTGTAGTGAGCTGAGAATAAACATGCTTTGGGATTCCCCACAGAGCCAGGTACAGTGTTAAGCATGTGGGATGCACACAATGAATGCTCTACTCATTGAACTGAGTTGCATGATAGTGATCATAAAACACCTTATTTATTCTTAAATAGGGAGGGGGAAGAAAGATATGCTCCCTAGAACTGGGGAATACTTTTCAAACTTCAGAGGATCCTCACTCATTCTGATTCAGGCCTCTATGAACCCTCACAGCTCCTTCTCCCAGAAGGGAATCATTCCATGTAGTTAGAGATGACATGGAGGGGGAGGTTTTGAACCGTTGGCTATTATGGACATGGGGAAAGAAGAGATGGGAGCCACAAAGACATGGCTATATAAAGGGTTAATTGTATATATGTGTAATTATGTCAATTTTTATACGCATGCCTTAGATCTTTTATAATTAGTGTGTTAGTGGCCAATAAATATGTGGTACTCACTTTCAAAGTATTTTAGTGTTTCTTATGTGCCCCGTTGTACCATTATTCAACACATAGCCCTTTGCTAAGAGAGATGGAATAACATGCATCCATGGTTGGATTCAGTATGTAAATATTGAGCACTAATGAAGTACCAATTAGACATTGTGATTCATTTAGAAAAACTATCCAGTCTCATAAATAAATAACAGACAATTTGACTTGCCTGGAGGACTTGTTCCCTACTTTTGTAAGGCTGACTTCTCAACCCTAGTGGATGAAATGTCATTTTCCCAGAGAGGCCATTCCTGACTACCTAAACTATAGAATGAAACCCCTCCTCATTATTCTATTTCATAGCATCCTGTTCACAATTTCTAATTGTGTACACACTCATCTATTTGTTTACTTGATTGATGTCTGTCTTGCTCATGATCATTACTCCTTGAAAGCCAGCATCAAATCTGTTTTTGCAGCATGCTCAGAAGGTAGCGGAGTACCTACCTGAGAAGTAGGAGGCATTTAATAAATATCTGTGGAGTAGATGCATATATTTCTTGTTCTATATGTAAAAACACTTTGTTTTGTAAGTCAGTTAAATTCTACTATTAGTATTATTTTTGTCAAATAAATATTATGATGCCATATCCATTAACAGCTAGGCTCTTAGTGGCAACCAAATCATTTGTCAAAAGTGACTCTTTAAAAAAAAAGTGATTTAATTAGTAGGATATTGGATTTAGTGGGGTGCAAGATTTTCAGGTAAAATATTTGAATTCTTTTTTTTTTTTTTAGATTTTATTTATTTATTTGAGAGAGAGAGAGAGAGTGAGAGAAAACACAGTGTGGGGGAGGGAGAAGCAGACTGCCCGTTGAGCAGGGAGCCTGATGTGGGGCTTGATCCCAGGACCCCGGGATCATGACCTGAGCCAAAGGCAGAAACTTAACCAACTGAGACACCCAGGTACCCATTAAATATTTGAAATCTTCAAAAGATATAATGTGCCAGCATATTTAAGCTTTAGGAAGGGCTGGTATTTCTCAGTTTCAAACAGATGTTTATGGCTGGGTGGCTGGTATCTCTTCTGACTGGGCTGGTGTTAGAGGGTTGATTGTTCAGTTTTTATTTGTATCACTATAAATACTACTACAATAAACATCATTATAGAAATACCACTACAATGATGCTTTTTTTGGGTCAACTACATTAAAAATAGGATTTCTGGTTCAAAAGTATGTGAAGTTTTAATTTTAATAGATAATTTATTATTTCTTCCTAAAATGTTTGTGGTAATTTAAACTCTCAGCTTTGATGTAAATAGATTCTATTTCCCTGCATCCTTGCCAGCACTGGGTGTGTGTGTGTGTGTGTGTGTGTGTGTGTGTGTTACATTTTATTTTTTTAATTGTTGCTAATTTGAAGGTCATAAGCTTTTTTGCTTATATTGGTGTATGTACTGTTACATATTCCAGTTATGAACAATACTTTTATTTCTAATAGAAATTCTACTTTATCATCATATTAGTCTTTTAACATACTGCTGAGTTAACTTGTTATTGCTTCATTTATAATTTTGCATCTATATTTATAAGAGACATTGATCTACACATTTGAAAACTATTTTATCAGAATTTTAAAATTCAGATTACCATATCTTCATAAAATAATTTGGACGAACTGTCTTTTTCTGTTGTATGGAATGGTTTAAATAATAAACAGATTATCTGATTTTAAGATTTTAAAATGCAATTTATTTTAATATAATTGTGTTAATGTGCTAAAAAGAATGTGAAGGGATATTACATTTGCTAGTATTAAATTTTTTTTCAAATTTCATTCTGCCCTAAAAAAACAAGTAGGGCATAATTGAAAAGGGGCATGTTTATTTTTCCTCAGAAAGTGCTAAGCCTCAGACCATTTTCACAAGGTAATTTTGTAGGAAACATGAATAAGAACTAACCAAATAAAGACAATTACCACCATAGTTTTCTTTACAGAAACAAAATCTTTAAAATTAACCAAGGAAATTAAACTTAAAGGGAAAGTTTTAGGTTGCTTGAATATGAGGGTACATCCACGCACATTTCATGATAAGCACAGAGTTGTAGAGATTAATACTTCATTTGGGATAAGAGAGAGAGTGAGAGTGGCTCCTATTTAGATCCATTCCACTGAGATTGATAAAAAGTTATTGGTTAAGCGTCTGCCTTTGACTCAGGTCATGATCCCAGGGTCCTGGGATCGAGTCCCACATAGGGCTCCCTGCTCCGCGGGAAGCCTGCTTCTCCCTCTCCCACTCCCCCTGCTTGTGCTCTCCCTCTCGCTTTCTCTCCCTGTCAAATAAATAAATAAAATCTTTTAAAAAAAGTTATTTATTTATGAAGTACCTACATCACTGACCATAAAAAATGACCTGCTCATAATTGGCTCATTCTCTAAGATCATAGCATATGTCAGCATAAATGTACACTTTGAATCCTTTCCCCTATTCACCCCGTTGGATTTCAATAGCATTTCTTTTGCTTTCTGTTTAATTGAAAATTAATTATCCAACAGACAAGTCCCAGGACTCCCATCCAGAATATATTCCTTCGTTTATTTTTTTCTTTGCCTTGACCAATTAAAACTTCTGGAATCCACTGAGATTTTTATATGACGAAGTTAATTATTTTGCGTAATTTAGGAGCAAAGTCTATTCTGGTAACAACTGTTTAACTGTAATTTCAAAACCATCTCCTTTATAGTCACAATCATTCTGTAAGAGTATTGCAGTTCTAATAACAAACGTTTGAATTGATAGTGTCTCTTTAATATTGTACAGCAAAGAATTTTGTGAAGTAAAGACATTAACATAGTCCAAAAGCAATGTAAAGTCTGAGCAATCAGCATAAGGGAAAATGAGCTATTCCATGTAGAGTCTTCATAATTGCTCTGAAGCAGTATATCCCAATGGGATGTGCACATGTATGCTTTTGAGAAAAATTCATGAATAAGGGATAAAGAAGGAGTTTGTGCCCATCAGTTTCTCAGGGAGAAAAGATCATGTATCCTCATGTATCCTACTTTGTTTAGACAAGTGATAAAATTAATTATGTAGAAGAACTACAGAGACCAACAGAGTTTTTGAACACTCTCCATGCACCTATTTTTTTTTTAGTTTTTTGAAACTGGAAATATTGGAAATTAAGTTTTAATCAGAGAGATATATGAAAATGTATTTGCTGTGGATCATGAACACAAAATGAGGAAAAAAAAGAGGTGCAGAGGCTTAAGAGGAGTGTAGAAGTGATAGTGAATTTCAGAGGAAAAAAAATAGACATTTTATGTAGACACCAGTATATGCATAGAAAAAAATTCTGGAAGAATACATAAGAAACTTTTAATTTTAGTTTTGTTTTTAAGGGAGGAATCACCTTTCATATTAAAGCTTTCTACACTGAATTAAAAAAAAGGATAGACACTTTAAGAGCAAGGTTAAGATTCCAAAGGAAGAGAATATGTCATTATTAAAACATAAAAATTATTAGGTTGCAAGAAATTTTTCTCTCTTCTGAAGGGCATTAAAAATACTGAGATACTTCTAAAAACTGTTTTTTTTTCTATTACTATTCAGTTTATAATCTTATATTTAATTATTAAACATGTCTGTAGGTAAGTTTTCTGTTGTTGTTGAGAGTGAACCAGGATGTTGCTGAGGTCAAATAATTTTCTTAATTTTAACTTTAGCATGGAGGTACAGCATTCCAAGAGTACATTTGTGTTACACAGAGGGACTCAGCTTTCATCATGATTATTATTTCTATTTCTATATTGTTACTTCTATATTATATATATCATATTAACCAAATCAATAGCATTCTGTATTAATGAGTAGCTTTTTCAGCTCTTGACCGTATAAGATGATTTCACATTTCTATAATTCTATTATGATATTTATAAAACTGCATGCATATTCGTAAGAAATTATAGGAACTATATAAACCAACACCCTTAATTGTACACTATTGAACTTAGCTTCTTTTGAAGGTTTGTGTTTTGATCAAGACTGTGGAGGTGCTTAAAAAAAGGAGATGTTTTTAAAAAAACTCTACAAATAGGGAAAGATTGAGGCTTGCTAATATGGAACCCAGTTCTAGTTGCTTAAAAAAGAAAAGTATGTAGGAAGAGCCTATAATTTTCACTACTATCTTTGGGCTTGGAAAAATGCCCAGGTTAGTGACAAAGGGAACTTTGGGGGAAGACTCTAAATCTACCAGAATGTAAGAGAGAAAATGGAAAATCAGATGGATAGCTTCATTGAAAACACAGCCGTGTAAAATCTTCGAGAGTTAAAGGAATAATAGCAGGATTTCTATTGATTTTTTCCAAATTGAAATATTACTATGATTTAACAATTTCCGTTATTTTGAAAATAAGCAGAGATGCAGCTGTAAGCCATTAACTACAGTCAAAGTCATTATGAATTTGCTCTTGGGGCCAGGATTCACATATCAACTGTGACCCAATCTTGAAACCTGATTGTCTTTCTGATCTTAACCATTTTTTTGAAGTACAATTTCCCCGGCATCTACCCCTTCTTTTTTCAGGTGGTGTTTTATGATGTCTAGGACACTGCTTCTCATACTTCAACATACACATAAATTTCCTGAAGATTTTATTAAAATGCAGATTCTGACTCCCTAAAGTCTGAGAGTTTGCACTGTAGTAAGTTCCCCGTGATGCTGATGCTGTTGGCTTGAAGCCTGTGCTTTGACTAGGAAGGGACTCTGGAATACTGCAACATCCCCCTAAATGATTATCATTAGATTGATCTTTCTATAACATGATTTTAATAAAAGTCTTCCTTTGTTGGAAAACCTTCAGGGATCTACCAAATCTAGTTTAAAGCCCAAATCAAGTCATTCACTGCCTTCCTAATTTTGAAAAAAACTTTCTATCTTCCACCACTCCCTTTCAAGAACTCTGAGTTTTAGTCAAACTAGCCAAATGTCTGCTTTCTGCTGAAGTTCTAGTTCCACCCAAGAGGTGGACCTAGTAGACTACTGGCTCTTCCCCTCCCGCTTCCCAAATCCCTCCCCCTCTCCAGAAGAACAAGGGAGAGAAAAATATGGAGAAAATGGTGAGCAAGCCCTGAGTCGAGGAATGGGGAAAAGGGAGCTGTTTGGAACACACGTGGGATGGTAGCTCTGGCCTGGGGCAGAAGGCGACTCAGCCTGGTTGTAGGAGGCTAAAATAAAAACTTTTCCCTTCATTTCCTTTGGGATTTGCAATGCCAGGCCCTGTGCTAGCAGCAACTGAAAGCTGGCTCAGGTCTCCCCAGCAGGAAAAGCAAGGGCAGTGTAGATACCTGTAGATACAAGATAGTGCTTGTGGGCAGCTGACCTCAGAGCTCTCCATACTTTTCCTTCTCCAAGCCTTGGGGCTGGGAAAGTACAATCTCGCGTTCGCGGCTGTGAGGGATTTAACTGTGCTTTTCTGGTATTATCTTCATTAGGTTTAATTAGCAATGTTCTACTTGCTTTATAAAAAAAAAAAGTTGGGAAGTATGCTTTCTTTTTCTGTGTTCTGGAATAATTTAAGCATAATTAGAATCATCTGGTGTTTGAAGGTTTGGTGGAATTCTCTTGTGAAGCCATCTGGGCCTGTTGCCTTTTTAAGGGGGTAGGATTGGATAATTTTTCTATTTTTTTTTTCCTATGGAAATTAGTCTACTTAAGCCACCTCTATTTAATGGTATCAGTTTTGATCAATTAAACTTACTGGGAAATTACTGTTTCATCCCTGTATTATTTGCATAGAGTTGTATAAAATATTCTCTTCAGTATTTTAATTTCTTCTCTTTCAGTGATTATTTCTTATTGTGTATATTTATGCTTTCCCTTTACCCTTTTTTATCCCTCAGTAAGTTACCAAGTGATTTCTGCCCCAAAGAACCAGCATTTTAACTTATTAATTCTAATGTTTTTCTAATAATTACTTTCTGCTTTATTTTTACCATTTCCTTTCTTATGCTTTACAATGTTTGTGTGTTTGTTTTGTCCTAGGATTTCAGGTTGGGATTTTAATTCATTTACTTTTATCCTTTCATTTTTATTGATGTTAAGTGCTTAAGGCTATGAATTTCTTGAATCACAGCTTTTATTATATCCCATACATTCTGTTTTTATTATCATTATTTTTAAAAGAAATTCTGACATTTAATTTAGCATTTTCCTTTTACCAAAGAGTTGTTCAATAGAAGTTTTACATTTTTAGCTGGAAAAGACACTTTAGATATTTTCTTGTTAATTTCTATTAATACTGTGCTCTGATCAGAGAATGTTATTTGAATTATTTCTCTATTATGAAAATGAGGATTTCTATGCAATATAATATATGCTCAACTTATGTGAATGTTCTATATGCCTTTGAGAAGAAGGTATGTAAATTATTATTGGTGCTAAAATTCAATATAGATTCATAAGATCAACTTTATTCATGATGTGAGAAGTGTCTTCTATCCTTTCTTGTTTTTTGTCCACTTGATTTTCTTGGTCTGGGAATGATACATTGAAGTCTTATAATATTATTTTGTTTTTGACTGTTTCTCCTGGCATTTCCTGGAGTTTCTGTTTTATAAATGTGGTAGTTGTATTCATGGCTATTTAAGAATATTATCTTTGTTATGAATTATGATCTTTATTATTTTAACATGTCTTTCCTTGTTTCATTTAATACTTTTTGTGATGATTTATACCTTGTCCAATATCAAGATGTCAACCCTGCATTTATATATGTATGTATTATGTATGTATGTATATATTTAAAGTAACAAATGCACTTTTGATCTACAGATAAAAACTACCCAGCGAAGGTCAGTAACCATTTCAGTTCCTACTCTGTTAGAGCCATATCCTGTACAGTCTTCAGGATCTAGGTTAACAGGTTATTTTCATTATTTCATGTCATCCACAGTATTAGAAAACAAGGCATTATAGCAGTTTAGATGAAATGCACTGCTAGCAGCCAAATCCAGTCTCTTATATTCCATACTTTTTCTTCTTTCTTTCTTTCTTTCTTTCTTTCTTTCTTTCTTTCTTTCTTTCTTTCTTTCTTTTTTCTTTCTTTCAAGATTTTATTTATTCATTTGAGAGCGAGAGAGAGAGAGCACAAGCAGGGGGAGGGGAAGAGGGAGAAGCAGACTCCCAGCTGAGCAGGGAACCCGATGCGGGGCTCAATCCCAGGACCTGGAGATCATGACCTGAGCCACCCAGGTGCCCCCATACTTTTTCTTTAGATCTTCTGCTTTGTTGTTGGAAGCTTTCATGGCATCTTCCCTGGAAGTTCCTTTCAGCTGATTCCAGGCATCCCACTTGGCCTTGCCTTTGAAATCCAGCAGCCTAGGCTGCTCTGGGTTTGTGTCACCCACAGTTCCTTGTTCATAGTGGCTGTAGGTGAACAGCATCTCATCATCTGCTGGCTCGGTCTTGAGGGGCTTAGCATCCTTAGCAGTTTTGTCAAACTCAGCCTGAGACATGCCGGCAGGGTTGCAAGGATTCCAGGGAACCCTGCATTTTTATTATTTATATTTGTCTGATAAAACTTTGTCCATCTCTTTATTTTTAACATTCCTTAAACCCCTTAAGGATGTTGGTAGTATGTAGCATAGAGTTGGGTTTTACTTTGTGAATCAATCTGAAAATCTGTTTAATAAGTAAATTCACCTCATTGACATACATTGATATGACTAATATGTTTGGTCACATCAGTAATGAACTCTTATTATTTTTTTATATTTACTGTTCATACTGTGATAGTTACTATGATTCACCATGTGGTCTGTTTCCTTGCTTTTTTGTTTTTTAAGGGGTCTGGAGTGGACAGAGTATTTAATTTGGTTTAGGAAAATTTGTATTTTTTCTAATGATTACCTTTATTACCTTAGTCCCTTTATTCCTTATTTAGGCTTCTACTATTTGATTTGTCAGCTTAAGATGATCTCAGTATACAGTATTCAGAAAATGTGTTTCATTTTTTTCCTTCCTTTTCCTGTTTTTCCTCCCATTTACTTAGCTATATTTTTAAATTCTGTCAGAATATTTAACAGGTACATACTATTCTTTCATCTCTTTGCCCCACCTTTATTATAGTCTTAAGTCTGTAATTAAATATGTATATTAAATATCTTCAGTGCTCACCAAAGGTCCTCTTGTTGAAGTTTTTCAATTCCTATCAAGCTGGCTGAAGGTCTTCCTCTAGTAGATTCCTCAGGGAAGCCTCATGAGGACTGTATTCTCTGGATTGTTACATGTTTGAAGTTGTTTTCTATCCCCTTGGTTCCCCATGCAAAGGTGAGATATTGGAGAGGCTCACTGAGATTTCTAGTTTGAGAATGGCTTATTCTGTTGGACAGAGAAGTACAATTTCCTCTTTGTGGAGAAGCAAGTTGGTGTATCTTCTGATTCTCAGTCTCTTTGGTTTATTAGTTCTCCTTAATCTCAACACCTGCTGCTCCCTTTACCACCTAGCCTCCAAGGGATGCGTCCACCAAGAGCTCTCCCTTTCCCCCAGAGGCCGTACCTTTTTCAGGACTGTTGCTTCCACTCCTGTGCACTTTTCTGCCCCTTCCTTTCAGTTCTCCAGGAGCCAGTGCTCTGATCTAGCAGGTCTTATCTTTATTCCCGGCATTTCTCCAGTCCATGTGGAACTTTCTCCTCCTGGGAGTGATGTTATATCGTTGTGGGTTCTGTTGCTGCTGTACCCCACTCTCTTCTCCTTGTTTTTGATCTGGCCTAGGCCCTGGAGTGGTTCTCCAGCTTTGGATGCTTAGACGCTACTTCCATGTAAATTGATATTTGTCGCAATCTCTGTCTCCCAGTCATGTGGTAGGCATGGGTTATGGCTAGTTTTATTTGCTCCCTTTTGGGATCTGTGTGGTTTTGGAGAAAGTGAGCAGAGATTTGAATTTAGGCAATCACCATCATCCTATGGGAACTCAAAGTGCAACAGATACCACTTTTTTATTTCAGTAATTTGAGTTGAATTGTGTTGTAAGAACTTTGAGGGCACACCTAATACATTATCAGGCATATTAATAAGTGATAATTAAGTATCTGATGGAGGAATATATTAATAGATATTATAATTCACTTTACTTTAGCAAAAGAAATTATGGAGGAACTACTCTAATATTTATGGTAAAATAATCATGCCTAAATTTTATTAGTTGCTAACTCAGTGGCTTAATTGTTGCCAGTCTATCAGTGATATATTATGGAAGTTAAATACAGAAATCGTTTCATGCATTTGGTTACAATTCTGAGAGACAGAGTGAGGTGAGCATAAATCAGGATAGACAACATGGTAGATGTGATTTTCTTTCCTAATAATGAATGAGGCTAGATGAAACTTTTAGGTAAAGAAAACAATAAGCTATGCATTGTATTTTCTTTGGTTAAAAAATTACATATATTAAGTTCTCTACTTTTAGCTACTTGGAAGGATGTCATATAAGAAAAAAAAAATCCATGAAACCTCGCCAATGATTTTGATCAGAGAATGTTGGCAGACTGAACGAAGTATCTGATAAAGTAAATGTTGCCAAATAATTTCAATGTTTTTAGTAGATGGTTTCTTAAACTTAATTGTGTGGCTCTGTGAGGACACACAAAAAAAAGTAAATCAGAAAAGATAAATCAGTACCACTTTCAGGGGATGGGACTGATAGTGGCCCCCATCTTTCTCTAGAGCAGAAGTTCTTATGGTGGTGAGCATACTCCGTATTTGTGCTGTCCAATGATGGCTACTAGCCGCATGCGGTGAATGGCCTGAGCAACTCAATTTTTAACTTGCTTATTTTAATTACTTCATGGTTACTATATTGGGCACTGCAGGTATCCAAAGAGACATTCATGAGCTCAGGCTTGAAGTTATCTTATTTGGGGGAGATAAAAAGAACAGGAGAGAAATTTGGGTGGAAGTGAGGATTATCTGTCTGTTATCTATCTATCCATCATCTATGTATCTACGTATCTATCTATCTATCCATCTATCTGAGAAAGAGCAAGCGACTACTTTTTCATAAGGAAAAAAGAGGAAATGCTATTTTCTACTCTTAGGTGAGCTCAGGACTACTTGTAAAGTTTTGAGTCTTTTCAGTTGTTGCCTCTGCAGCTTTGTATCAGACTATGATATCCACCTTTATGTTTAACTCTTTGCACTCTTTCATATTAGTGAAATCCATATGTAGACTATCACTTGGTTGGTTGAGTATTTTGAAACTAAGTTAAGGAACACATATACTCACATGAAACACACACCAAATCCATCCCCATATTTGTCCTGATGTTGAGCCAAGAGCTATCTAGAAATTTATTAACCAGACCTTTAGTTTACTGGTTTGTTTAAGGCCTAGGTTTCTTGGATTCAGGACTCAGGCTGCCTGAGTTTCAATTCTGGATCTCCCATTTATTAGAAGTGTGACTCTTGGAGACATACTTAACTTTTGTATTAGTTTCCCCATGGGGTTGTTATGAAGGTTAAATGAAATCATAGTTGTAAAATATATAGAATAATGCTTTACACTGCTTATTGAACAAGTTAAATTAAAATTATTAAAGATTAGATGCTACCAGTATTAATGACATTTTCTCATTCATCAGAGCTTGTTCAAGTATCTGTCACGTGGTAGACATCAGAAACACCATCAGGTGACTGGCCAGGTTGGTACTGATTTAGTAGGCTTCATATGTGATGGGATCCATGTTCAGGGTCTCAAGATGGTAGCACAAGCTCTTTGTTCCCTACTGCCAGGCAAATAGAGAGCAGAAGAAATGTTGAGGCTTTTAGTGAGATGAGTTTGAAATAACTGCAAATAGGAAAAACATGTTGTCTGATTTTGCCACGAAATACCTTCCAGTTTAGCAATTCTGAGACAGATCTGTTTGCAAAATGTGAGTAGGTACCTAGGTTAGGCTGATAGCATACTCAATATTCTGTTGCTAAGGTTCTAAGCCTATTCGTGGTATCTATTTTTAGAGTGTACAAGAATGAATCAGAAGCCTATGATTAATTATTAATGATTGTGAAATAACCCTGTTGGATGATAGAATGTAGAAAGTTTTAATAACAGCTGCTTTGAGGATTACTTTTAACAAATACATAAAAGGATTTTTGAAGATATATTTTACCTCCTTGGAACATTGCTTGTTTTGAAGTAATTTTCTCTTTAAATGTCTATGGTATAATCCTATCTTGAAAAGAAAAGACCATGGCAATGAGAGGCTCCAAAAAGATTAATTATAGCTCTGTATTTATTAGCACGCAAACTAAATTCATAAAATTTGTAAATGTCTAACAGCCTATCAGATTAAAAGAAAACTTTTTTTTTTCAGTGTGGTGTCCTTTTTAATGTCTATAATAATTAGTGATATTGATCATTTACTACTTCCAGGCTCTGTTCTCAATCGGTTACATAGGTGAGAAAACTCAAGGGTGGAAAAGTTAAATACCTGGTCATGGTCACACAGATAGTAAGGATGGATTTGATCCTGAGCAATCTGACTCAAGGACCTGTACTCTTGACCTTGATTTCTTTTCTAGCTCACAAAGAGGACCCACCATACATCACTAAACAAGGCCATGGGAAGATTATATCTTGTACAGATTTCATTCTTCCACATCCTACTATAACCATTCGTTTGTTTAACAGACACTGAACACACACTAAGCTAATGATGGATACGCTTTATTGAGCATTTATTGGCGAATGGTTTAAATGTATCATCTCATTTAACCCTTGTAGCTACCCCATGACATAGCTTAGAGACCTTAAATGGCAGCGTGTTGCGGTGAGCACAGAGGCAGGAGTTAAATGCAGGTTCCCTGACTCCAGGGCTAATCCTCTTCAACACGTTACAGGCAGCGGATTGTGCTCAGGGCTGTAGAATATGGACGTTGCTCAAATCACAAACCCTTTGAAGAACTTGGAATGCAGTTTTGCTGGTAAGATATGCATGCAAATAACTGTGAGGAGAGTTATAAAGGTTAGAGATACTCTCCTCCCAAGCTCATCAGACACAGCAATCACCTTTGACAAAACAGGAAAGACTACATAGAAAAGGATATCTGAGCTGATTAAAGAAAGAAAGTGAAATTTGGAAAAGGAATGATTTAGGAAATCAAGGTCAGATAGTGAAAACTAGCAGTAGGCATCTGTAGTGATTTTGAAATAAGAAAAACAGTTTTATTATTAATAGGCCTGTTTCCATTTTTGAAACACAGCACGAGGATTTTCTTTCCAAAGTTGGTTTATACTTTCCTTCATTTGTTTAATAAGTATATACTGAGTATCTATTGGGTATAGGATATTGCTGATGCCAGCAGTGAAGATAGCCAGTGTTCTAAGAGACAGAGCTTATGGCCTAGTGGGGGAAAGGCTGACCAAAAAAAAAAAAACAAAAAAAGTGAGGTGCACAGCCTGTGTAATGATGATAGTGCTCCCATCAAACTCCAAGCAGGGCAGGGGGGTGGGGAGTCAGAGGCAGGGGTAAGGCAGCTTGCTACTTCAAATAGGGTGATGAGAGAAAGTCTCACCGAAGAGGTGGCATATGATAAGAACCTGAAGAGGTGAAAGAGCACATTTCAGGGGCACCTGGGTGGCTCAGTTGGTTAAGCGACTGCCTTCGGCTCAGGTCATGATCCTGGAGTCCCAGGATCGAGTCCCACATCGGGCTCCCCACTCAGTGGGGAGTCTGCTTCTCCCTCTGACCCTCTCCCCTCTCATGTTCTCTCTCACTCTCTCTCTCAAATAAATAAATAAAATCTTAAAAAAAAAACCCCAAAAAACCACATTTCAGTACATGTCACTTTAAGAACTTCATACCTGAGGGCACCACATTTCAGTACATGTCACTTTAAGAACTTCATACCTGAGGGCACCACATTTCAGTACATGTCACTTTAAGAACTTCATACCTGAGGGCGTGTGCCAGATAGCTTGCTTTTACTCACCATGCCTCATCCCCCAGGATCTACTCTCTATGCATCTCCACCCTTCTTTTTTCTGTGCAAGGATAGGCTATGAGGAGGATATCACCAAGCAACTTTGCACTTTGGCTTACAGTTAGGTTCAGCTGCTGAGAGGTCTGGCATGAGGTCAGAGGGAGAAGAGAGTGAGGTCTGGATATTTATTCCCTCCCTCTGTCTCCAAGTGGAGCCCTGAGTAATATGGGCTGAAGGGAATCAGCTTTAGCCCTGTTTTAGGAAGTAAAAATGTGAAGCAATGAAAGATGCAATGATTTGACCGTGGTATAATGAGGGTGGTGTAACTGGGGTAAGAATGGAAACTGCAAATATCTAATCCTTGGAAGCCTGTTGAAGTTAGCCCACCGAAAGGCAATATTTCTCTTTTTAGACCCCTTTAGGCGCTGATGACATTTACTGACCCTATCACTGAAAGAATACAGGTGCGCAGGTGTATGTAGGACACACACCCCATCGCTTGCCGTTTCCAGGGGTTAACAAATTCCTTGAAGCTCTTCTACAGATTCCTGGATTCCCTAAGACCCTTGGCTCCATGGAAATGAGAGAGAGCTCCTATCTTTGGGTGATCTGGTACATAGACTCTCTCAGCAGCTAACATTTAACAATGCTTAATTTTGTGGTTTCAGTGAAAAAAGTAAAATAAATATTTTCCACTGTAAGTTGGGAGACAAAATGAGGCTTTAACAGGAGTTCCATATCCAGCCATGCAAGAAAGTCATGCACTGTCAAGAAGCATTTTCAAAATTAATGCTCTATAAATATCACATCTTTAGTAGGAGCTCTAATCTTTTATTCAAAGATGCAGTGTGTCTCTAAATAAAATAGTCCAAGTGGACTTGTATTATTGAAACAATGGCACATAGGGTATTTTGAGGCAGATAAAATGTTACCTGTTGTTGGGTAGAAATAGCTTGAAATATTACTCTGATACACTAGCCTGATAAAAAACTATAAAACAACTGAAATCACCCCCTCCTGTAGGGTGACCTGAGTTCCTTGAGACTGGTGGTGCCATCATCCTTGTCTCTGAGTTC
The DNA here is from genome assembly GCF_054177405.1 of Leptonychotes weddellii. Taxonomy (NCBI): domain Eukaryota; kingdom Metazoa; phylum Chordata; class Mammalia; order Carnivora; family Phocidae; genus Leptonychotes; species Leptonychotes weddellii. The sequence continues at coordinate 60,706,406 of NC_138371.1, read as the reverse complement.
CCAGTGCCGGGCGCGGCACCAACCACAACGTGGGATCCCAGCAGAAATTTATTTCTATTCAGAAGAAAATTGCGTCTTATTTATTGGTGATAAGTGGACATGAATGGCTCGTTTTTCTCTATTTAACAACATCTAGAGGAGGCTTTAATTCAGCATATTGTAAGAACGATGAAAGAATTTGTTGAGATGGACTGAACCACACTTGTGAGAACTTTAGGCATTGTCTCTTCAGTTAACTTAGGCACACATACACACACAGTAAAAAACACTATGACTCTTTCCATGAAAATCTTTAACAGTATTCATAATCCACTAAGTCTGTGGCAATTTGTGATAGCAACAAGAGGAAACTAGTATGTTTACCTAAAAGTAAACCATGAAAAGACTTATCAGAGCCATTTAAAAAGTAATACAAATATATTCACGTAATTTTGCATTTGCTCCTTTACCTCTTTTAAAAGCTGTGTGTAGAATTGATACAGAAGGAGAATAAAACAGTTTGTGGTAAGTGTTTCATGCGCCCACATCACTCTGACCTCTAGTTCTGCTGGTGCAGCATTTTCCCTGACTCTGACCCTCTCACCTTGCTCTTATAAGGGTCCTTTTGAATATGTTGGAACCACCAGGATAATCCCTTCATTTCAAAAAAAAATTTTTTTAAGATTTTATTTATTTATTTGACAGAGAGAGAGAGAGAGCCCAAGCAGGGGGAGCAGCAGAGGGAGAGGGAGAAGCAGGCTCCCCGCCGAGCAGGGAGCCCGACGCGGGGCTCGATCCCAGAACCCTGGGATCAAGACCTGAGCTGAAGGCAGACGCTTAACTGACTGAGCCACCCAGGCACCCCTCATTTCAAAATTTTAAATTTAATCATATCTGCAAAGTCCCTTTTATCATGGAAGGTAACATAGTCACAGATTCGAGGAATCAGGATGTGGGCATTTTAGAAGGCCATTATTATGCCTACCGCCCTAGAAGAAGGACCTTCCTCCTTCAGGTGCTATTGCTCTTTGAACCAGGACCTTAATTTCTAACCACACAATGACTAATCTTAGTCTTTGTTTACGTATTTATTAGTGAATAGATGAATAGAGTTTAGCTCTGTGTATTTATTCAAGAGTCCATTCCTTCATGTAATCAATAAACTGAGTCTTAGGTCTGTGTTTTATTTGAAAGTGTTGCTTCTTTTCAAGAAACTCAGTAAAATGTTAGCTGATTATTTTACACAGAAATTGCTCTAAGTTGCAAGGGTGAAATAATTGTTATTGTTGCTAGAGTCATTATTTGCTGTTTAACAGTAAGGACATTGAATTGTTTTTCTTTATGGGAATAGTTTGATGCTTAGAGTCTGACCTAAAAGCAAATTTTTCATATTAGCTTGTACCGTGGGGCTATCTATGTAATCATTCATCATCAAACATTGCCTCAAACTGCAAGCACTTGAAGAGTATTATGGTTTAATCACTTCGTATTCTAAATGTGGTAGTCAGCTTTCCCTAGGAAGGACGATGTGGCTCAGAGAGAATGAAAACACCACTCAGCACTTTTTTTTCCTTCCATAGTAAATGCAAAGAAAGGACTATGAATTGTAAGATCATCACTCTGTGGTAGCTATCTCTGTAATCTTAAAATGCCTATTCACCCATAATCAGCCTCATTCTCAAAAAGGGCTTTATAGAATGTTATAACTAGAAGAAAAATGGGAGATTATTTGGTTTCTCTCCCTTTTTTGTACAAATGAGGACCCTGCGACCCAAAGGGGAAATGACTTGCTCAAAGTCAAACAATTAGGGCACTAGACTCGACTTAATTTTTCTGACTTTCGGAAGTGGCTTCTTTTGAGCATATTTCCATGGAGAATATGCTTTGAACATTCGTGTGGAAATGTGACTATGAGTTTTAGCATGATACTGTGGCAGAAGTGACTTCTTGAAGACCTCTTGTCTCGTTTCCTGTTTTCCTTTCTGTATGACTGTTGCAAAATATTACAAATCTGTGTGTGTGTGTGTGTGTGTGTAATGCAAAAAGTACTCTGCTAGTGTCTCTTAGATATAACCACCAATGGTGCCTGTCTGTGAAGCCTTGGGTAAAGCCATGGGAATTTCAACTGCAATATAAATTAGTACAGGAAGAGAACCAAATGAGTGTTGCAGGCTTCTTACGAGAGAGTCATTGGTGTAAGTTGTGGAGGAAATAAAAAGGAACCGAAACTTGATCATTGATGATCTGTCATGATGTAAGTGGCAACAACTCAGGGAAGCCAGGATGTGTAAAGAAAGGAGTTTGTAAAACAGGGACAGAGGAGTGAAAAGATTTGCATGAATATACAGCTGAGCTAAGGCCAGGTCCTTTATATTGACCTGGTTTTAACTCAGCATCCAGCACCTCCTCTCCCGGATCCTTCTTTGTAGTGGCTGAAGATGTTTAAGTGGAGAAGTGACCTTATTGAAGTAGTTCTTTATGATATGTCATTTGCCAAACTGTGCTGAATGTTGTAGAGTAGAAAGTGGTCCAACGCAGGGTGACCGGTTTGGAGGTTAACAAGAGTGTAAACCCAGGCTGTGGGAACTTTCAACCACAGAATCTGTGAGAACGCCATCATCTGCAACACCCCCCCCGCACCCCCCCCCCCCCCCGTCCTAGGGCAACAGTAGAACTCTTCTTTCTCTAATCGAAGGTCAACCTCTCCTGTATTCTCAATGCCACTCATTCTCACTTCCTCAAGAATCTTACATTTTGGATCTTTTCCCTATCCTCTGTCATTGCTTCCTCCATCATTATTGGCACCTTCCTCTCAATATTCTCAAATCTATCCCATCTTAAAAACAGAATTTCCTCTCACCTATA
>NC_138371.1:60664308-60703462 GCF_054177405.1 Leptonychotes weddellii | reverse complement strand
AAAAAAAAAAAAAGTGTTAAAATAAAAGAAACCTTCATCTCTCATTTGAGCTTTTGCAATTGCCTCCTACTGATCTGCTAACTAAACCACCTCTTTCCACCTATAATCCAGTTTCCATATAACAGTTGGAATGTTACCATAAAAGTCCATGACAACCACCAACAATTAAGAGAAATTGGATATAATGCAATTTGTGATTGGTTGTTATTCTCTATCTTCCCCCCACTCCCAAATAGGAGGCCACAGTTGTCATCTTTTGGTGGAGGGGCCCAAAGAAAGGAAGGTAATGCCCATTGAGGAAATACCAGGAACTCATGTCTTGGGAAGTAGATGAGGAACTTTCATGTCTTCAGTTTTCTTCCAGTTCAGTTTCCCTACATGGTGTCAGCAAGACATGAGATTCTTGATATTACTGCCACTGTCTTGGAAATCCCAGCTGTAGCACTCAGAATCATTCCTACCAATATTTAATCTAGACGAACAGCTGCCACAAGGTGGTGCTGAATGAGGCTGGAACCCGGGCCCTGACTTGGAGAAATTTGGACACCACTTCTGGACTCCCACTCTGTCCTAGTAGGCTCATCCTGGTCACTTCATTAACCTAACCATAACACAACAACACATTTCGTGGCAGTGAGCATTTTGGACCACACTTACTGTGTTATGGAAGGGTTCTAGTGTATTTTATATGCTCAGATCAGAACGTGTCACTTCCCTGGTTAAATCTCTTCCACAGCTTTCTTTGCTCTTAGGATAAAAATCTAATCACATGTGCTGTAAGACCCAATTTCAATCTCAAATTTCAAATCTCAAATGAGGAACAGGCAGTTGGCATGAATGCATGATTCACCTGCTAAAAAAAGCTATCAATATGCCAAAGGGGGATTAAAAAAACCTTCAACCAGCATTCCACTCTGGATACTTCATCATCTTGCCCTCCTCTCTCCTCTGTGCATGTTGCAATTATATGAAGATGTCAGGCTCGTTCCTACCTCAGAGGATGAGAACACCACTCAGGCTGGAATGCTTTTCTCCTTCTTTTTACTTGATTAACCATTTCTTATCTTATAAAGATTAGCTTTAAAATCACATCATGATAACCTATCCCTTTTGTACCTTGAATTAGATTCCATCTCCCTGTTACAGCATACCTATCCTTTCAGCCTTTTTTTCACCCAAAATTTTGATTGTCTAATATCTTTTTTTCCCAATCCATTTATCAATCCATCCATCCATCAAAAATCCATCTATAAATCTTCATTAAGCATCTACTTTTCACCAGGAGCCTCCAGCTAGTGGTAAGCAGGCTTGTGGTGGGGTTCCTAGCATTGACAGGTTGAAAATGAATACAGAGGAAAGGGAAAGGGATTCAAAAATAAATTTTGAGTGTTAAGACTGGAAAGATGGTAAGAAAACCCCAAATATAGGAAAATCAGTATGGAAGAAAGTTTGGGGGCAGAAGAAGTTATCCTTTTAATTTGAGACGGGTGTAACATTGAAAGGTTAATTTCTAGTATATAAGAGAAGCTAGGGAACCGTTTGCAAACCATCTGCCGAGGAATGATAGGTGAAGGTATAGGAATACTTGTAATCTCTAAGGCACAGAATAGAAATAAAGAGAGGGTTGGCATATTTGAAGGGCACTCTAGAAAAGTTAGCCCCAGAATAGAAATTTTCTTTCACATTTTGTATGTAATACAACTTTCTGAAAATAGCTTATTTTTAAAGGAAATACATATAGTTAGCTTTAGTAAGATAAGAAAGCTTGATGAAGTCCTTGATGTATACCATTCCACTAGCAAGGAATGGTTTAGCATTTCTAAGGTGAAAAAAAAAAAAAACAAAAAACCCCATTGAAGTTTGGTTCTCGGCTGAGCAGTAACTGTTCTGTAATTGTACAAGTTGGAGCCTTAATTAGCCAATTAAATCCTCCTTTCTTGATCTTCATATGATTTAAATGTATATCTTGAGCTGTCTTCAGATATTGAAAAAATTCTCCTCTCTTTGAAACAAGTCCTGAAAATATTAGTCAATAGAAACCCATCCGCACAGTGATTTGAGTCACAACAAATCCGGATTCCTGGAATCTGCGAGAAAACTTGTGCTTGTTCGCATCGTGCCTCCTTTCTTGAAGTTCTACCGCTTGGCAGGTTTGTTCTGAGACAAGGTTTGCTGTGCTGCTTTGTTCTGTCAACGCACACGGGGGCAGCAGAGAGGCAGAGTAGACGCCCAGCTCTAAAGAGCAAATCCGAGAAGCCTGAAGCTCTAGTTCTGGGCGTAGTGTTTTCAGAAACACTGCTTCAGAAATTAAACGTTTTATTTTTGAAACAAGCATAGCCAATTGGCATGCCTATTTTTCTCCTTTGAAAGAAAAATAAGACCTGCATTTAGGAGTAGGTGAGTACATGTGAATACAGACATTTGCAAGGGTAGTACCTGGAGGGCTCAGAATACATTTCTTGTTTTTTTCTCGGATATTTACAATGTGACAAAAGATTTACAAGTAAATACTCTATTCTACTGTCCTATAGCCTTAAGAATGATTATTTTGAGTGCATTCCAAGCCCTGTCCCCTGTTTGGAAACATGTGGATGTCCATTTTGATTAAATGTAATTTGAATAAGAGACTGGTGAAATACGACAGCTTTTGTAATAGACGTGTGAGCTGTTTTTGGTTGTAGGCTAGGTTGCAAGAAGTTACTGAGTCAATCTGACTCGTAACTAAAAATTTACAAATACTGAGCTATAAGGATAGAGGGTAACATAGTCCCCTGGCTTCAGGATCCCTGTTTCCTGTTGCCTTTGTTCTCTCTGCCCGATTTCTTCCCCGCCTCCACTCCACCTCGCTTTCCAGCCACTCCCACCTCTTTGCCCCACTAGCTTCCTCAGTGGAGGTATTATCTCCAGGCAGGGGGCCCATGGGGTCCTATAAGCTCCCACAGGAGCTTATGTCTTGTTCCTAATTTTATCTCCAGCACCTAGCACTGTGTGCTTATTAGGGCCCAATTAAAAAAAAAAAATACTTAAAATCGTTATCAAGGAGGTGAGATTGAAGGGTTAAAGGAGCAAAGGACTAGTCACACTGGGAAGAAGAGGTTCAAAGAGGATTTGCGACCCTGCGTCTGGTAGGGTGGGGCTGGTGGGTTTAACACCCGAGCCCCTGGCAAAGATGATGGAGTTCCTTCAGTTCTTTTCAGCAAACATTTGGCAGTCAGGTAAGACCAGCTAGACCTGAGGCCTGGAGTCAGTCAGGTAGTTAGTCATGTGCCTCAATCCCGAGGAGAGCCAGGGGCTTAAACGAAGTGAAGGCATGTCTGTGAAAATGCTTTGTGTAGCTCTAAGCACAGAAGCATGAGCACTGTGATCTGCTTAAAAAGAAAAGCAGCGGCTTAGACCTTGTAGTGATCTTAGCAAAGCTCTTCTCCTGTAGCTTTCTGGTTGTTAAGGTGGTTCTCTCAAGAGCACCAGTCTGTGCTAGAGGTCATTGCAGTGCAGTGGGGAGAGAGAGGGAGCTCTTTCTGGAGAGGACTCAGCTCGCCTTCTTAGCATCTTGTTGCTAGGCAATAGCTCCTCCAGCGAAAGCTCATCTCCCTCCTGAAAGATGGAGTAGGTCTTGTTGAGGGAAAGGCCGTTTGTGTGAGCTGGACCATATGCAAACAGTATTTTGCTCTAATCTTCAAAATTGCCTTATTCTATAAGGAAGACAAATGATTCCTACTTAAAATCCTGTTACTTGGCAACCAGATGCTACACCTCCTTTCTCTTTGTTACAAAGCAATATACTTCCTTTTTAATCTTGCTGATTTATTTTTACCTTTCCACCCATATGCCTTTCCAAATTGATTTAATGAGATTCAGTAAGGCATTGTTTTGTGGTAGTATTTCCCTAGATTGCTGAATTCATTTCCATTTGAAAAATTACTTTGGATCGGCAGCTTCTAGGCCGCACCTAGCATATTGCTCTTAGTGCATATTCCATGATGATAAAATCTAATGGGTTCTCAATTTGATGGGCCAATATTTAAAGAATATGTATTTTTTAAAGGAAGTGTTGGTGCTGAAAATCCTACACATGGTTTGTTAGACTCTAAAATTTAAAAAATCAATATAGAATAATTATCTTTTTCAAAACTGCAAAATATCCATCAGACTCTAAAAGCCTTTTATATTAACTTTTCAATATTTTAAATTGTTGGTCAATTTAGAGAGCAAAATTTGCAATTTGCTTTTATTCTTATCTCATAATAATGTCACAAACTTTTGGAAATTAGTGGCCAAATTAACATAACCACATACTATTAATCTTTTTTTTTTTTTTTGGAAGATTTCTAAATTTATAAATAGAGAAGTTTTAACTTAAAACCAAGGAGTTTTAAAGTTCTCTTCTCATTGTTATTGTATGATTTGCAGAGTAGATTCTTGTGTTTATTACAAAGATTTTTATATTTCATCCTGGAGATTTGACACATGATTGCCACCCAACACTAATAATTCTGACGAGAAGTTTGAAAAACTCTTGCATACTGAGTGAGTTGAGTGAAGTTGAAAGGATTTTCTGTGACATTTGACTTTTTAATTTTCTTTCCCTCCCTCCTTCATCTGTCAGCTACCTCACATTTGTTGATTTTCTTTCTCTGCTAGTCAGCATTTTGGGGTCATGATAAAACTCCAGTTGAACCAACTTAAGCAAAAAAAAAAAAAAAAAAAGGTTTGTTTATGGTAGACCTGAATAACCCCAAACCAGGGTCTGCAGTGCCTCAGGGCTTTTTCTCCCTCTCTCATTCCTGCTTCTGTGATCGTGCTTCACTCTCTTACCCTATCTTTATGTCTGTGTCTGTACCCATGACTCTCGGTAGCTTCCTAGACCATATCTTCCTAGTTTAAACAGAAAGGAAAGTGTTCTAAGTGACTAATATTTATATCCCAGGAAAGATAATCTGAGGTCACATACATCCTCGAAAACCAAATCTTGTGGCCATGAAAGCAGAGAAATGAAAGAAAGCAGTTCTGCAATGGTGGAGGAATATGGTGGAGCAGTGGATTTCAAGGAGGGGAGTATGAAGCAAATAAAACTAGAAGTAACCATTGCTCCATCATTTGCTTTGTACTTTGAGAAAAAGGTGGGTTAGACATACTCCGGGCCTATAAGGAGCTGAACATCTCATGACAACAGGTTTATAAACTGATACCTTTAATACAGTGCACTTGTACAATAATTAAAGTTTTCACATTCAGTAAGGCATCTGGGACCTTAGAGAAGGTGAACCAACTTTCCTAGGAATAGGGAGATAGGAAGTGAGAGGAAGTGTACATGGAGGGAAGAGGGGGGAGTTGTTGCTAAGAAGCCTTTATAGTGATACTTCTGTGTACACTGAATCTTGAAAAATATATAGGAAAATGTCAGGTCGGCAAAGGAGCAGGACATTAGGCAAAGCGAGCAGCAAAGACAAAAGGAGCATGCATGGTATGTTTATGAAATGTTAGGGGTTCGGTATAGGTCAAGCAAAGAGTAAATGCTGGGGCTTGCTGGGAGGCGTCTGCAAAGAGAAACAGGGATGGTGCTGTGAAGGGCCTTTTGGGCCATGATAAGGAGTTTCAGTTTATCTTGTATGTGGAAAGGCATCCTGAGAGATTTTAAGTCTAATATAAAAAATCTGGTTGGGCATTGATGTTGGTAAGGAAACATTATTGTGGTTCAATATTTAAAATGAAAATGGAAAATACACTGGAGTCTACATTTTATTATTTATTTTTTTTTCCTTAAAGATTTTATTTATTTATCTGACAGAGAGAGAAACAGAGAGGGAACACAAGCAGGGGGAGTGGGAGAGGGAGAAACAGGGCCATGGGAGCCAACATGGGGCTCATGACCTGAGCCGAAGGCAGATGCTTGACGACTGAGCCACCCAGGCGCCCCTGGAGTCTACATTTTAAATCTGCCTGGGGATCACCTGGAAGTGGACCCCACAGTCCAAACTCCTTAATGATTATTAGTTTAAAGTAGTGCTGCCAATTTTTTCAAGATGCTACACACAGATTAAATAATAATATTTATATAGCAAACTGGGAGAGCCTGGGCAGGGTGTTGATAGCCAGAGGTCACCAGCACAGGAGTCCTGGCTGCTTTGGGAGCCATGAGGGGTAAAGAGATGGATCCCTTCTCAGACCATAACCCGTTAGCTTCACACTAGTTAAGAAACTCTAGTGTACAGATCTGAATTAGAGTAAGGACATGCTGTCAGCAGAGTGGCAATCACCTGTTTTGATAGGGAGTACAAATAGTGTTAAGACTTGTTGATGGCAGTGAATTAAGATGGGGAATGTTTGACCCCTTGAAGATCTTTTTTTTTTTTTTTAAGATTTTATTTATTTATTTGACAAGGAGAGAGAGACAGCAAGAGAGGGAACACAAGCAGGGGGAGTGGGAGAGGGAGAAGCAGGCTTCCCGCGGAGCAGGGAGCCCGATGCGGGGCTCGATCCCACGACCCTGGGATCATGACCCGAGCCGAAGGCAGACGCTTAACGACTGAGCCACCCAGGTGCCCCCTGTCTTTTCCCTTTCTTGATGCTGACCTTTGAAACACAAAAGTTTTTTTTTTTTTTTAAGATTTATTTATTTATTTTAGAGAGGGAGTGTGTGCGTGCGTGCACAGGAGCAGGTGGAGGGGCAGAGGGAGAGAGAGGCGAAGCAGACTCCCCAGTGAGCATGGAGCCCAAAATGGGGCTTGATCTCACGACCCTGAGATCATGACCTGAGCCAAAACCAAGAGTCTTTTGCTTAACTGACTGAGCCACCCAGGCTTCCGAAAAGGGATTTTAAAGTGCGAGAAATAGACTCCTACTTTTATGATGTTTTACTATGATTTTATCTCCTTGAAAGGGGTAGAAAAATGATTTTTTTTTTCTTCTTGAGGCCACCTTGTTACTTCTTCCCTCCAGATGCACTCACATGAGAGGGTCTGAACCCACAAAAACCTGGGGCAGGACTAAACTGCTCTTCTTGTCTCCCCCCAAGTCCCATATACACGGTAAAGGCAGTCGAGGGGATATTAGGCAGGAGGAGGGTGGTTGTGTACAGTATTTACTGGAGATTTCATGTTGCATTCTAGCAACAATGCTCCATACAAGTCAAGTCCTGTAGAGAGGATGCCTGGAGCCCTGGTGTCAGTCCTTTCTGTGACCTGTAGTGTCACGACTCCACTGTGAATAGGATGGGAGAGCTAGTGAACACGATGGGTAGTGGAAAGTCCCACTTCAATGCAGAGGGATCTCACTAGATTAAAAGCTACTAGTATACCGAGAGTGGGTCTGAGAACATATTTATTTACTTGCCATAACATTATAGATCATAAGAGAGAGATTGTATTAGGACAGAGCTGAGGGTGGGGGCAAGGGTTAATTTGCTCATTTGCCATCACTAAATGTTTTCTCTCAATAAATGTTGAAAATCTAGACAGGCATGAATTACTCAGTGTTGAATAACTGAAGAGAAAAAGAAATCCATCTTAGAAATTATGAAAAATTACCTGGGAAAGAAAGACCTCAGAGAAAAAGGGGCACCTGGGTGGCTCTGTTAGTTAAGCGTCTGCCTTTGGCTCAGGTCTTGAGCTCAGGATCTCGGGATGGAGCCCCACATCGGGCTCCCTGCTCATATATATGCAAGCTGAGATGATAATTCAATATCTGGATTAAAATTCACACTGGAGACAGTAAAAGACAGATTTGACACTGCAGAAAATTGCATTAGTAATGTGAACAATGAGTAACTCTCTCAGAATGTACAGAAAAAGGCAAAATAGTAAAAAAAGATGAGGAGGGCAATATTAGATCTGACAAGCCAAAAATGGAAAGTCAATCTCAAGATTACAAATGTTCTAGAGACTAGAATAATTGGATCAGAAGCACCCATAAAAGATAATTGTTGAAAAATGTCCTGGGTTGATAATGGCAGTTAAAGGGGTTCTCTATGTTCCAGACAAAAATCAACACAAAGAGATCTATAGGTAGGCACATTTTGTAATACTTTAAAAAAAATTCCCAGTAGACTTATAAAATACTTCAAAAACATTGAGGTCATAAAAAGCAGCTCCTTCGTAATAATGAAAATCATGAAAGACAAATATCATGTGATTTCACTCATGTGTGGAATTCAAGAAACAAAACAGATGAACGTAGGGGAAGGGAAGGAAAAATAAAATAAGACAAAATCAGAGAGGGAGACAAACCATAAGAGACTCTTAACTCTAGGAAACAAACTGAGGGGATGGGGTAACTGGGTGATGGGCATTAAGGAGGGTATGTGATGTAATGAGCACTGGGTGTTATAAGTAACTGATGAATCACTGAACTCTACCTCTGAAACTAATAATGCACTATATGTTAATTAATTGGTTTTAAATAAAAAGAAAAGAAAAAAATCATGATGACATTGGATGACTCCTCTGCTATGTACATATTGGCAGAAAGATAATGAAACAACCAACTTAGTACCAATTTTCTATAAACTCAGAGGGAAAAAAGATTTAATTCAAAAATTTTATAGAAAACCAATTCTTTTATGAATAAAGACAGCAAAATTTATTTTTACATAAGCAAATTCTCAGAAAATATATCACCCATGTATTTTTAAAAGTAACAGGAAAATACACATCAGTGAACCAGAAGACAAATCAAAAATTAAGAATTCAAAAATGACAATGTTACATGAAAAGTATTTAGGGCCCGACCTTTACTCTTTGTGGAGCCCGAATATATTAATCCCGTGGAATTTAGTGTTTACAGGTGGATTTGGAGTCCCGGTTAGCATGCTACTTCTCCGTACTCCCCCCAGCTCTTCCTATCCCTTTCCAGTACCAGGAAATCTGAAGCACCTGCAATATTCACTGACAAGCCATTCAGAAGGGCCATCTTAACAACACAGCTTAACAACACTGAAGCCAGACTGGCTCGGTTAAGTCCAGTTGCCGAAAATCTGGTTATATGAGAAAGTTGTTTAACCTACCTCTGCCTTAGTTTCCTTCTCTGTAAAATGGGGGTAATAGCGGTACCTGTCTCATAGAGTTAATAAGAAGTGAATAAATCAACAGACAGTGACATTAGCTATGGTTATTTCAGACTTCGAAATAACACTTATTATATATTTTACGTGTGTAAATTAGAGAAATGAATAAAAAAACCACATAACAATCTTCTCTGATGGGAAGAGAGTACAATACACATTTTATTTTTATTTATTTTATTTTACTTTAAAAATTTTTTTTTATTTATTTGAGAGAGAGAGAGAGGGCACAAGCAGAGGGAGCAGCAGAGGGAGAGAGAATCTCAAGCAGACTCCACACTGAGCAGGGAGCCCGCTGCGCGGGGCTGGATCCCAGGACCCCGGGGTCATGACCTGAGCCGAAGGCAAACGCTTAACGACTGAGCCACCCAGGCATCCCTAGAAGACACTTTTTATACTGTGTAATGCAGACCAGGCACAACATGAATCCCTTCTCTGCCACTTTTTAGTAGTGTGAATTTGAACAAATTACTGAAACTCTCTGAACCTCAATTGTTTTCATCTGTAGAATGGGGTTATTGATATTTAATATATAGGTAGGGTGACCAGCTCATCCTGTTTTCCGGTTTTTCGCACCTGAAGTTTCACATCCTAAAAACCCCTCATTGCAGACAAACTGGGACCACTGGTCACTCTATTACAGGGTTGTTGAGAAGATCTGACAAGTATGTAGCATATGATCTTAAAACCTAAGTGTTTTCCATTATTTATATTCGTTTTTGTAATAAGCCTTCAAAATCCAGTGTGTATCTTATATGTCCCGCATGTAATTTGTACTCACCACATTTTAAGAACTCAGTCACCACAGATGGCTAGTGGCTACCATGTTGGACAGCCCAGCATTAGACTGGTGCTGGAATAAGTCAAAGAAGAGATAGGTACCTCCCCAAATTGGTTCTTTTCTCTGCCAAGAAGACGATGATAATTTTTCCTTTCTTATTTCACAGACTCTTTCAAAATTTCCAAATCCGTGAGTTCTTTGTGAAGTCAGATATTGTAGTTAGATGATGAAGTAAAAGGATGTTAGTTTATCTCATATTTGGGATTATCCACAACATTGATCAACAACTTGGTGTATATGTAAGGTTTTATTCAACCACTTTGCTGAGAGAAACCAAGCCAAAATGCATACAGCTAGGAAAGCCTGTGGCTTTTTTTTATTGCTCACTTGTTTTTAAATGGTTTATACGTAGGGACTCCTGGGTGGCTCAGTCAGATAATTTGATTATCTTGATTTCCGCTCAGGTCATGATCTCAGGGCCCTGGGATTGAGCCCTGTGTCGGGCTTCCTGCTCAGGGGGAGAGTCTGCTTGAGATTCTCTCTCGCCCTTCCCCCCACTCATGGGTTCTCTCTCTCTCTCTTTCTCTCTCTAAAATAAATAAATAAGTAAATCTTAGAAAAAAAATGAATGGTTTAAACATAGCCTGTATTTACAAATTATTCTGGGCTAGAGAGCAACCTTGATTCTTCGGTCATCCTTTTTTTTTTGGTCTGAAAACACTGTTTGCTCAAGAGGTTTTTAATCACAACAAGAAATACAAAATGGTGGTAGCTTAAGTTTAATGCTTTCAAATTTTGACATCAGTTGTCTATACCCCAGACGACTAGGATTAGGTCATAGAGATATTTGTTTTGTGATCCTAATGGATATCAGAAACTTGCCAAGCTTTTCCTTAGTCATTGCTAAATTTTAGAAATTCTGCCTTAGACCTATGGACCCCGTGTGTTATATAGTCAATAAGAGTATCATTAAAGAAGGAAATGAAGGCAATTGGATCTTATCTTCCTCTAATACTGAGTCCGGGTTATAAGATGAAAAGATAGTCCTTTTTAAAATTTCTTAATATCCTATAAGCTCTAATTACACACATTTAATGAAACCAGGAGAACCAGCTCAAATTAGGCTTAGTTTTTTCTACATATTTCTGAACTTTTTCAGTGATTTTAGAATAGATTCTAAAATATATTCTCTGGTTATTTTATATTAAAGGTAGGAGGTAGATGTTGAGACCATCTGGCCTAGGGTAGCAAGTTCCATCTCAGATCCCAGCCCTAATTGATTATTAGTGGCTCTGTGTAAGGCTCTGCTAAGGAGAACTGTGAGTCTGGTATAGTTCTCTGTTAAAGATCGACTAAAGATGTCGGCCTGGGCTGTGGGAAGTGGGAGCACATATGCACGTCGTTACCTCTCATTAACAGCAATCCTCACAGAGAGGGAGCTCCTCACCTAGTAGGGGAAAGGTGATAGAGGCGCAATCATTATTTTAGCAGACCGTCTGGAGCTGCGGGCAATATTGTGTGGAAAACTGGGTCAGCAGGATGCTAAGCCGGAAGGAAAATTTGCTGCTGGAATTCTGCAAAGAGAGTTATAATCCAGTTAAATGGTCCCAGGAGCCATTTCTAGGGAAACAGCTTGCCCGAGCATACTGTAAGTGCCAGCATGTTTGTTTATGTTACAACCGGTGGGCATTAGCAGAGTGTGGAATGATGATGCCAAAGAAGGTCAATTTTAAAAAAGGGTAGTGCCAATATCATCCATATGTGTAAGACAGTATCAAAATATCCTACGGTCAATTTTATCAGCATTTTAATGGAGAGAGTTTATATTTGGGTCTTACAAAAATATTGTCTTTGAGATGTACAGTCATAGACTATATAAGAACTACAAGTAATTTTGTGTAATCTGTCTTCATTATTTAGCAAATAGACAAATGGTCCAAGAAAGATGGGTGAACTCCAAGATCCAGGAGTTTATATGTATCAGAACTGTGTCCAGAATAAAGCCTCCTGGTTCTGACAGTATTTGATTTCTTTTTTGCCCCCAAGATTTATTTATTTCAGCGAGAGAGAGAGAGAGAGAGAGACGAACAGGAGGGGGATAGGTGGGAAGGGGAAGAGGGAGAGGAGAGGCAGACTCCCTGCTGAACAAGGAGCCCAACATGGGGCTCATCGTGAGGCTCGACATAGGGTATGATCCCACGACCCTGAGGTCATGACCTGAGCCGAAATCAAGAGTCAGATGCTTAACCGACTGAGCCACTCAGGCACCCCAGTATTTGATTTCTGTAAGGGATCACAATCTGAGTATCAGAGGCCTGCTAGGACTCCTTAAAAGTTATTTATTTCATTTTATTTCCCATTAGTAGAAGTTTCCTAAGATTATTTTGGACAGGTAGCTTTTTTATTGCCTTTAAAGTTCCCTAGGATAGCCTGTTGTTTCTGTCACTTAACTATAAAAGGAAAATGATTTTCTTTATCTCTTCCCTGTCTTCTGCTTCACTACTTTCCTTGAACCACTTATTTTAAAGAAAAGGATTCATTAACATTTTCATATATTACCTCATCTTTTTAAGTATATAGTTTCAATGTAGTCATATAGTTTAGGTAAGAAAAATCTATAACTAGTAAAAATTATGTATTTGTAATATATAATTTAGAGCTCTCTTCTATTGCATCTTAATGTCTAGTGATTGGATGACTCAATGGAAAAAAGACCATTAATCATAATTATATGTAAAATTCAGTTTGGGAGTGCAATAAAATGTCTTGGTTTTAACCAAAACATAATATCTGTATTCATTCATTAAGCATTTTGGGTACTATGTATTAGTTACTAGGTACAGTGAAAAATCAACATGAAATACACATACAATACTCATAGTTTGAGGGTAGAATGCACAAATAAACATTAAAATGCTATATTTCATATAAATAACATGGATAAAATGCTATTGGAGTACAGAAAATATAGTCTGAGAAGACTTCACGGATGAGATGCCATCTGAACCTTGCAGATAATTTCCAATGCAGACAAGACATACAAGAGAAGGGACATAAGCAAAAAGAAGGAGATATAATGCCATTTTTAAGTAACAGTGAATAGTCTGGTATGATTAAAATGCAGGGTGTATGGGATGAAGTGGCAGAAGATGATTCTAGAAAAGTATATTGTATACTGGGATTATATCCTTAAGACACGGACAGTCATCATACTTTTTTAAACAGGGAAGTGGTAAAACAAGATGTATATTTACAGGGGTGCCTGGGTGGCTCAGTCAGTTGAGCGTCTGCCTTCGGCTTGGGTCATGATCCCAGGGTCCTGGGATCGAGTCCTGCATCAGGCTCCTTGCTCAGCGGAGAGCCTGCATCTCCCTCTGCCTGCCATTTCCCCTGTTTGTGCTCTCTCTATCTCTCTGACAAATAAATAAATAAATAAAATCTTAAAAGAAAAAAATGTGTATTAACAAAGATCACAGTAGTGGTAGCATGGAGGGTAGATTGAAGAGGAGAGAGGTTGCAGAGAACTGAAGCTGGGCATGGCTCAGGGGCCCCATGGTCTCTTATTTTTGCTTCATTCTTCCTTGTTCTCTTTCTACTGATTCATTTTATTTATACATTGTTCAAATTCCTTACGATAGCTTATAAGGTTGGTCATGATCTGGCCCCTGTCTGCCTTCAAGGCTTGGTCCACCCTACTCTTCCCATTCCTCACCAGGGTCCAGCCTCCTGGTCTTCCATTTTACTCCTGTTGCAAACTCCTTCCTATCTCAGAGGTTTTACACATCTGGTGCCTCCTGCCTAAACTGTTTATTCCCTCCCCCTTTGCATGGCCAACTAATTATTTTTCAAGTTGCAGCTTGGAGTTACTTCTTTGAGGGACCCCTTCTCTATAGTTCCTTCCCTCAAAACACATAGGCATGAATGCAGAACATATCCCACATCCAGTCCTTTTACATCCCTTCTTAGTCTTCTCCGGTGCAAGGCCCTAGAAAAGGAAAGCCTCATCTAGATTTGGAAATAATTCCTCATGCAGTTGTTTGCTTATGATCACGCTCCTTCACCAGGAAGGCTTTTGGATGGCTCATGTGTTGTTTGTTGCTTTATGTGCTCAGTAAATCTTTTTGAATAAATGAACATGGTTACCAGTCTAGGGGCTACACATCATTATTACCCAGAACCAACGGGCTGTAGTCTTTGTATGAGTGAGACAGAGAGAGAGAGAAGAGAAAGGTTCTGATTTGGTTACTCTTGCATTAGTTTTTGTATCTGCGGATGGAGGTGTCAGGGTTACTGGGTGTGAGGCTTACTCAGCAGGAGTGACAGTCACTTAGGAGACTTAGTGACATTGGGAATGGCATGGCAGATACACTCAAGTATACTTAACATGTTGGTAACCAGATAGGAGGAGCTGAGAAGTTCACAGATATGTAGCAGACATTTAAGAACAAAAAGCAAACTATACAGATGGAGACTGACTGACCATGCAAAAATGAGGGCTTGAAATTATTTGGATTCTATTCGATGACTAGCTGCGAGTCAGTGGTGTGATGCTGCCATTTGAAAGTTCAATGTCTGAAATATGTGAATGGGAGGATGTTATGTAACTACTTCCCATGGTCATCATTTGCCATAATGTTCTAGGCTCCTCTCCTTATCATCAAATGGTAAAAGAGAAAAGACTGATGTAGAGATGAATAACAAAAATTAATACTGTTAAAACTGTACTTAGAATAATGCGAAGAAGAATATTTAGAAAGATGTAAGCTTTAAAGTTGATTTGATTTTTAAAAAAGTTTTTAAGCATAGCCTATCAACCCAACAGTTGTAATTACTCCTGAAGAACAAGAGGAAACAGCGTAGAGTATTACGTTTGTTAACAAGATTGTAAGCATGTGGATAAGGACCATACTCTGTGTTCAATGTTTTGCCTCGATGTCTAACATAATTTTTGGCAATAGGAAATGTTGAATTAATGTAAGCTGAATAAATGAAAGTAAGTGCTGGCTATTTAATGTCTATATGCATGTACTTCTTCTATAAAAATAAGACCAAACAAAATAATTGATATTAGAGTGTTTATAATGTGAGGCACTGTCCTAAGACGTTTATATGCAATGAATATAATATATAATTGAATATTTGTAACTTACTTAAAATGTGGGTTTTATTATTATTCAGGTATTGTGAAGCCAACAGATCAGAAGACTGTCATTGATTATATAACTGGTTACCCACAGTTCCCAGGAGGAAGGGACACACAATGCCACTTAGGGCCCTATGAGATGGTACAAAGGTCAGTCAGGAGGCAGAGGGGTGCAGGGAAAGCATGGTCAACAGCTTTTATCATGGTTTTCACAGGAAGGAATCGGCGAGGCAAGGTAAAACAGACCGAGCAGGTTTAGGATTGGAGAGTTTGAATAATTTCTGTAGGCTCTGGGCTCTAGGGGTGATTCCTAGTTGTTCAGGACCTGGCCCTGTGGTGTTTTAAGGCAGGCAGATAGTGCTCTGGACTGCAGGAGCCTGATCAAAGGAGGTGGGTAGAGGTATGGATTTGTGATTTGCTGGTTTGCATATCAAAGTTGTGCTCGCAGGCAAGTTGTTTGCTCTCAGAGAATTAGCTAACCTTAGGAGAGTCAGTCCCCTCCTGGGTCCCCAAGGTCCCAAGATGTCAAAGTATAAAATACAGAAAATATTTTCTAGAATACGATTAACACACAACCTCATGAGGTAGGAATTGCTATTACACAAACTTTCAGATGAGCATGGATGCATGGAAATGCTGTCATTTTCCTAAGGGAACACAGTTAGGAAATGGATAAGCTGGGTTTCAAACCAGAGAGGAAAGCTTCAGAGACTCAGTTTTTAACTGTCATGCTATGTATATGCCACATGCACAGTGAGCAACTATGAAATAAGACCAAAAAGCCTACAGAGTAAAAGTATACACAGAACCAAACAACCAAGAGCTGAATTAATAAAGCCATGAATATCAATGTGTTTAGCTGAGTGATTAAAATCTTGGTGAGAGGTGGATGGGTCACTAGATTAGGGAGAACTTTTACTTTTCTTTTTCTTTCATGAGGAAGACTTTGTAGATGATGTTAGTTTTGTTTTGTTTGTCTAGGATGAGAAGAAAGATGGATACCTTTGGGACACAATAAAGCCTATATTTACATCCTGTAGAGTATTGTGACTTTTTTTATGTGAGTTTTCCACATTAAACATTGGCCATGTATGGCAGAGACTATCTTATTTACCTTAATATCTACCTAATACCTGTCTGTCTGTATAATAGGCTTTGTCCCATCATGTGTCAAATATTGAAACTCTGGTGGTAGAGTAGTTCTACGGATAGAGAGATGATGATGTAAGATAGAAATACATATAGGCAAATAGATAGGAAGTGCAGGGTTTTTGGAGACAGTGGCCTGGCCTGGATTCCTTTGAACTCCATGTTCTAAACCTAAATTTCTTCTTTACATAATAGTCCAGAAAGTACTATGGAAGGGAGATAGGTCCTTAGAGAGCCTGAGACTATTTCCTTTATTCAGCAGCCCAATATACTCTTGAGATCATTGTTCCTATGGTTTTTATTCATTAGTTATACAACTGGGAGCTCTTAGAGTGGCCCAGCTGTGCTGAGGCCAAGCTGAAAGAAATTGGAGAGCTCATGATGGGAGACAGTTAAATATTTAAAGGTAATAAAAGGAACAAGGATTAGTATTGCAATAAAATGCCATTAAACTTTAAAAAAAATCAAATCAGCGTATTTCTGTGTAGGGTTGGTGGTTCATTTTACATCCCTTAATCTGTAGGATGATATTTGTTTCTCTTGGGAAAACACTTCACCAAACATATTAGAGTTAATTGCATTTGGCTATTTTAGATTGTGAAATGAATGCGCATTGAATATTAGACTGTTCATACCACAGTGTTTCGCAGAAAGTGAAAAGCAAAAGGGCATATTTCCACATGTTTATTTAAATTTTAATTGCATTTTGAAGAAACTCAGAAGCTTGTAGTTAAGATTTGCAGATCTGAAAATCTGGGTCATCAGAGTGCACAAACTCTGTCACTAGGACTGTACATCAGTGTTTATGAGAAATGATGTAGTTTTTTTTTTTCCTATTGCTTAGCAAGTCAATAAAAATGCGTCAGAGAATTATTATGCTAAATAAAATGGATTAATCCTGTTTATCACATTTTATGGGTTATTTCTTTTTTGGTGCCTGCTTTGGTTCAGGTGGTTCAGAACTCAGGTTTCATGAATAATTGCTAGAGCTGTTAATTGAAAATGTAGACTTTGAACTCATTTCCTTATATGACCCTGCAGAAGGCTATAGCTTTCAGCTCCCTCCTTTATATTAAGCCAACCCATTTTGATTAACCATCTTTTTCTTTTATTAATATCTGTGGGGCAAGAAGAGAGCAAAATCAAAGAAATTTCTTTCTTTTTGTGATCAATGTCAGACCAAACTGGACATGGCCTATTATGTTTATCATTTATTAGTTATTAGTATTTCTTTGCCTGTTTTTATTTATTCTTATGTGAGCGCCACAGCAATGGCAGGAAGACGTGAATTTGCCTGAGTCCCCTGTTAACTAGATGATTTTTAGCAGGTTGTCAAAGTTATACTATCAGTTATTATGTGTTTAAATTATTTGAACTTTTATACTTTTCAGAGAAAATTTCAGTAAAAGCAGGGCATAACAAATTAGCTAACTAAATATACTTTTTAAAGGATTTTTCGAAAATATTTCTAATTTATACTATTAATTTAATTCAAAGACAATTTTTTGAGTACCTACTATGTGATAGCCATGTGCCAACACTAGAATTACTAATATGAATAACACATAAGCCTTGCTTCCAAGGAAAGATTGACTGAATCATTCATTTTATTTTTCGTCATTGAATTTTATAAATGTAAAATAGAAGCTCAGTACAAACTAATGATCATAAAAGTTTGAAAATTTTAGTTGAGCCACATTCCCAGATCTTATATTTGAATGTTTATGCTTAACTGCTTAATACTCCTGTTTCTAGAATATAATAGAAATATCATGTAAGGAAAAGTTTTATAAAAATAACTTCATCATTTCTAGAGTTTCTTTTTCTGGTCACACCTTCTGACCTGATAAACTTTTCATTGTCCTTGAAGATGGATCTAACTTAAGGTAAAAGAGAAAGCATTTTTGAGCTGTGTGCTGGGGCCAGATTTTAAAGAAGTCGCATCATGTCCTTTGTTGATCAAAGTCATCAAAAGCTGGCTTTGAGCAGTGGAAACACAATCTTGATATTTTTGGTGAAGATTTACAGCCTCCCACTCTTAAGATCAATGACAGCAAATTCAACAATTCCTTAACTCTATACTAAGTCCTTTATAACTGTTAGCACATTTAATGCTCACAACATCCCTTAGGAGTTAAACTGCACAGTTTAGGGGTTATAAGCACACCCTCTGGAGCCAGTTGGTCTGGGTTTGAATCTACTATGATGTCCCAGTTTTATCCCACATACAACATTTCCTAAATGGAACCTATGGCTTTCCGCATCAACATTCCCCCTTACTTATATTTGCTACTTTAAACATTGTTACTGCCATTTTTATCCACTCACCAACTCTGAAATCTGAAACTCATCTTCAAGCCTGCATTTCTTTACCTCTTAAGTTTTAATATGATTTATTCACAATTCACCCTTCTCCACTGCATTCATAGCTGCTCGTAGCGTTTTTAGGCAGCCTCTTCCACTAACCTGTTTGTCTTTAGTCTTACCCTGCTCTAATCTATGATTACAGAACATCATACAAATCTGACTCTGTCAGAACCAGCTCAAAATCCTTTGATTTCCCCTTTGCCTTCAGTTCATTTATAGAAAATTTTAGGTGAGTACCTCTGTATACAAGAAATTAAGTTAGATGCTGGGCCATTCACATATCCATAGTTTACTCTGATATATAAACAAAATTATAATAATAAAACAAAATAAGTGCAATAAAAGGTATGAACGAGTAATATATATAGGTAGCACGTAGCTTATCTGTGAAGCCAGTACACAGTTTGAGGATTTCCAGCTGGTTTCAAAGATTAGCTGAAGTTTGCCAAGAGGATGGGTTAGAGGATTCTTTCAAGTATATTCTGGGCAAATGCACTAGGATGTGCAAATGTAACTTAGACTTTCTTCATAGCATGCAGAATCCTTCCATCCTAATGGTGATCCATCCTAAGGATCTCCCAACTTTCTCAACAAGTACTCTTCCATGTAGATACAATGAACCAAGTTTTCCCAGAAGTGCTACCTTTTTCATTTTCTCAATGCTTTTTTTTTTTTTTAATGTCATGAACCATCTAGCAAACTACTACTCAACCAGCGGTGTTTCTCAACTCAGTCGTTTTACTAACCAATTCCTCTGCCCCCAGACCCTGCTCCCAGGCTGGGTTGTTTGTGGCTTTTCTCTGTGTATTGCCTTTTGTCCAGGGCTAGTTCTGATCTTCAAGTGTCTACTTTGCCTTTAGGGATCATGGCCAGATACAACTAGGTCCTCCAGATGAGTTTTTAACAGCTGTGCTTGTAGAATCTGACCTTGTCCACTCAAGTAAGATAATCAGCCTCTCTCTCCTGGAAATGGGATATTTTGGACTATGAGAGGCAGAGGCTGCTGACTCAAAGGGACATCTGTACACTTCCACTGATTACTGGGATATTCTGGTTTCTTTACTTTCTTAAGCTTGCTTGTTCAAGATTTTTTATTTTATTTTATTTTTTTTAAAGATTTTATTTATTTATTTGCGAGAGAGAGAATGAGAGACAGAGAGCATGAGAGGGGGGAGGGCCAGAGGGAGAAGCAGAGTCCCTGCCGAGCAGGGAGCCCGATGCGGGACTCGATCCCGGGACTCCAGGATCATGACCTGAGCCGAAGGCAGTCGCTTAACCGACTGAGCCACCCAGGCACCCAAGATTTTTTTTTTTTTTAATTTTATGAGCCACTTCATTATGCTTCCAATCAATTCCCCCCCGCTTTTTGTTTGCTTGAGCTATCCGAAATTGATTGCCATTATTCTGCAACCAAAACCAAAACCAAAAAACCCTTAAATATGACGCTCACACTACATTACCTAAAATGATCAATATTCACGTGTGGGTCTCTTATTTACCTATGAAGTCATTGAAGTCAGTGATTGGCGTGTAATAGGCCTTCGGTAAATGCCGAATGAACATATGAGTGAATTAATGGAATGCACTATTTGGGGTTTAATTCCAACGATCTGGGGACACATCATTTAAAATTAAGACCCCAAATCATCAATAACTGAAGAGGTATCTGTTGCTTGGGACTAGAGAGTGATCAACAGATACCACATTATGTTTACCGCAGCACAGACTTGTCATTCTCTGGCCAAATTAGTAGCTGCTGAGCAGCTTCCGCTCTGGGCCAGCACCATCTTTGGGAGACCCTGGAACTGAATGCATGTTCAAGGCAAAGGAGAGCTTGTGTTTTTGTGCATACAAACACTGCAGAGTCAGGACAGGGGAATCAGGCTCTGGAGAAAAGGCTGAGGAAAGGTAATTTGCCTGGGACCAAAGTGGGACCCATAAGGAAAAAAAGAAAGCTAAAAAGTAAAAAATGGTGACAGAATAGTTGTGACAAGGTAGTAAGCTTTTGGCCATTTTAAAAATAATTTCTGTGTTAATGAGTGTACTTAAACCTCCATGTTATTTTTATTTTTTGGTGTAATGTTTATAGAGCTGTAAAGGCATTTTGAAATGATATATGTCATTTTAACCAAATGTATTTACGTTAAATCTGTTCATATTTTAACTCTGATTTGGTCTTATACCTACCTTTTTATACCTTCTTATTCCACCTCCCCCTTATAGCCATTACCCCAGTGAATCAAGAACTGACTATATTACTGTTTCTCTGAGAAAAACTTCAATTTCAAAATGTAGCAATTTTATTTACATTAAAAGCAATGTTTTTAATGGAGAAAGTTACCCCTTGGGGTTTTATTACTTCACATGTTACTTCCTTAGATAATCTGAACCATGTCATTGTTGGATCTATTTAACATCCCCAGGGGACCAAATTCAATTTCCAGTGTCTGTGGATGTCCCTGCAGGAAAGTAGATATGAAGGGACAAGGGGTTAATACTTACAATAAGCTGAAAGAAACATTTAGGTTATATACAGTACCAATTTTTCATAATTAATATACCGTTCTTTTTGAGCACAAATTTAGTCAGTGCTTCCTCATAAACATTTTTTTATTCATGAAAAAAATGGAAACCTCTTTTTTAAATTAGTATAGCTTTTAGCCTAAAGCCTTAGGGTCTTTCAGTAGTACACATTTGAAACAGAGTAGGTGATGTAGCCATGGGAGTTTTTAAGGAGCATAAAGTATTTAAAGGTATGTCATTCCCTATATCTGTGAAAGTACCATTAGTAAGAAATATTCTTTACTTGCCAGAAGGAGTAAGAAAACGTATGTTTAAAATAGTGTTATTTTGTCATTTTGGAAAACAGTTGACCCTCCTCATACAACCAGAAAAAAAAAAAATGTTTTTATAGCATTTCCTATAAGCCCCTTAGAGAAGGAAGACATAACTCCAGTAGTATTTGACTTAGCATGCATGCATGCATTTATATCAATATAACTGCATATAAACTTGAAGTGTTAATTCTATTCTCCCTGATTCACAGGGAACTAGATACTGTACCTATTTGCCATGGCAACACTATCTTGATGAAATGCTGCAGACTCTTTACCAAAATGAGTCATACTTCCAGTAGTGACAGTATGACTCTCCTCCCAGAGCACTGCCTCAACTGATTCTTGTGTTAGGAAAAGAGGGGATGTTTCATGAATGTGTGGGCTGTAAACAGAACAAAGGGATTATCTATAATTCAGACTAAAAATAGATTGCAGAGTTACCAACAGCATTTTCACCAAGGGCCCTGCTCCAGAAAAGCTTCAGATGAAAATTTGTGTTGGAAATTTTTCTAAAAAAGAATCCAAGCATAACACAGAATTGCACCTTTTCTAATATCTTTCTCTAATTACTTAATTTCCCCCCCATACATCCTATTACTGGTAGTCTTATTCTTGCCATTCATGTAGTAGTAAGATTGTAAAAATGTCATAAGGATGTTGTTATGGAGCATTAAGTGTCTGAACCCAGAGAATAGTAAATCCACTCTCCAGACAGGAACTAATGGTGACATATTTCAGGAGACATGCTGTCAAGCCAAGAATGACATTGTTATAAATGTGAAGCAGAGGTTTATTATCTAGTTTTCTTGCTTAGTGACAATAGGGTACAACAAAAGATAAAATTTCTATGTTAACATCTGATAACAACTCCATGACATAATACTGTATGTTTCTGGGTATAAATATAAATTGTGAAGTCTTTGGGTATAATTAGTACAAAGGGCTTATCAGCAATAAATAGCATTGTAAATGAAACAATTAAAAAAGCACTACTATGGGTGTGCCTCTGATATGTGACCATCAGGCCATTCTACATTGAATACGCTTGTAATTTTTCATATGATGCCATCTATAGATGATTTTAATAGGCCTGTTTCTGATTCTTGGCCCATTTCTTTGCTGCCTGGGCCATATGATCTCTTACCTCATAGTAGATGTGTAATCAGATCAATGTGTGTGTGGAGTGAAGTGATGTTTTATTTTAGAGGAGTGGCTCTCAAATTGATCTCAGGACTCCTTTATACTCTTAAAAGTTATTGAAAACCTCAATGTGTTTTCACTTATGTGGGTTATATAGGTATTGCTATTTACCATATTAGAAGTTAAAACTAAGAAAAAAGAGAAGTTAAAACTAAGAATTTTTTAAATATGTATTTATTTTTAAATAATTATAATAAAACAGTTCCATGGTAACATAAATAGCATATTTGTGTGCATGTGTGTTATGTGTGTGAAAACAATTCTATTTTCCAAAACAGGGTATTCAGTGAGAAGAGTGGCGCTGTTTTAAACTTCTGTAAATCTTTTTAATGCCTGACTTAATAGAAAATGGCTAAATTCCCACATCTACTTCTACATTCAATCTATAGCAATCTGTTGTTTTGGTTGAAGTGTATGGAGAGTGTGACCCCACATAGATAAATAATTGGAAAAGGAAGGAGCGTTTTAACAGGTAATCATGGACATTGTTCTTTGATACTACATTAAAACTCAACAAGTGGGTATTTCTTATGGTTAGTTGCAATGTGGGCTCTGAAAACAAATCAGGAAATTTTACACACTCTCTGACATTTATTTTTTATTTATTTATTTATTTATTTAAAAGATTTTATTTATTTATCTGAGAGAGAGAGAATGAGAGAGAGCACATGAGAGGGGGGAGGGTCAGAGGGAGAAGCAGACTTCCTGCCGAGCAGGGAGCCCGATGCGGGACTCGATCCAGGGACTCCAGGATCATGACCTGAGCCGAAGGCAGTCTCTTAACCAACTGAGCCACCCAGGCGCCCCACTCTCTGACATTTAAAAGTTGTTGTACTTTGAATGTATCTTAACTCCTATGTGACTTTTTTTTGCTTTTGGGGGGGGGTTTGGCCGCTGGAAATATCACTTCACTGAATTATGCAGACCTTCCCAATGTTAACACATTCCATTATTCAATACAGAAAAATTACATGTGTTTATAACATCGCTGAACTCATCAGAAAAGTTTTTAAGTATTGTGAAACTGTCAAGTTCACTGTGGCAGATATAAGTTTTTCAGAATTCTTATTTTTGCTTGAAAGTTTGAATTTTATCACTGGCAAAAATAGTGTCAGTTATTTGACTTGAAGTGACAAGCTTCTTTCATTCCTTTCCAAGAAAATGCCTGTCAAATACCCAAGCCTGAATAACCATAGCTTGTCTGTCAGTTGTTCTTTCAAGTAAAAATGGTGTTCCATGAAAAATGCAGCTAGTTTATCTCCATGCTCAATCACCAATTGCTTTTCCTTAAAATGGCAGGTAAAAAGCAGAGGTTTTTTTGTGTCCTCCCATCTTGTCACACAGTACTCAAAATGCATATACAGAGTGGTCAAGATTATATAAAATTAATAATTTTTACTGCTTCATCTAGCACATTTTAAAGTAAACTTGGATTAAAAAAAAATTGTGTGTGGCTGAGTGAGAATGTAATGCCTATTCATGTTATTTGGTGTCACTCCCTTGATTCAGGCTAAGACGCCCCCAATTTTATCTACCTATGCTTTGGCACCATCAGTGCAAATGTCAACATGGTGAAAAAGGCAAATTACCATCTTATATTATTGGGTGACTTAGTATTCTTATGAAAATGGTAGACCTGCAGAGGTCTTGTGTGCTACTGTCTAAATTTACCACTTAATAACAGTGTTCTTGTTATCTATTGCCATGTAGGAAACTATCTAAAAAATAAGTGACCTAAAACAATAATTTATTGTTTTCGCTCATAATTCTGTGAATCAATTCAGTTCAGAAGGGAGGGTTTTACTTAAGGTTTCTAAAGTGGTTGAGGTCATCAGCTAGGGCAGAGTCATCCAAAGACTTCCTCTCTGTGCTAGTCAGGATTCTCCAGAGAAACAGAACCAGTAGGATATGTATAGATATATGTAGGAAGACATTTGTTATAGGAATTGGCTCCTATGTTGGAGCCTACATTTGTTATAGGAATTGGCTCACAGTCTGCCACCTGTGAACTGGAAAACTGGAAAAGCCAGTGTTGAAATTCAGTCAGAGTCTGTGAAAATCAGAGGTCTGATGGTATAAGTCCTGGTGCGAGTTTGAAAGGCTGAGAACCAGGAGCACCAACATCTGAGGGCAGGAAAAGACGGCCATCTTAGCTCAAGAAGAGAGAGAGTGTTCACCTTTCCTCTGCCTTTTTGCTCTATTCAAGCCCTGAATGGATTGCATGATGCCCACCCGAATTAGTGAGGGGACCTTCATGAATTACTCAGTGTGCTGATTCCAATGTTAATCTCTTCCAGAGACACACTGAGAAATAATGTTTTATCAGCTATTTGGTCATCCTTTTGCCCAGTCAAGCTGACACAGACCGTTAACCATCACACTCCCTCACATGTCTGCTTGAGGTGATTGGGGGGCAACAGCTGAAGGACGACTGAAGATCTTGCTCTCATTGTGGCCTTTCCACTTGGCTAGCTTGGGCTTCCTCACAGCATAATGGTCTTGGGGTGGTTGGTTTTCCTACAGGGTGGCTGGCTTTCCCCAGAAAGAGTTTTCTAAGAGACAGGAATGTGAGCTCCAGTACAAAAATTGGCACAATATCACTTCTGCTGTGATCTACTGAGCAAAGCAATCGCAGAACCCATACAGATTCATAGACCCACTTCTCAACGGGAGGAGTGAAAGGAATTTGTCTTCATCACAAACAGTGTGATCTTGGAGAGTGACTTCTTAGATTTCTCCAAATCTCATTTTCCTTGTCTGTAAAATGGAGGTCGCAATTGCTCCTACCTTATAGGGTCTCTACAAGGATTAAATGACCCAATTACACCAGCCTTAACATGGTGCCTCCCAAGTCATAGAGTTCATTAAGTGTTAGATATTATAATCATTTTTACTGTTACTATTTTTATACTGTTATTTCACACTAGGCAAAAATTAGTCAATATTTTCTATGGTTTCAATTCAGCTTATCCTCTTAAAATCTCACCAGCTTGAGCTTCTTGGAATTGAACTTTTTCTTCCTTTGCTCAGCTGTCACGGTCACATCAGTTTTCTATACCAGTTATTCCGGTGGAGATACAGAATACAGAGGAGGGCTGGAATGCAGGAGAACAGGCTTCTCTCCAGGTGGCACTTCACTGTTGGTGACCTTGTATTAACCTTTAAATAGAAACTGGGTCTCTGTCCAGAAACTGCTGCCTGGGTCAGTTTCCAAATCATAAACTTTGTAGACTAGTGGGCTAGAGCTTGTATATGATGCCTCTTGCCCTCTTGGGACAACCCTCCCAAGAATGCCCTTATCATTATATTTTTTAATCCTAATTTTTATTATTAATATGCCATTTCACAGGATGATGCTAACATACCACAACTCAGCAGCCTCTTTCTGCTCTTTAACCTTTCCTACAAGCTCCAAAATCAAGTGAAGAACAAGTCTTGCACCGTATGTGAGTGACAAACCAGGATGGACAAAGCATCTTTTCAAAACTGAAAAACATAGGAAACAACCCATTTAAACTTCCTCTGCTGGAGAAAATAACTCTTACCACTTTCATTGGTATATCTGAGCACTTCATCTCTAAGTACGGTTAAGTTTGTACTTCTTCTTTCATGAAGAGACAAAAGCAGAATGTAAATGTTGGCAAAATGTTCAAAACAAAATTTGTGATTCATAAGCAATGAAGAAACTGTATAGAATAAAAGAATGTCACTACCTTTCAAAAATATGCTCCAGTGCATCTTTACTAACCTTGGTCCAAATGGTAGGGATGAGTGTGGCTTAACAAGCACCATCCGCTCCAGGTCTCATTTAATACCTAATCCAAGGCTAAAATGTTCGACTTCTTGCCAACTGGCAAGGCAGCACCCAGCCTCTACTATAAGATTTCCTTTCCTAGAATAGACTTTTTTTTAAAAAAGATTTTTATTTATTTATTTGTCAGAGAGAGAGAGAGCGAGCACAAGCAGGGGGAGCAGCAGAGGGAGATGGAGAAGCAGACTCCCCGCCGAGCGGGGAGCCCGATGCGGGACTCGATCCCAGGACCCTGGGATCATGACCTGAGCCGAAGGCAGACGCTTAACGACTGAGCCACCCAGGCGTCCCCCTAGAATAGACTTTTAATGGAAATGCCATTTGTATGTATTAGTAGTAGTAATTCTAATTTTCAAATTGGCCCTTATTTGGGCAGTGAAAAACAACCACAGTTGTTAGGAAAACTTCCCGTCAGTTAAAGCAACTTTTGAAAATGTTTCCAGAATATATAATCTTGGTTTCCTTCTTAACAGTGTCACCAGTTATAATAGTCTTCCACTATTTGAAAAATAGCTAATAAATCTTTTTCTATTTAGATGCCAACCTTTGGATATTCACAAATAGTCAGAAACCATCTGTAGGCATGCATCCCATTTCTGTTGCCATCTCACACTCTTGGGTGCTTAAGTATTACCAAGAGATCCCTCACACCTGGGAAGTTGTTAATTAGGATAATAGGGGTACTGGGCTTGGTCAAATGAAAGAATGCTCTTAGAAGATTTGTTCTACTTCTCTAGTAGCTTGGAGTGGATTTATCTATCTTCTAAGAATGTGATTTAGTCTTCATTTAAAGTGTAACAGAACTTAGATGACAGTTTCTAAGACTAGTACTTGCAAACAATCAAATGAAAATCTTGTTTGATTGGCATGCTGACCTTATGTGTATATGTATATGTGTGTATATATATATATGCATATATATACATATATTCAGTATATATAGGGCAAATATGATGAAATCAAGTTGATTTAATCCAGATTTAAGTCTTTACTTAAAAACACTAAATGCTATCTTATTTTCCCCTTTAATTGGCATTATCTTTAATACATTCCTTAAGATACAGAGATAAAAGCAGACATTATCTTAGATGGCATAAACTATGCACTTCGAAGCACAATTTGTTTTACTTTATATCTTGTCAAATTAATTTTACAGCATTATGAGAAAGCTGAAAGATGCAGTTTAGTCTGGTGGTTAAAACCATGGGCTCAGGATGCACCTAGCTTTAAATACCGGCCCTCCAGTGGTTATGTGATCTTGGTTCTATTTCTAAACCTAAGCCTCAGTCTCTATATTTGTGAAGTGGGAATAAAAATAGTGCCTCTGTCATGTGGCTGCTATGAGAATTAACTGACTTAATTCATTTAGAGCACCAAGTGTATGGATTTGGGACCTACATGTTAGCTAGGCAAACTTACAAAAATTAAAACACTAAGCAAGATAATTTTGAAGTTGAATGTGGAATACCTCCATTTCTATACGCTTATCAGTGGTAGTTTTCCCTTTCTTATATACAATTATAATAATCATTGTCGGAAAAGGAGGCATTTATATTATTTAATTTAACTAAAACCTTAAAATTGAGTGAATATATTTCTTCTTCAGCAGACTGTTTATCATGATTCATCAGTATCAGCATGCGTATCTGGATACATCTTCTGTGTGAATGTGTGTTTTGAGGAGCCTCATTATTGGAATTTTTTAAAAATCAGAAATATGAAATAAACATGAAAAAATAACTCTTGTAAACCTGTAGGTGCTAATAGTACTAGTTTCTTTTAAATCCCGACCCACAGATATTCTCATATACATGAATGTTTGTGCTTATGTATGTTTCTGTACACAAAGGCAGAAATTATGTGCATTTGTTTGCCAGACTCTGATCATAAAGTAATATTATTTTATACCCTGCCTGTTTTATTGAAACATATATGCTGTCAGGAATTTATCCTACAGATATCCTACCGAAGAACACCATTACCTATGTACAAGATTAATCATTGCGGCATTGTTTGTAGTAGGAAAAGGTAGCTGATTATTCTGAGTTTAAAATATCACAAGTAGATTTAAAACATAATCTTTTAGCACTGTCTCCTCAAACCTAAGCTCTTACAGCAAGCAGTTTATCATTCCTTCCTTAGTTGAATCGAGATTATCTCCCTCTTCACTTATTGGGGTAGTTTGGTGAGTCACAAATGTCTACTTTGGGCCAGGAATTGGGCCCTGTGGTATTATATGGTTTGTTCCCTCGCTTCTAGCCTTGCCACCTAGTTAACTCCTTTTTCTCCCTCAAGCTCGCTTACATTTCCCTTGGTACAGGAAACTAGTGAAGAATGGCTTAAGTGCCCACTTTTTGCTCACAGAGCACTCTGTAAGGCCCCCTTTACCTTCATCACACCGCCCTGACATTGCTTGTTTGCCTTGGTGTCCCCTGCTAGTCAGTAAACTCCATGAGAGCAGGGGGTGTATATCCCTGGCTGATCTTTTGTCAGCATTTAGCGTTGTGCCAGGCACAGTAGGTGTGTAATATATATGTTAACTGAATCAGTGACCAGCTTGCCTGAATTTTGCTTTGACCTCTCCACTGTTCCTATTTATATTTTTGGTTCATTTTCTAGTGCCTGTGTTTAATGATTTTTTCTGTGTATATGTCCATGCCACCTGACCCTAATTGGGTAAGACACTGTCTATTTCACCCGTCTTTTCCCATGTCCAGAACAGAACAGTTCATGTGATCAAGGCTTTAAACTCAGAACAACTGGTTCTGAAATTAAATTATTTTAAGCTCAAGGGCAGAACTACAGTTTTTTCTTCTCTCACACCTTTGGATTCTCTACGTAACAGTATATGCAATAAATACTAAGTAATAGAAAACGTGATTTCAGAGAAAATATTGACTGGAGCTAGCAGTGGAAAAGCAAACATGTCTAATAGGGCAATATACTAAGTAGAGCTTGTTTTGGGCAGGTTTGGCATCAGCCAACCTAAATTTGAATGTTGGCGCTGACATTGACTTTGTGATCCTGAGCCTCAGTTTTTTCCATCTTTAAAATGGGACTAATACAACTCACTTCATTGGAGGTCTTATGAGGAACAAATAGGATAAAATTTGATAAACATGGGGCATATAGTACAGTGGTCTATAGTATTTGTTTTACTATTTTCTTTCTGACCAATTTATAGTCTTTATTAAGATAAAATAAGAGATTCTTCACATTCATATATTGAGCCTATATATTTATTGGTTTACTTTCTTTTACAAGAAAGAGATATTAAATAAATATAGAAGCCTTCCAGGTTTTTATAATTCTGGGCATATAGGAGTATGTACAATAAACAAGTGAATTTTATGTTGCAGCTTCCAGAGATGGAGAAATCCGGAGACTGGACCAGAACGTCAGAAGGATACAGCTCTGCAAACAGCCTGCTTTCGATCAGCTGGCCACTAAGAAGTTCCAATCCAAAATGAGTTGCAGAAATTCCTCTTGAAGTTAAAGAGAGTCGGCCACTTTAAACTGGAATGTAAGATATGTCATTTTATTTTAAGGAAAATGATTGCTTTAATGATATACTTTTCAAAGCACAATATTTAAAGTTGGAAATGAAGTCTTTTAATATATGTACTTTTATTTTTTAAAAAAGCAGTATTGAAATCATGTTATTTGGAGTGGAGACCTAGGTTGGAAATGAATTGCCTTTAAAAATCTGGTTCTTGAGCTTTATCGTTACATCTCCATGTAAATGAGGAAATTAGAACTCAAAATAATCTTGCACATAATACAAGCAAAACAACTAGCCTAATTCTAGTGTTCAAATTTCTATAGCATTCT
Organism: Leptonychotes weddellii; assembly: GCF_054177405.1. Classification (NCBI taxonomy): domain Eukaryota; kingdom Metazoa; phylum Chordata; class Mammalia; order Carnivora; family Phocidae; genus Leptonychotes; species Leptonychotes weddellii. The sequence goes on along the minus strand of NC_138371.1, from coordinate 60,673,285 downwards.
CTGCTTCAGAATTAATTAAAAATAGAATCTGGGAGAGTTGATTAAGTTCTGCTGTTTTGTTCCCTGTATGATAACTACAAATTGAGAAATCGTTAAATATTTGAAGCTGGGTTCACTTCTTGAAGTGCAATTTGAAAATAAAGAGAGGGAAAATAACACACACACACACACACACACACATTTGCGTTTCGGGGCCAAATTTGCTCTCCTCAGTCACAGATACAGCTGGACAGTCGCAGGTCTTCTTGGCTGGAACAAAGCCAGCCCGCAGGGGTTACTGCAGCTCACAGCACATCAGACCATCTCCCTGCAGGCAGGAAGACCAAGAAATAGAGCCCAGAAGGTGGAAGCACATTTTCATGGTTTCTTCTCTTAAACCCCTATCAGGTATCTCACTCCTCCTCCCCTGGAAGGAGTAAAGAAGTGAACAGAGCAATACTCTTTCCACACTTTTCCCTCAGGGAGAATGGTTTGGAATTTCCTCTGTGAAAACACGAGAAGCCTGTGTGTGTGTGTTATATTGCCTAACGCTATTGTGTAATACATATTTTTGTTTAATCTCTCTCTATATACACACATTATATACATGTTTATATACATACATGTATTTTCTCTTTAATGTTTAGATGTATACATACACACACATACTCCTTATGAGAGAGAAAGGGGGACAGAGGGAATAAACAGACAATAGAAGGAAAATTTTCAATTGTTTCAAGCTTCAAAGTAAAAAGTTAGGGTAGTCCTAAAAGTCCAGGAACATCAGCTAATTTGCTGAAGATAAATTGCCATCATCATATCTATTTACATGGATCTTTTATTGTGATGATTAACATTATTGTCATGTCACCAAAGTCATGAAGAACTTAAATATTGATCAGGATATCCCTTTTTAGAAAGTTAGGCAAGAATGAGTATCCCTTAAGAAGCGCATTTTGCCTTTTCATATAGCTTAAGATACATTTTTATGTAACATTTATTCATTTCTGGTTTGTTTCCCATGTTTTTTTTTCCCCAGAAACAAACAGAATGGCATTATGTTATAAATTCTTCTATTTACATGCTTGATTGTGCTCTCAGAATCCAGAGGCATAAACTCTCCAGTGAATAAATATATCTGTTTCCTTATTTAAAGGTCAAAAATTCCATCTGTATTATCCATCATGTAAATGTTTTAAGAAAACACACTGGTAACTGTAATGTTGTATATAGTTCATGAATAATACATAAACCAAGGCATTCACAGCATTTTTATATAAGGACTTAAAAATTCCAAGAATGTGATTGTGTTCATTTTCTTTTGTAAATTTTCTCAAGGGAATTAGCTTGCAAGAATAATTTACATGTATTATTATTGTTTATTATTGTTTGTTTATTATTGTTTATTATTTATTGTTTGTTTATTATTAACTTTTTCATTTACATACTTTTTTTCCTGTTTTCATTCTCTGCTAAAGAATACAAGATATCAACATAAATTGAAGGTGTGACTATAGATTTTCTAGACAAAGTAACTGCTTTGTATTTAATAAAACTACAGAATAAAAGAAGAAATGTTATTTATATTCAGACAATTGAAATATAAAGAATGCTATTATAGATCACTGACTCATATTTTCACTTTTAATTACATTTTGAATTCCAGTTGAATTAATTTGCTCTGTTTTATAATATAAATAGGGCAATTTTCTTATAAAATAGAATAGATTCTTTATAAATATTGATGGATTCTATAATTCTATTTGTGCCTGTTTTAGTCATTTTTAATTTTAAGAAATTTGTTAACTTGTGCTTATCTTTTTGTACACACTACTGGTATTCACCAAAAGATTCCTGTAACTAAAATGGTATACAACTTTCTTGAAGAATTTACATGTTATTATAGCATTATTTGTTTATTCTTATTACCAGTAACTATTGTTATTATAGAGAAAGATTGATTTATACTGGAATAGTAATAGTTTTGCCTTTATTGAACCTTAGAAGAAATAAATGACTTTTCTAAAAACAACTTTTTGATCTATTTAAATTTTAGCTAAGTATATAGGTGATCAAAGAGTATCCTTATTGTCCCTAATATCATCGTGTGGATGTGTGTGTTGGGGGTAGGGGGATGTGGAATTTGATACCTTTTCGTTTCTCTCTTTCAGTGGATTAGGTTATTGCTTGATGTCCACTGCGAGCAGCGAAAAGGGCTCACCACTGTGTTCCTTTGCTTGTTCAACCAGCCCTGCTGCTTCTGCTCCAGGGCAGAGGAGGAAGCCTCTTCTGTCTCCATGACAACCCTACGTCCTCCGGGAAGCTGCTCGTAGCTAAAGACCTTCTGAGAGCTGGGGGAGGGGCCTTTTCTGAGGAAATTCTCACTTCATTTTCCCTCTTTCCAGTGTAATTTGCTTAATTGTCGGTCTGTCTGTCTGTCTCTCTTTTTTTACTGTGTTTCTACATAATGCTGATACCCAAAAGCCACACACCGAAAACCTTATTTTATTAACAAAAATGCCCACATCACAAGGATTTTTCTAGCATCTGGTACATAGTTTCACATTCCCCCACCCCTTTTGTGTTAACTTTTTAACTTTGTCTCTAGTTCTCCAATTCCCTGAAATGATCTAAATGTTAATGATCTTTGGAAAGCCAAACACTGCCTTAGCCTGGGAATATTGTTGCTATACATTATGAATATTTGAAAGGGAAAAATGTTTCTTTCTTTGCTCTTTGTTTTAACGGCCTTATCAGCATAATTGTAAATTGTAGCCCCTCACAAAAAAATCTGTTTTACCCTTAGACAATATAGATGTATGCCCTATGATTTATCAAGTTAGTTCATTAGGGGTGTGTATTTGATTTACATTTGCTGCAAATTCTCAGCAACATTTTACATATATCCTTATTCCTTTAAATAAGGTCTGTTCCTAGAAAATAAGATTTTTGGTTTTTGTGGGTTTTGTTTTTTTTCCCCCCTGTGGCTATAGCTGGTAATTGTCGTGGGCTGGTACCATAATCTTCCCTCTGTTCTTTTTTCCTGCCTCTCTGTTCTTTATACTTTGTCTCTAAACAGTCTCTTATAGTTTTGTGGTTTTCAACTAGCATCCTGAATCAAATGAATTACAATTGTATCATAATTGTCCTGGACCCTTCCTTAGCTGGGTACAGTGGCTTTATGCAGAATGAGTTTAGATAAGGTAGAACTACGTTTCCCAGAATGCCCTTTTCCGTATGCCCTTGGCTCAGCGTTGCGCACGCGCAAACGGAAGGCTGCCATATTTTGCTCTGAGGGCTCTGGATGGCCTGGAGCAAGGGGCCAATTGTGTGTGTTGCTGATCGACTCGTGAGCGCAGGGTATCCCGGGGGCCTGTGACGCCTCCAGCCACCGGCAGTCTCCTTCTTCACCTTCTTTGGGTTCTGGACCAGGCTGATTATGCATCTCTGTGTCGCAGGGGGCTCGCTTCTCCCACATCTCACCCACCATCTGGAGCCTCTCCTCTGGCTTTTCTGAATCCTGGGCCAGGTGCGTGTGACCAAATTTAAAAGAGAGATAGACATCCATAATTGCATAGGAATTTTTAACCTGTTTTTCTCTGTAACTAATAGAACAAGCAGACAAAAACCAAGCAAAAACAGAGATGATTAAACGCTAAATATATAGATCACTACCTCACCGGAGCAGAATAGACCATAGCGGAATAGACATTGTTTTCAAATATATACAGATCATTTACTGAAAAAGACCACAGTTGACCCTTGAAGAGCTTTGGGCTTAGAGTCCCTGACAACCCCCCCCCCCGCCGTGTGTGTGTGTGTGTGTGTGTGTGTGTGTGTGTGTGTAACTTTGACACCCCCAGAACTTAACTACTGATAGCCTCCTGTTGACTGGAAGCCTTACTGATAACATAAAACCGCCTGTTATAGGTATTATATACTGTCTTCTTACAATAAGGTAAGCTAGAGAAAAGAAAATGGTATTAAGAAAGTTATAAGGAAGAGAAAATGCATTTATATATAGTACTATACTGTATTTAACAAGAAAACAATGCATATAAGAGGACTCAACGCAGTTCAAACCTTGTTGTTGAAGGGTCAACTGTGTATGTCATTTATAAATTCTCAACAAGCTTTATTTTTAAATTTTTATTTTATTGGGGTAAGAACACTTACCGTGAGATATGTGTGCTTAACAAATTTTGAAGTGTATGATACATTATTGTTGGCTGTAGGTACAGTGTTGTACAGCAGATTTCTAGAGCTTATTCATCTTGTTTAAATGAAACTATGCCTATTGATTAGTAACTCCCCATTTCTCCCCTCCCTCAGACCCTGGCAACCACCATTCCAATTTTTGAATCTATGAATTTGATTATTTTTAGGTGCCTCATAAATGAGGAATTATGCAGTATTTGTCTTTCTGTGACTGCCTTTATTTCACTTAGCATGATGTCCTCAGGGTTCATCCATGTTGTCTCATATTGCAGAAGTTCATTCCTGAATAGTATTACATTGTATTTATATACCACATTTTCTCTATCCATTCATCTGTCAATGGACATTCGGGTTGTTTGTACATCTTGGCTATATTGAATAGTGCTTCAATAAAAATGGGAGTGCAAATATCTTTAAGATCCAGATTTAAATTCTTTTGGGTAAATAGAAGTGGGATTGATGGATCTTATGGTAGTTCTATTTTTTTTTTTTTTTAAGATTTTATTTATTTATTTGACAGAGACAGACACAGCGAGAACAGGAACGTAAGCAGGGGGAGTGGGAGAGGGAGAAGCAGGCTTCCCGCCAAGCAAGGAGCCCAATGCGGGGCTCGATCCCACGACCCTGGGATCATGACCTGAGCCGAAGGCAGACACTTAACGACTGAGCCACCCAGGTGCCCCATGGTAGTTCTATTTTTAATGTTCTGAGGAACCTTATGCTATTTTCCATAGCCGCTGCACCACTTTGCATTCCCACCAATATTGTGCAGGAGTTTCAATTTCTCTGTGTGCTCGCCAATACTTGTCTTCTTGGATGTGTAGATTAATGTTTTTCATCAAATTTGGGAAGTTTGCAGCCATTATTTCGTCAAATACTTTTTCTTTTTCTCTTTCTTCTCTCCTATTGGGCTGCCATTACACATATGTTGGTGTGCCTAATGGTGTCTCCCATTTCTCTGAGGCTGTTTATGTTTCTTCATTTCTTTCTCTCTCTGTTCTTCAGTTTGTATAATTGCTACTGATCTTTAATCTTTAACCTTTAATCTTTAATCAAATGCCACAGACCCTCACTTTAATCTTTAATCTTTGCTGACTTTTTTGTTCTACCAGCTCAGATTCACTGTTGAACCCCTTGAATATTTTTTTCACTGTAGTTATTGTGCCTTTCGACTCTAGAATTTCTGATCCCTCCTACCCTCTGAGCTTGTTGTTACTGTTTGTTTGGTTGCTTGTTTTTTAATTTTTAAAATTTGGCTGAACAAGTTTTGTAAAGTCTATATCCTCTATAGTGTGAGGCTCTGGTTTTCCTGCTCTGATTGTTTTCCCTTATTTTTCTCTCTTAGCCTGGATATGTAGGTGTTGCCCTTGGGTCAGCATTAACTACTTATTAGTTAAAGGTTGTAGTTAAGCCCCCTTATCCTGTTAGATTTTTACTTTTTGCCATTGAATGTAGCTTGGAGGCTCTTGTCCCCGTTCGGGGAATTTGGGGTTTTGGCTTCATGTTCAGACAGGGACTAGTAACTTGGAATTCTCCTCTCTGCTCCTGAGGGAGTACAACCTTGGACATGCACACAGTCTTTCAGACTGCTAGGAATGATTCTGAATTTATTTTTTATTTATTTATTTATTTATTTATTTATTTATTTATTTATTTATTTATTTTTAATTGAGAGAGACAGAGAGAGAGCATGAGAGAGGAGGGTCAGAGAGAGAAGCAGACCCCCTGCTGAGCAGGGAGCCCGATGCGGGACTTGATCCCGGGACTCCAGGATCATGACCTGAGCCGAAGGCAGTCGCCCAACCAACTGAGCCACCCAGGCGCCCCCTGAATTTATTTTTAGTAAATAAGAGTCACCCTTGGGTTAGAATATTGTTCAGTATTTGGTCAGAGGTTTTATTTAAAACCCTTATGCAGGGGCACCTGGGTGGCTCAGTCGTTAAGCGTCTGCCTTCGGCTCAGGTCGTGATCCCAGGGTCCTGGGATCGAGCCCCGCATCGGGCTCCCTGCTTGGCGGGAAGTCTGCTTCTCCCTCTCCCACCTGCTCTGTTTGTGTTCCCTCTCTCGCTGTGTCTCTCTCTGTCAAATAAATAAATAAAATCTTTTAAAAAAATAAATAAATAAAAAATAAAACCCTTATGCAGGTGAGCCTTCTGTCCTGTGTTGATGGGTTTGTGTGTAGTTTGGGGGCTTTAATGTGTGCCTCATGTCTTGTTCTGATTTCTCCTGAATGGCTGACGCCTAGTGCATGCATATAGCCTTCTTGACCCACAGAATTGGCTGTGACCTCAAGAGGGTTCTTTTCAGCTTTCTTTTCCTTGGTTCACTCTATTAAACTTCTGGCTGTTCTGCTATTTTGCTTGTAACATTGTTGCAGGAACTCTCTCCTTTAGTGGGGGTGGTTCTTGGTCAGGCCGCTGCTTTGAAGAATGAAGAGGTAGACCAGATGAAGAGTGGTGGGCAGCAAAGCAAAGTTTATTGAGGGATAGTATAAAGCTCCTGGAGAGGGAGCGGGGCGGCCGAGAGGGTTGCCCTTGGGTTTTCTAAGTGTAGGGGTTTTTATGAGCTCTTTTGCGGAACTATCTTAAGCAATCAGGGTGTGCTGAGTTGTGCTATCAGGGTTTTGGTCAGGTATCTGTTTACCTATTAGGTTAATGTCGACGTGCTGATGGTCTTTTTTGCTGTCATCTGGGGGTTTATGTCTTTTAACTGCCCCTTGCCCGTGACAGGGACAAGTGCCTTGCGGTTAATTGTCTTCTTTTAGGATGTTTTGCACAAGTCATTTCTGCAGAGGCTGCAAAACAGAACGCTAGTGTGGTCCTGTCTTAGCTGTAAAACAGGATGTTAGTGCTGTTTTATCTTAGCTGTCCTGACTCCGTATTTTCTTGCTGGGGACCCTGGCCCTGACTACCTAACTGTCCAATTAACTCCTAATAACACGGAGCTACTAGCATTCTCTTAATAAACGTCCACCAAGATAATCTTCTATTGTTTTCTATAACACTCTTAGACATGGAGTTCTGCACTTTCTGTTCCAAATAAAGTCAGTCCTCTCAGGAATGTTGTGGAGCTCTTTGTCTCCTATGGCCTGCCTTCTCCTCTGGACAGAATCCCCATACCACTGCAACTGAATTGGAGGCAGAGTCCTGCTTGAGGAGTGGGCACTCTATGGTGAGTGGCAGCCCCTCTTATAGATTTACCCCACCTGGAGAGGAAGCAGTGCCCTGTGAATAAGCTGTAGTGGGGGCCGTTGGGACACCAGGATTTTTGGCTGCCAAGCATGGGGTAGCACTTCCACTCTGCAGATGGGACTGGGTTGGGGAAGAGTTATCCAGTCCTCTCAGTTAGGCCTATTTGGAATAGAATTTCTGCAGTATGTGGCTGGGGGGTGGGAATGGGGGTGGGGATGAGAAATAAAGGCGGCTTGTTCCTCTGACCGGGCACTGGGGCAGAGGGAGTCCTGTGTTCTTGGAGTGCCCAGGATAAAGCTTTTGTAACATGGAACTGGGAGCAGGGGAAGACAGTGAGTTGTGGCTCAAATGCCACAGACCCTCACTGTTCTTAACGATATTTAGTAGATTTTCCTGAAGAAATGTTTCTCACTTCACTATATACTTACTCTTAAGAGAATTTCTAGAAGTTAAATAATTGTTCTTAATAATTTTCACCACTTAAATAGTTGTTTTGCTAGTGAGAGAGTCCTCGGAGTCTCTTACTCTGCCATTCTAAAAGATGCATCTATTTTACATTTTTAATATATTGATGGATTTGGATTTTATATATATATATGTATATATATATGTGTGTGTGTGTGTTTATTTTTTTTTCATTTATGGTAAGAGTAAAATTGGCCAGTAATTTTTCTTTCTGCTACTGTCCTTGTCTAGGTTTGGTATCAACATTTAGTTTAGCTTCTAGGATGGGTTTGGGCATGTTTTTTTCTTTTTCTAATCTGTGGAAGAGTTTTTATATGATTATCTTTTACTTGAAATCTGCTTGAAATTTGATACCATATGTGTCTAGTCTCTCTTTGTAGGTTGGGGGGGGCAATGATTTTAACTATTAATTAAACTTCTTAAAAATTAGAAGTTTTACAAAACTTTTTGTTACTATTTTATTTTCACTGTTGGTGTGCTCATTTTCTCAGAATGTATTTATTTTGCCTATTTTTCAAAACTTTTGTATAAAGCAGTCTATTGCATTTTTTATTTTTATTATTATTATTTTTAATATCAGCAATACCTGTGATTTTGTGCCTTTTTTATTCCTCATATCATTTACCTTTTTTGGTCAGTCTTGCCAGAGGTTTAAAATATATTAATTTTTTTTTAAGATTTTATTTATTTATTTGACAGAGAGAGAGCACAAACAGGTGGAATAGCAGGCAGAGGGAGAGGGAGAAGCAGGCTCCCCGCTGAGCAAGGAGCCCGATGTGGGGCTCGATCCCAGGACCCTGGGATCATGACCTGAGCTGAAGGTAGATGCTTAACTGACTGAGTCACCTAGGCGCCCTAAATTATATTAATTTTATTTCCAAGAACCAATTTTATTTTTGTTCATTTTAATACATATTTTTTTTTGTATTTCATTAAGTTTTCTTTCTTTCTATCTATCTGTCAGTCATCTTGCTTCTAATTGCCTTGGAATTATTCCCTTGTTTTAAAATTATTCCTCAGCTCACTAAGTTTTAGCCATCTTTATTTTCTAACAAAAAGATTTCTGTTTATAAATTTATCTCTAAGTACCACTTTAGCTTCATTTCACAATTACTATAGTGTAG
>NC_138371.1:60582819-60664208 GCF_054177405.1 Leptonychotes weddellii | reverse complement strand
GAGCCACCCAGGCGCCCCAAACTGAGGGTTTTAGAGGGGAGGGGGATGGGGGGATGGGTTAGCCCAGTGATAGGTATTAAGGAGGGCATGTTCTGCATGGAGCACTGGGTGTTATATGCAAACAATGAATCATGGAACACTACATCAAAAGCTAATGATGTAATGTATGGTGACTAACATAACATAATAAAATAAAATTAATAAAAAAATTCCAGTATAATTAACATATGGTGTTATATTAGTTTCAGGTGTATAATATAGGGATTCAACAATTCTATGCATTACTCAGTGCTCATCAAGATAATTGTCCTCTTAATCCCCTTCACCTGTTTCACCCGTCCTCTTACCCATGTCACTTCTGGCAACCACCAGTTTGTTCTCTATATTTAACAGTCTTGTTTGTTTGTCTCTTTTTCTCTTTCTTTCTTTGTTTTGTTTCTTAAATTCCACAATAGAATGAAATCATATGGTATTCATCTTTCTTTGACTGACTTATTTCACTTAGCATTATACCCACTAGATCCATCCATATTGTTACAAATGGCAAGATCTCATTCTTTCTTATAGCTAAGTAATATTCTATTGTATGTATATACCACATCTTCTTTATCTATTCATGTATCAGTGGACACTTGGGTTGCTTCCATATCTTGACTATTGTAAATAATGCTGCAATAAACATAGGGGTACATGTATCTTTTTGAATTTGTGTTTGCGTAGATACCCAGTAGTGGAATTACTAAGCAGTCTTGAAAAAGAACAAAACTGGAGGTATCACAATCTCAGATTTCAAGATACACTTCAAAGCTGTAGTGATCAAAACAATATGATACTGGCACAAAAATAGATATGTAGATCAATAGAACAGAATAGAGGGGCGCCTGGGTGGCTCAGTCGTTAAGCGTCTGCCTTCGGCTCAGGTCATGGTCCCAGGGTCCTGGGATCGAGCCCCGCATCGGGCTCCCTGCTCGTCTGGAAGCCTGCTTCTCTCTCTCCCACTCCCCCTGCTTGTGTTTCCTCTCTCGCTGTGTCTCTCTCTCTCTCTGTCAAATAAATAAGTAAAATCTTTAAAAAAAAAAAATAGAACAGAATAGAGAGCCCAGAAGTAAACCCATGACTATATGGTCGATTAATCTATGACAGAGGAGGCAAGAATATACAATAGGAAAAAGATAGTCTCTTCAACAAATGGTGTTGGGAAAATTGGACAGCTATATGCAAAAGAATGAAACTGGACCACCATCTTACACCATACACAAAAATAAATTCAAAATGGATTAAAGACCTAAATATTAGACCTGAAACCATAAAAATCCTAGAAAAGGGCACAGGCAGTAATTTCTCTGACATTGGCTATAGCACCATTTTTCTAGCTATGTCTCCTAAGGCAAGGGAACCAAAAGCAAAGATGAACTACTGGGACGACACCGAAATAAAAAGCTTTTGCAGAGCAAAAGAAACAAACATGGAACGTTTTTCCATTTCTTTGTGTCTTTCTCAATTTCTTTAACGAATATTTGTTAGTATTTGTCTGATATTTTTCCAATCCTGTTACTTTTTCACTTTTCTGAATTTTTATGTTTTAGGTTTATTTGTTTTAAATAGCTGCCTTGTAAAAATCAACCTGATTTGCCTTTTAATTGAACAGTTCAATGTACTTACTAGTAATTATTGGCATATTATTGATATGTTTTTATAGATATCACCAATGCCATGGTGTTACATTGTATTCTGTGTTGGAGCTGTTCTCCAGAGTGTACCATTTTTAGAATACAGTGTGATTTTTCTTTTTTTTTTTTAAGATTTTATTTATTTGTGTATGAGGGAGAGGGAGAGAGCATATAAGAAGGGGGAGCGGCAGGCAGAGGGAGAAGCAGGCTCCCCACTGAGCAAGGAGCCCAATGTGGGACTTGATTCCAGGACCCTGGGATCGTGACCTGAGCTGAAGGCAGATGCTTAACTGACAGAGCCACCCAGGCATCCCTTACAGTGTGATTTTTCATGTAGAGTTTGTAACACAGTCATTCTGGGTGTCAAGTACTATGATACAGTGATTAAAAGATTTTATCTGGAGCCAGATTTCCTGGATTAATATCCCTATTGTTGTTCTTCCTAGCAATGCATCCCTTGGGCAATTTGAGAATATTCCATGTCTTAGTTTCTTCAAATAGTTCTTATCTTAATAGGGATAATGTGAGAATTATCATGTAAGGTATTTGAAAAAATGATTAGAACATAGTAAGCACTCCTAATTATTATTAGGGCTATTATTAATTTCTACCAGGTTATTGTGTACTTTCCATTTGTCTTATTTTTCATATTTTTCTCCTCCTTGTGCTTTTAAGTTTATTAAATGTCAAGCTATTTAATTTTTCTTCTGTACCCTTTTAATCATTTTATCCCATTTGTCTTTCCATGTATACCCTTGAAATTTAGTAAGTATTCTAAGCAAAATTAAAAGTTACTATCTTTATCATCCTCCTGAACAATACAATTAGAATTCTTGAACTCCCAGTAACAAATATTTTCATTTCTTTTTTTTAAAGATTTTATTTATTTATTTGAATGAGACAGAGAGAGAGAAAGCGTGAGCGGAGAGGGGGCAGAGGGAGAGGGAGAAGCAGACTCCTGGCCAAGCAGGGAGCCTGATGTGGGGCTCGATCCCAGGACCCTGGGATCATGACCTGAGATGAAGGTAGACGCCTAACTGAATGAGCCACCCAGGCACCCCTCTTTTTTTATTCTTAAAGATATTTTTTTTTCTGGGCATAAAATACTAGTTTTAACGGACATTTTCTTACAATATTTTTGTTATTGCTGTTATAGTTGAATTGTTCTGTTTTGTCTTCTTATCCTATTTAGTTTTAAGGTTTTCTCTTGTACTTTATTGTCTTGAAATTTTATTAAGAGTTGCCTGGATATGGTTTTCTTTTATTTTAGTTAGGATTTTTGTGATTCCTGAATGTTAGAATTTGTGTCTATTATCAATAATAAGGAATTCTTAATCATTTTGTAATCAAATACTCACTTCTGCCTAATATGTTAATTCTTCTTTTGGAATTCCAGGTATTTTGTACCTTCTCACCTTTACTGAAATTCTCTTAAGGGTTTCATACATTTTACCTTTTTGCCTCTGCTGTTTTGCTTGTAAGTTTTTCAGATTCTAATTCATGATTTCTCTCTTCAGTTCCATGTAACCCGATATTTAAGTCTTACAGATGGTTTTACTTTCTTTATTTCTAGAAATGGCATAACATTCAAGTATGTCTTATAAATTTTATTTCTCACCATTATTCATACTTTAATCCCTCTTTTTATTTTTTATTATTATTTTTAAAGATTTTATTTATTTGATAGATAAAGGGCACAAGTAGGCAGAGCAGCAGGCAGAAGAAGAGGAAGAAGCAGGCTCCCCGCTGAGCGGGGAGCCTGATGTGGGGCTCGATCCCATGACCCTGGGATCATGACCTGAGCCAAAGGCAGACGCTTAACTGACTGAGCCACCCAGGCGCCCCTAATTCCTCTTTTTAAAATGCTATTAAATATACTTATATCCTATATCTGAAGAATTTGTTGATAAGTTCTCCGTCTCTCATCTGGCAGCTTTGTTTTCTCATTGTTTGTTTGGTTATTTCTCTTACTGTGATTTCATGTTTCTTGAACTTTTATTTGTGGGAAATCTTTGAGGTCTGGGCTGAGGTGTGGTCTTTCAGAAAGGATTTCAGTTAGTTTCTCACAGAAGCCTGGCACCACTAGCAACTTGAATTTTTGGCTTGTAGTATTCTGTACTAGGCAGATAATATAAATTTGGGCCATAAACCCAGGTGGATTCTGGACCAATAGCGACGAGTCTGAAGAGAGGCTTTTCTGCATAAACTCAGAGTTAAGGCAAGACAGAAAAATTTGCTTGCCAAATTGCCTTCCTGTCTGCTTTTGCAATATTGATTTTTGAAAATGCTTTTATTAAATGTGTAGCTTTTGGGGAAAAAAGTGTGTAGCTTTTATATGCCTTGAATTTATTCAGGATCTCTAACCCATACTGGAGCCAAATCTTTGTGTTCTGTTTCTTGTATGTAGGCAATTTAAACCAAGCTGTAGGTCACTGGGATCAATAGAAGCCCACCAAGTGTCATCTGACTTCAGTGTTTGCTTGCCTTTCTCCATTAGCCCCAGGGAATTTCCCTTGCTTTCTTGTAAGCCCAACTGTACATTAAAAATGGTCTTTTAACAATATTTTACCCTCCATTTTTAGATATTTTATGATGGGGGGAGGTTAGGATAGTTGTCCCAATATATGGTGAAATATACATATATCTAGCAAATTCCTGAAGTTATTAGTGTATTACCAGTGTACTCATGAATTATTAAAGTTAAGGTTATCTACATCAAGATAGTGAGATGAAACCTGAGTCTGTTTTTATCTATGCAACATGTATCTATTGAAGATAATTCAATAAGATTATTTCACTGATAGAGTTAATTATTTCACTGATAGAGTTTTTGTTTCAGTAGTGTTTGTTAGGTAAAAAACATTACTTGTAAACATAGTTACTAGGTGTACGGTATTTCCAAGATATTTGTATATATTTAGCTGATTATAAAGGTGGATTGTCTGAATTTACATGTTACTAAATTTGAGAATTGTCCTCCATAAGGCCTGAAAAAGTTTATTAGTATTTCTTGTTTGGCACCTAAATATATTTGTGTGTTTCTGCAAGAATCAATTATACTAGCAATATATCTGAACATTGATAGTCACATATTCTGCTAGTCCTAAAGGAAAAAAAGGTGACGAAATTAATGACATGTGTCCCATACATTGGATGTGCTACAATCTATTAAGAGGAGATAAATGCAAAGGAGGTAATACAGCACAGTATGATCACATTAGGAAATCTGAGGAGAAATGATTTATTTCTACTTGGGGAACTCTGAGGAAGCTTCCTAAATGATGATGATACTTGAGACAGTTCTTGAAAGATAAGCAATGATTTGCCAGGGGAAAAAAGAGAAGGTAGGACATTTCAGGCAAAGACAGTAGACAGATGTCCAAGACAGGAGAGATGTCAAAACATTATGTAACTAGAGAGTGTGTGATTCTGAGGGGTAGGAGGCATGAGTTGTTGAGTGGTGGCCAATGATGGATGTTACAGTAGAATAGGTAAGGGGTATATTACACAGGGATTTATTTGTTTGTTTTTACTCCATAATGGAAGGGGAAGTTGATTTTCTGAGCAATGAGGTGCTGTCAGGTTTAGAAGATTTCAGATATGTACTTCAATATGTCATCTGGCTAAATTATGGAGAACAGAGATTCTGCAGAGAAGAGGAGAGGAGAAGCTCTGCTGACAAAAGGATCCATAGGACTCAGTAACGACAAAAGTTTTTGAAAAAAATAAAATGTTTTAGATGTTAGTATAAGAAAATGATGTGTGTCTTTTACTCTTTTGTAATAAAAACAGTACTCTAGGGAATATAAGACTTAAGCCCGTCTTGAAGTTTTGTGGCAGATGTTAATGACAAGAAGCAAGTACACTTGTGGTTCTAGACAATTTTACAAGTAAAGTTGTAAATTTTTAGTGGCTTTGTTTTAACCACTTTTGTTATATATACACATATATATAAAGATTTTATTTATATTTTTATATGAGAGAGAGAGTGAGAGAACACAAGCAGGGGGAGTGGCAGAGGGAGAGGGAGAAGTAGACTCCCCACTGAGCAGGGAGCTCCATGCAGGGCTCGATCCCAGGGCCCTGAGATCATGACCCAAGTCAAAGGCAGATGCTTAACTGACTGTGCCACCCAGGTGCCCCTCATTTTTGTTATATATCAGGTGTTGTCTTTTAAAAATCTATAACACCATTAAGAAGAAATGATAGCCGTTCTTTCATTTATTTAACGCATCCTTCACTTTGTGGCATAAAATCTTTGAGGACAAGAAAACTTTCTTCTTAATGGGGCTAAGGTCAAAGCCAAATGTGTTTCTGTCTATTTAAGCTTATCTGAATAATATTTTAAAAGGTTTATTGACAATTCATATTTTTTTCCTTAAGTATTACCCGTATAGGGAAGATTAATCACTTTGAATAGACAAGTTGACTTTGAACATAGGATTTTAGAATTAAAGACCTATTAGAGACAATAGCCTCTTTCAACAGAGGAGGAATCTGAGGGGCCAGAATTTGATTTGTCTGAATTAACATTGCTAATTTGATGCCAGAACTGATATTGAAAGACAAGTGTTGGAACTCTTGTTTCAGTCTTTTTGGTATTTTCCATTTCTGCAAAAATGGTCAGCAAGAACTTTCTTTATGATTACTACTGAATGGTTTGAAATGCACAAGAGTGATTTTCATGTTATTTTATTGTATTCTAGTTATTTGGAAATTAGTAAACATATAAGTTTATATAGCCATTATCTTTTGGCTATAATATTTAAAAACTGGAATGCCCATTTTCTTCCTCCATACAAATGTTCTTCCCTCACTAAAGGGCAGCCATTCAGTATCACTTATTGGTGAGTTTAAGTTTCCTTAATTTCATAGTATTATTTCTATGTCTAAGTTGATTATTTCTAGTATGTTATTTTATTTTTAAATTTTTTTCTAGTATGTTATTTTAAACAATTTTGTCATGAAGTTCAATAATAGAAGGATTTTTCTTGTGGAATTAGTTTTTTAAAAAATCTATTAAACTATATTAACAGCTCTATATTTGAACAGTATTTTCAGATTATCTGTTAGCTAGATAGGTATATTTTTTAAAGTATTTTTTTTTCAGCTGAAGGCTCTTGTGATTATTTTAGAAGACAATCATTTAGCTATAATGCATATCAATTAATAGAATACTTGGCTAAGATTATATGATGGGATGCCTAAAAAGGCTAAGGGTTTTGCAAAGTTATACTTGGCTTCTCTGTGGTGTTGGTGAGATCTGAAAATTGACTTTAGCAGAAAGTAGCCAATGAATTCCTCTGAAGTCAGTTTATATCATTTACATTGAGGAAATTATGAAATGCATATTTAGATCTACTTCGCCTTAACAACGGGGGTTTTCCACTGAGAATAAACATTTTGTTTTGAGATGACATAAATCCAAGGGCCCCCAAAAAAAGTTAACATAAATTCTCAATCACTGCATCATTAATACTTTATATGTAAATAGGAGTTCATAAAACACATTTAAATAACAAAGTATGTAACCTTTGCTACCTACCAAGAAATTTGGCGGTGGTATCAATAACACTGAGAGGAGTTGAGATTAAAATGCTTACAGCCAAGGGAAGTAATTGGTATTGACAACCATTGTCAATGGCTACTATTATTGAAACTGCAAGTTGGAACATGTGGATTTGATCCTTTGCACACAAAAAAGTTCACAAAAACTGCTTTTCATAGCTTTTATTCTGTAGTACTCCTTGGTGGATCATATATTAGGTTGAGATAAAATCCATGTGAACTTTTATGTATACAAATGTCATATCAAGTACAGGTGTCATTAATTATGTATATTTTAAACATCCATCAATAAAAAAAACAGAGGCCAAGAAGTTAAATATAATAAAAAATGAAATATTTATTCTTTTGGCTCAATAATGACGTAGCTCACCATTCTTTTTAGTAATAGCAATTCCCTGCATGCAGTTCATTAGTACACTACAAGTAAATAGTTTCGTAAAAGGTTAACATTAAACTTTTGGTTTGTGCAAAAAACAAAAATTTATATCATGTTAGGTAATTGCACAACTTTGCCACTTTGTTCATGGCTAAAAAGGACAGAGCCCATGTTATTCCTCTAATAGCTCTAGTGTAGCAAGAATTAAAAAAATAAGACTAGTCTGCATAAGCAAATACTACAAAAGTTTGAGTAAAAAAAAATTTCCATGAATAATGGGTAATATTGAGGCAACCATAGTTGGTAAAAAATGATCTAAGTTTGAATATTGACCAATGTATCTCCTATTGGAATGGTAGAAAATATATTATAACAAAGAAATCCACAAAACCCATTGTCTAACTTTTATTTTAGGAAATTATTCATTGAAAAGTCTTACGGATTCAAAAGTTTGGAGTTGTGATTAAAAATAAAAAGCAAAAGCATAAAGTAAAATAAATTGCCATGTCATCAACCTGAAAATAATTTTCTTATGTACAAAATGCAACAAATAAAATTGATCATATTTTTACATTATTTATATTTAAACAAGTTTTGGACATATTTTTAGCAAAATATGAAGTATAGGTTTTGACAATAGGCAGTACTCAGTGTGTTTCTTTGAAATATAGAGAGACACCATGTGACATTCAAGTTGAATTAAAAATGCAAAAGTAAAGATACTTTTAAGTAACTGCAAGCTATTCTGCTTGACATACTGGATAGAGCTGTTTGAATTCACTCTACCAACATGTGACTTCTAACCAAGGCTTGTGAAGAATGTGTTGAGTAAAATAGAGCAGCATAGGCAATATTAACATGCATTAGTGATAGTCTTCAAACTATTTATGTTTAATGAATGGTACAGGATACATCCCTGTTGGAAGCTTGCAAAAGACACATACACTGTGGTACATATTTGATTTAAAAGATGTTGTTTAGCAGAATATATATATATATATATATAATATATGTATATTATATATATATATTCCTGCCCAAACATGCACCGCAGGATAAAATAACTATTTACATAACAGGGTGTGTTGAATTGACATAAAATATCAGCTTTGCTGAGAGTAGAAGATGGCAAAGCAATACTGCAGCAGAAAGTGGGACAACTATTCTAAAGTGACACTTTAGATATACTTTTTCTAGATTTTTTTCATTTTGTTTTTGGAAAGCATTTAACCAAATTAAATATAGAGCTCTGGAACTTAGAATAAAATTTGCACTTGCGGAAACAATATTTGCATAAAAATAATCCTTTAAAAATTAGAGGAGACTTTACAGGCACATAACTGTTCAGATATAAACAAATGTAACAGACTAAAACACTTTCAAAATTAAAGCCATCTAGAAAACGGAAGTACCTGAAATTATTGACATTAGAATATTTTTTTCTGGTTTTGAGCACGAATTTTATCTCTCAAAACACTTTTGCTAATTATTCGAGAGACTTATGGAGTAGGAACACAGGGCTCTTATATGCTTTTTTCTCAACTTAAATTGCATTTACAAAAATAGTGACATAGTATTATGAATAAACTATGAATTAGGGAGCAAGGAAATCCACTAGAACAAATTTTGTAAAAATATGGCAGATATGGAAGTTAAAAATAGAGTGGATGCAAGTACTGTACTAAAGGTGTTTGGCGTAGTTACAACGATCACTTTGCACAATTATCCCTACAGTCTAGATAGCCAATGAGTTTCTCTTCAGCAGTGTCAGCTGGTAATGAAGACAGCAACCTCTTGTCAATCTTGTTGATACCCTGACTCACAGAGTTGTAGTGATGGAGAGGTCACTGTCTTGTTATAGGCACTGACCATGAGTATTTATTAAAACAGTCAGTTTGGCATAGACCTCCTCTGGGAGTCCAGTTGACACATAGACTTTACCATCGTAGGCTGTAAACAATTGATCACAAAGATAATTCTTTGTTTCTTTTTTACTTTTGATTTTCCCTGACCTCTTTCCCTTTGCTTTCTTTTTCTGGTTTGTCTTTCTCAAACTTTTCTTTGTCTGGCTTTGTTACACTATCATAGGAAGGAGGAGATGTGGTAGAGGAACTTCCATCTGTTTTTTCTGGGGTGGAGTTTCCATTTAATTTGTCAATAATCATGTCTTCTTTGATAGGTAAGTCAATCCTTCCTTTAATTGCCTCTTTGTTATATTCACTTGATACCTTTTTTAACCTTTGTCTTAAAAGATAACATCTGAAATTACGCTGAATGATAGCAGCAGACACCTCCTCTTGTTTGCGTTTTAAAGTGGTTGTGATGGGTTCATAGGAGACTTTGGAGGGGTTTGATGCCATGAACCGGTCTTCCATCTGTATTCGAAGGGCATCCATCTCTCCACTCTCACCCAAAACACGCTTTGTAAAGGCAAATAAAATGTCGAGGCAGTGGATCCGGTCCCCACTCACCATGGGCAGGTCCATGGCGATGAGCTGGACTTTGTTTGGTTTGGCTATGAGGAGAGGAGGATCCAGGGCAGCTGCAAAATCAGAGAGCTTGGAGAACTCTATAAACTGGGTGGCATCGGGATCAAACTTTTCCCAAACCTCATAGAACATCTCAAAGTCATCCTCACTCAGGGGCTCTGCACTTTCTTCAGTAGCAACACTGAAGTTCTCCAGGATGACAGCGATGTACATGTTCACCACAACCAGAAATGATATGATAATGTAACTGACAAAAAAGAAAATCCCGACAGACGGGTTCCCGCAGTCTCCCTTAACTGAACTTCCAGGGTGAATTGTGTCAGGATCACAGTCAGGTGGTGCACTGTTGAGAATAGGTGCTAGCAATCCATCCCAGCCAGCAGAGGTGGTAATTTGGAACAAGCAGATCATGCTGTTGCCGAAGGTCTCAAAGTTGAACATGTCATCAATTCCAGCTTCCTTTTTAACATAGGCAAAGTTGGACATTCCAAAGATGGCATAGATGAACATGACCAAGAAGAGCAGGAGGCCGATGTTAAACAAGGCAGGAAGGGACATCATCAGGGCAAAGAGCAGCGTGCGGATCCCCTTGGCCCCTTTGATCAGACGCAAGATTCGACCAATCCTGGCGAGCCGGATCACTCGGAACAGGGTAGGGGACACAAAGTATTTTTCTATCAGCTCAGCCAGAAACATGCCTATAGAAAAATACAGAAATCAGCTAAAGAGTGAATATTTTATGTTTATATGAATGCTTTATCTTTGCAAGGTTTATGATAACAGCAAGATTGTTACGAGTATAAACTTTTACTAAATATTTGGGTCCACTCCTTAATATTAGTAATTAAAGATTACAGAATTTTATTAAATGATTCTATAACATTATAAACCAATATGGGATTTTTTGAAAGTCCAACAAATTAAATAATCTCAGAGTGTCATGGCAATTTAAGATTATATACGCTCATTTACTATGGAAAGTTATCCCCACACATGAGATGTGCTGATTACAAACAAAGATTATTTCTGAAATCTCTAAATATATTGTTTTCTATTTTTGAATACCTACATTCTTCAGTTAGAGGAAAATGAGCAATAGTGGTAAACTTTAGAATTATACATTAACATTCTCAGATCTCATTTCCGTGTTGCACAGCTGTCAGGCTTTGGGGAGCTTTACCTACAATGGTACCTCTCTGTAATTAAACTATTCTTACCTACAATGGAGAGAATCACAACCACAAAATCAAATATGTTCCAGCCGATGGTGAAGTAGTAGTATCTGAGAGAAATGAGCTTTAGCACAAATTCTCCAGTGAACAGGATAATGAACACAAGGTTGATCCGGGACAAAACTAGAGTCATATATTTGCTCTGGTCATCAGTTTCCACCATCATGGTGACCATGTTGAGGCAGATGAGGATCATGATGCTGATATCAAAGACTTGTCTGGTTACAAAATCAAAGACCATTCCTTGGAATTTGTTCTAGAAAGAGAGAGAGGAGAGAGAAGGTTAATGTGCATATTTCATAAATAATGATCTAGTAAAACCGCAGGTGAAGTCCTTCCATATATGGCCATGAGATATACACCCTTCTCACATTAGTCCAAACAATTCTTTGTGCTCCATGTCTCTTCACATTAAAATACGAGAAGGAAATGAAAAAGTCATATGATAAGAACAAAACGTATTTGATATATTTAAGTTCCATGGGAAGACAAAACTCAGTAAGACATAAATTGGTGGCAATTGGCTGTTAATATGCATGGGCTTTGCTT
This sequence comes from Leptonychotes weddellii, assembly GCF_054177405.1. Taxonomy (NCBI): domain Eukaryota; kingdom Metazoa; phylum Chordata; class Mammalia; order Carnivora; family Phocidae; genus Leptonychotes; species Leptonychotes weddellii. The sequence continues at coordinate 60,652,324 of NC_138371.1, read as the reverse complement.
GATTTAAAAAAAATTATAATTTTTACAAAAAAATTATGAAAACATAATGAAGATTTACAAAGTAGGTTGATACAGACAGACTTTTAGATGGATGAATACCCTAATTCATTTATCAATACTTTAGGAATTTTGGTTTATATATTATATATATGATATATATTATATATCATATATATTATATGTATATTATATATATTATATATTATTTCCACCTCTCCCTCTTTCCAAATATGTCCGTCATTATCTATTCTACCTCTTCTAACTATGTGTGTCTGTGTATTTGTTATTTATCTATCTTTCTTCATCTGTTCTTTATCTATGCTTCAACAAAAATGCATGACATTTTTTCTTTGTCTTATTAGCAATCATCTCAGGAGTCACATACATTTATGGTCATGAAATATAGTTCTATTAGGAAAATAAATTTTTAATAATTTAGAATAAAAATATAAAATAAAATTTCATAGCTTACTGAAAATCAATTTCATGAATTGACCAAGTTTCTTTCTTTTAAATATATTTAAATGACCTTCAGTAAAGCAGATTTATGGTGTTTTGTGTATCCTGCCCTACCTCCCCCCTTGGTCGCTTCCAACCTCAACTCCAAAACTCTTAAAAATATGGTAAACTGAAGTCATTAATAGGATTCATGAGGGCTTGTTAACTCCCAGTTCTGGCAATTACAGGCTTTATGACTTTGGGTACGATTTTTTGGGGGCCTCAGTTTCCTTATTCCTTACCCGTCTAAGATAGATAAGTTAGAGTACAGCTCTATGAACATAATCCATCGTTATTATGTCTTTTCATATATTATGAAGCTCTACATAGTAAGCATTCTGATTAAGCCTTTTTCTTTTCTCTGTATTTGGTGAAACAAACTATTTTGATGATGCCCTTTTCCTTCCCAAGAAGGTTAAGAGTATTTTCTAGTCATACAAATGGAGAGAACAAATAGTATAGAGGGAAGTGATGGGGTGGGGTGGGAGTTTTCCAGACTCCATCTATTTAAATGGCAAGAGGGTGCCATGTAACAAGGTTGGGTACATTCTTGGAAGCAGTAGGTGGCAGAAGGAATACGAATGCTGCTTTGGAAGCAGTTATTGGGAACCTCAAGTTGGACGTTTTCAATTGACAAACTGTAAAGAGCATTACCTCCTTTTTAAGAACTTAGGAATTCTTATTGAGTGTGGCAGTTGTGAATGGTGTTAAACAATATGAACTTTACAATTAGGGCATGTTATACAGTGGTGATATCACTCAGTATGTTCTCATCCAGAGCACTGCCAATTTCATCATATGGAAATAAGGTTTAGAATATTAAAGAAGATGAGTAATTCTTACTGCTGGCCGAGGTATGGGCTTCTGAGGTTTCTTGGATCCAAGTTTCTTCATTGCATTATAGTATTTTTTCTGTTCCTCTGTCATAAAGATGTCTTGACCTCCAAAGTAAAGATACAGTATAAAACTGGTTATAATCTGAACATGTGTTACAACAGCACGTATACAAAAATATTTCTGAGTCTTTAGTCTTTTCTCAATTTTTAAATGGAAATTATCCCATATATATATAAAAGCAGACTGCTTTTCTCCTTTATGTGAAATTCTGAGGACTTTACTATTATGTAAAACCTATAATCACATAAATCTCTGATTAGGACAGGATCCTAATTTGATTATATTATGTTTAGAAGGAGGCTCAGGAGTCTCAAATATATTTTTGTGAAAGAAAAAATGTTTTCTTAGCCCATTTCACTGTTTTCCTTCTTTATTCAATAATTTTAAGTACTTTCCATGTGCTAGAAAATGTAACTTATCAGAATTAAATAGATATATGAGACACCAATATCTTGTTGTCACGTGGAGTAGGAAAATGAAAACAGGTGGAAAATGTATAAGGATATATAAAAAAGTATTGCAGAGATCAAAATAAACCCTGAAGACTCAGAAACAGGCTTTATATAGGACGATACCCTTAAGCTAGGCCTTAACAGATGATTAGAGGTATGCTAGGCAAAGCATTCCAGGAAAAGGAAATACCCTATGTAAAGTCATGGAGGTACAAGAGCATGGCTTGTACAGAAAGGGCAAAAAAATCCATGTAGCTATGTGTGTAACGTGTGATAGGGTGATGGCAGATAATGACTGAGGAGTAGGGAAGTAGATATAGAGATGTGTTGTGAAAGAAAATGAAGCTAGAAAACTGGGTGGAAATAATTCCTGAAATTCTCTGTAAGCAAGGGTAAGCATTAGAGGAGACCCACTGGATGCTTTGAAGCAGTGGTCACATTTTTTGTCACAAAGACACTATAGCAGCTCTGCAGAGGATGAACCTAGAGAGGAGCCACCAGCTAGAGGCTGGAAACTCCACAGCTGAACTGACCACATAGTGAACTGAAAAGAATATAAAAATGATCTAAGTCTATCTTAACTATGGGTATCCTGATTATTTGGCGGTACAACACTCAGAACCTCAGAATGGGGAAAGCTGAGAGCTAAGGAATACTTATCTTCTTTTTCTGTTGGTTGAAGTTATCTATGATTACACCAATGAATAGATTCAGAGTGAAGAATGACCCAAAGATGATAAAGATGACGAAGTATAAATACATATATAGATTTTCTTCATATACAGGCTGAAGTTTTACCTAAATAATATTGAAAATATTAAAATAATATTTAAAAACATAATAAATACTTAAACTAAGTTAACAATTTGGTGAGTGTTGTTAATCTAGAGTTATTTTTGCCTTTCCCTGAGTTACTGTTCTGCAAAAAAGTTCTTTTTTCAAACTAGTATGATCTAGGATAATGAAAGTTTATAATTTTTATGCTTGTTTTTGAATCTATTTTTCCATTGTGGTTTACCTGTACATTTTTTTTAGAGTAAATAACAGGGGTATAACAAGAAATGTTTTGAACCTATTAGTTTTATAATTTTTTTTTGCAGCATTTTAAATTTGGGTGGTCTGGAGATGTTGGTTCTTGAAGATAAGGCTTTAATAATAGAACATCAACTTCTAAGAGGAATGCATATATGTTCTGAGGAATTTTTTTTAATTCCTATTTTCAAAATTGAGTTTCCCTGAAACTTGCTTGCTTTTTCCATTATATTTTTGGAAGTTAACTTCACAAACTCTGATTTATCATACTGTCCAGGAATAGGGAGAGGCAAGTTACTTTCTCATGAGCAATGTTCTTGATCTTGAGTCTTACTTATGGACCAGTTTGATGTCTTCTGATCCATGCATCTGATCCATATTAGATATGTATATCAGACATATATTAATCAAAATATCATCTTTATTGAAGTGCATTAACTTAAGAGGATCATTTCTTTTTTTTTTTTTTAAAGATTTTATTTATTTATTTGACAGAGACACAGCGAGAGAAGGAATACAAGCAGAGGGAGTGGGAGAGGGAGAAGCAGGCTTCCCGCCGAGCAGGGAGCCCGATGTGGGACTCGATCCCAGGACCCTGGGATCATGACCTGAGCCGAAGGCAGACGCTTAACGACTGAGCCACCCAGGCGCCCCGAGGATCATTTCTGTATGCAATTATAAATGTCCTGATTGCATCTAGTATAAAATTCTTGGTCATTCACTTAAATTATTACAAATGTTCACTATGGAAAATCTTGTAACTATAAATGTATTTGAGTGATACTTACATCTCGTGAATCAACAGCTGCATACATAATATCCATCCAGCCTTTGAATGTGGCCTGTGAACAATACATATTTGAATTCTGCATGAAAACCTAATCCAAGAATATGCCATTTTACCATATGAAAATCTGATAGTGTTACTACAAGTAAGTTTTTGTGTGATATAATACAATTCTCTATCAAGAGATTGAAAGGAATTGAATTGAAGTAGAATATGATTGTATTTAGAGTCTGGAATTCATTTTCTTTGTTTCTCTTGGAAGATACTAATTTTTTTCTACACAAAAATTTAACTAGAGGCTTGATTCTTAAAATACCCATCTCAGTCTCAAATCCTTTCTATACCAAAATATAAGCTCTGTGATTCAAACCTATAGTGTGTTTAAACACAACTCAATTGTTTTCATTAGTGAATTACTGATTAGTTAATATGTGGTCAATTAAGTCAAAATTATTAAACATCATACATTTTGAAATCTCCATAAGATTCGTATTTCTGCAAATAGTAGAACCATACCCCTTAAATGTTAGTACAGTAAATTTTCTGGCTAATAATGTAAACATTTAATTCATCACTAAAATATGTACATTGTTATTTTAACATATAAAATTGCTCCTTTGGCAATGATTGCTAAGAAAAACAAAAAACAGTGTAGTAGCACTCAGTAATATAATAAGAAAAAAACCGGGAAGCAGGAATATAATGCCATATTAAAACATACTAAAAGCTGAACAACTGGGGAAATACATATTAAAGTAACTGCAAAACATCTTAAAGTCAAGTTAAGTTAATAGTATAAGTGTTATCATCAACTACTTTTGTACTGTCAGATATTAATTATTCAAACAAAGAACATCAGAGAAATGATTTTTTGTAAAACATTTGAAAATGTTTCCAGAACTCATACAGTGGCAACTTACCACTTGAAGCAATGCAAGATAGCCAGCGCCAACATTATCAAAGTTTACTTTGACGTTTTTCCATCTAGCTTGCTTGCCAAGAGCCTGACAGTCGCTCAGATTGTTGACTTCACTAACTTCAAACATGTTACCCGTTGTCGTGTTAACACAGTGGTAGAACTTGCCAGCAAACAAATTCACACCCATGATGCTAAAGATCAGCCAGAAGATGAGACACACCAAGAGTACATTCATGATAGAGGGAATTGCTCCAACAAGAGCATTCACAACAACCTGGAAGAGAAAATGAGGATAAGGCTGCTTACAAATCGCTAAAATGAAAACCATTCTTTTCATTTATTTTTTTAATGCTAAAATGGGCATGAAAAGAGTTAAATAAAAATCTAGGTGGATAAGTTGTTTCTCGCAATGTTTTCTAGGACATATTTGATGAGGGAAAACAAACAGTGACACAACTAGAGAGCTAAAGGATTTAGGGAAAGCAAAATATGACAAAGTGTGAAAAGAAATAAAAACCTGATGTAGTAAGATGGAGTCAGAAAATGTTTGTATGCTGGGGAGAAAAGAAAAAAAATGCATTAAATACCAACAGAAGAAATAATTGTCATTCAGCAATACATTTTAATTTTCAAGAGTGTTAATGAATGATGATTTGAAAACATGGTTAAACAAACCCTTTGCAAAAAAAGTATTAATAAAGCCTTAAATCTGCCTTCTCAGATCAAGTCAACTTTTTATAACCATAAAGAATAGGGTTAAGAATTTACAAGGTTCTTTTTTTCTCTTTTGGTAAATCCTAATTTAAAAAAGTATATTAAATGAGATGGAATTTATCTCTGGACATAAAAATACCAAATATGTCCTCATTATTATTCTAAATCTCTCAAATGTTCACTTTGGGGTACATGTTACTTCATCAACCTAAGCTGACCTGTTTCATGAAGGAGAAATTAAGTTACCTATCCTCTCATTAAATTCAAAAGCTTAAGATGTATTTTGAAATCCCTAGGGAAGTTGACAGTATCTTTTCTTATCCAATCTGATTCGTATTGGACTCTTTTGTTAAGCATTTATGTTAAATGAAACTATTGTTTTATTTTAAAATAATGTAAATGTTATGTTAGAAATCAACACCAAAAATTTTTAAATTGACATCAAATCCTGAAATCCAAAAACGTAAAAATTTCATATGCTACTTGAATTTTATTTCTTTTAGAAATTAAGTTATATATTATACTTGCCATATTTCTTTGTTACTAAAATTTGTGTAAAATGACCTCCACAAATTTTCTTATCAAATGACTGCATGACACATTTTACTGTATTTCATAGCTGGAACATTAATTCTGTCATAGGATTGAATTAAAAATAGCAAACAGGGGCGCCTGGGAGGCTCAGTCGTTAAGCGTCTGCCTTCGGCTCAGGTCATGATCCCACGGTCCTGGGATCGAGTCCCACATTGGGCTCCCTGCTTCGCGGGAAGTCTGCTGCTCCCTCTCCCACTCCCCCTGCTTGTGTTCCCTCTCTTGCTGTCTCTCTCTCTGTCAAATAAATAAATAAAATCTTTAAAAAATAAAAAAATTAAAAAAATAAAAGTGCCAAACAGAATATTTTTTCAGATGAGAACAAATTTATCTATAAGTTTCTTATTTTGTTCATTGCTATCCTCCCTCAAAAAGGAATTGTTAATGTGAAACCATGCAAGCAAATGAGGGCTTACGTAGTGTCAGTAATGGCAAAGATTGGTCAAATAGAACTTGAAATTGTATAATAATTTTTATGAATTTTATCTTGTGACTTTTTTTTATCAAGTGGCACTGAAATGAAATTAGCATGTAAAAACAAGTATTTCTTTGTTTACAGTGCTTCTGGAGAGTCTGGAGAGTGGTTTCATCATCCCTGATGAGTGAATCTCTAAGTCAAGGCTGAAGTGTTTTTGTTGCTCTAAACAAACCTAACATAAAAGCCTTATGGCCAGGGAGAAATTCAATATCCATGTGCATTTGCATGCTGTATTAAACAAACCTGGCCTTTGCTAAATAGTATTTTGAGGGATGTGACAAGTGGTTGTGTATCTAAATAAGTGTGTACTTTATGTGTAGATGCATAAAGTATACACTAAAGAAGAGAGCTGGAAAATAAAGATGAAAATACACATGCTATGGAAAAAGTGAAACTCATTCAGAATGCCCACTTAAAACGGCAATCTTTAAAACAAACCCCAGGGGTTTCCTGAAATGCCTAGTTAATTATTCTAACCCCTTATTTTGGTTGCTTAGGATGTATAGATTTTATCAGAGGCTACGATTTAGAGTTGTTTTCTTGTACAACAAGTATTTTTGTTACTGATATTAATTGAAGAAGTAAAGCACACAAAAACCATTTACCTTTCATTCATTACCAGTGATTTTTGAGGAATCAAACCTCCTAATGGGAGGAAGAAAAACCCCTACTAGGATGAATGTCAGTAGTAAAAAATCATTTAAATATGTATAAGCAATGAAAAGAAATAAATGGCAGTACATGTTTTTTTTGGATGTTGTGGAAACATCTTTAACTATCATCAGAAGACTTGGATTCCAGTCCTAGTTCTGCCACAAACAATTTCTGAGGACCCGTTGAAATAAATCTCAGTTTCAGGCCGCTGGCCTTAATGACACCTAAGATTCCTGCTCTGAAATTCTGTAATTCTATGAAGTAAATATCAGAGGAGTATGGTACTCCTCTGTATCTAAATCATTACCTACATTTAATTCTGATATGAATCATCAGAGAGCTTTTGTTCTTCTTACCCTCATGCCTTCAAACCGGGATAAAGCTCTTAGAGGTCTTAAAGCTCTTAATGTCCGTAGGGATTTAATGGCACCAAGTTCTGAGTAGCCGAGAGCATTGGCTACCAAGCTAACCAAAGAAACCTGCAAAAAGAAAAGATATTAATAGTTCACCTAGAAATAAACTGTCTGCTAAAGGCATAGGATGTGGTGTCTATTCTTTAGTACCAACTAAATGAAATTCAGACATACCTTGGCGCAGCCTTCATCTTCCACGTAGTGAGTTCATCTTATATTGCCAGCCTCATTTCATGTTATTGCTCTTCTTACCAATGAAAACAATCTTTGCCCATTTTATAAGATATTTCACCCCATGGAACCCCTTTCAACCTGTGCATATATCACTGATGAGTCAGGATTTGGTTCAATAGCCAGATCCTCCATGGATCTGTGCTTAATATCATTGATTGGAAATCAGGTTTCTCTCCTGAACTTATGTAGTATCTTGGTTATGTGTACTGGAGGCATTTCCCATTTAATAGAATCAATTGATTAGATATCTTCTTTCCCCTTCCAGGTCACATAAACTTTTTATGTGCTGGGATGAAACATTCTTCTCTTACTGTGCCTAATACTGTCTGGTTAAATACGCTTTAGTTAATATGTGTTGGATCAATAAATAATGGAATAATTTTACCTGAAAAAAATGTTATCAGACCATGATGTAGTTTCATAATAATGAAGAAATGTTCATCCAAACTTCCGGACTTATAATTCATAGTGATAATACATCTTCTGATATTTACACATATACTAAATTTTACTTAAATATATGAAAGATTAAAGAAGACACGCCCTTTTTTGAGAGGAAGACACTTTATTTGCTTAGATTTTCTTTCAGTATAACATTTATTGAACATTTACTATATGCAGGGTTCTGTTCTAAGTGCCTTATGCATATAAATCTTAAGAAGTAGATACCATTACTATTGCCTTTTCACTGGTGAGGGAGTTGAGCCCCCCTCACCCCACCCCCAAGAAAAGGGATGCATGGTAATAAGAGGTGAAATTGGGTGGATCTTGAACCCAAGTGATCTGACTTCAAAACCATATCTTAACCGTTTGCATACATTATCAAAAATTTGTTCCTCATCTGAACCACAAAACGCAGGAAATGGTTTAAGTGACTATCTTTTCAGTTCTTGCAAGGATTGTTTTTTTTTTTTTTTTTAAAGATTTTATTTATTTATTTGACAGAGAGAGAGATAGCGAGAGCAGGAACACAAGCAGGGGAGTGGGAGAGGGAGAAGCAGGCTTCCCGCCGAGCAGGGAGCCCCATGCGGGGCTCGATCCCAGGACCCTGGGATCATGACCTGAGCCGAAGGCAGACGCTTAACGACTGAGCCACCCAGGTGCCCAGTTCTTGCAAGGATTGTACAAAGGTAGTACTTTCCTTGATGCATAAGGAGGAGTTAATTCATTATATCCACTGGATGGTTTAAAGGCACTGGGGCTTAATTTTTGCAAGAAGGGCTGTTGAAAATGGATCTAAATGAATCCTTGTAATGGTAGGATGGAGACTGATCTGCCCAAGAATACATGGTTTAAAGGGTGACATAAAAACTAGAACTGAAGCTTTAAAAGCAAATGGAGCCACTTTTTCCTTGTTGTTTAATTTAGCATACATCTCAGAGAAATTTTTTTTAAAAGATTTTATTTATTTATTTGGCAGAGAGAGACACAGCGAGAGGGAACACAAGCAGGGGGAGTGGGAGAGGGAGAAGCAGGCTTCCCACGGAGCAGGGAGCCCGATGCAGGGCTCTATCCCAGGACCCTGGGATCATGACCTGAGCCGAAGGCAGACGCTTAACTACTGAGCCACCCAGGCGCCCCCATCTCAGATAATTTAACAGAAAAATAAATGACTAGTGGCAGGATAATTTATTGAGCTAGTCATTTCTGTCTACTGTTCGCTGCTGCAGAAGACTGGAAAGATGGGAAAGGTTATTTGAGAACATGCAGGCTTCTATGTTTTGGGCTCCTTTGCCTCAGAAACATTAACAGCTTCTTTAGGCTTCTGGATCTCCTTTCAGAAGACTTCCCTCATGCTCTCCAAGTCCTTTATTTGAGAACTGGGCATTTAAGGGGAAGTGGCTGCAAATTCCTCACAACCTGAAGTAAGGAAGTTTATGGTTTGAAAAGAAAAGAAAGGCAATGGCCAAAATCAGATGGATAGGAAATTCGAGATTCAAAGGCTGGGAGACCCACTTGCATATAACCACCCCACAGTGGGGTGACTCTGTGAATGCCTAGAGAAGTGGGGCCTTAGTGAACTGAGCTTCTTTTAATAGACCTCATTCTGTTTTGTGTAGGACAAAAACTCATTTATTGAGTTAACTAATGCAAAAAACTTAATATACCTTAAAGGCAATTTTGAAATAAATAATTTAAAGATTTGCAGTGTACTTAAAATTTGAAGATACCAACACATATTGGTAGTGTGCTTTTTTACTTATTATCTCTGTCTGAGAGTGGTTAAATGACTAGTCTAGGAAAAGGTAGCAAGGGGCAAGACCATAACTAGAATTTATGTCTTCTGTTTTCTAGTCCAGTGTGTTTTCCACCTCAGCAAACATGTCCCCAACCTTTCAATATATAGTATTTTTATCCTCATCTCTTATGTGCTAAACATAAAAGGCACTCTTGCTAATGTGTGCAAGTGTAACAGAAGCCCTTTGACAAAGACTGAATTTTTAGTATAAATTTATATGAATCTAGGTGCCTCACAGTATAGCAAATATATAAAACTCTCTGTTAGAAGTTTCAGGGAGATGGTTTAGTTGTCATCCACACCTTTCTGCATTCCTATGGCAGTGAGACTGAGAAAGAGAAATAATGCAGGCGGGATTTGATGGTTCTGAAGAAGACCCTAGGAGTTCTGTGATTGGTTAATGAACCATATAATATGAATGTATTTCTCTTTAAAATGGCTAAAGATAATTTTTTTTAAGGTTCAGTATGAGCAAGTTGAAATGAAAACCATGTAATCACTTCCATGCATTCCAATGATACATTTCAGTCCAAACACTTGCATAAATTTTGATGGCAAAATCTAGAAGCATTCTCATTAAAGTGGGCTCAAAGACTATGCCCACTACCAATGTTATTTTTTTAACATTTTCTGGAGAAAGAAATAAGAGCTATATGGATTTGAAAAGTAGAAGAATTCAATATTCGCGGATATATTATTGTTGACATCAAAAAAAAGGGAATAAAGTGAAATACTATTATAAGCAATACTATAATTATTTTAGGTGCTAACCAATAATTTTTTTCATATATTTTTTAAAAAGTTGTGTAGGAGTCTTTTGGAACTACATACATTTTAAAATATTAACATGAAAAAGTATAACTTAAAATACTATTTTAAGAAGAAGAACAGAGAGGACTGACCCCACTAGAATTAAAACCAATTATAAATCTGCAGTAATTAAAGCTGTCATATTAGTAGACAAAGAAATTAGTAGACAAAGTCCAAATTAGGCCTAAGACATGCTGAGATTTAGCATGTAGATAAAGGTAGCATTTCAAATGAGAGGTGAAAAAAATAAATGAGAGACCATTTTGAGGAAAATAATATTGGATCCTAACTTCACACTTTATACCAAAATAAATTTCAGACTGATAAAAAATTAAAATATAAAATAAAAATGGATGAAGAAACACAAACAAAACTCAAACTGTAAAACTGGGGAAAAACCTGGAAAAATGTTTTAATAATCTTGATAAGAAAGGGCCTTCAGAAGCATGAACAAAAACCAAGAAGGAGAAAAAAATGTGACTGATAAATTTGACCAAATCAATGTGAAACATTTCTTCATGACAAAAAACAAAGCCAAGAAGCAAAAACCCAAATAGGAAAAACAATCATATCACCTGTGACAAAATAGCTTATTTTTAAATATTACTTGTTTACCTCTTTACTGTTTGTTCCTTCCTCCCACAAGGTGTAAGCCCTAATAGGGCTTGGTCTGTTCGTGTTCATACCTCTTTTGTTTAAAATGGCATATGGCCCTTTTTAGGTGCTCAACACATTTATCAAATAAATGAATAAATGTTAGGAGTTTGGATAGATATCCCATTGCAGTCTACTTTTACTTTTAGGTAAGGAATTGAAGAGATTACATTTTTTACACAAATAAATTTTTTAAGGTTTGAAAGCTTATTCCTTCTGGTTTGAAGTACTTTACTTACACCTCAGATTTTTTTTTTTTCCCTTGGTAAGCTTTTGGTAGCTTTTTAGTTTTTTTACATCAATATACCTGATGGACTGGTGAAGCTCTTTTAAGTATGTTTTACTTGTACTTTCAAAAACAGTTTTATCTCTACATTTACTGAGGTTATATTAATCCACATATTTCCACCCTGGCTTTGTAAAGAAGAATAGACTCATTTAAGATAACATAACTTGTCCCAAAGTAGAAGACTTTAATTACCCAGTTTCAGTGTACTAATTGAGACTCACTAAAAGGGAAGTAATTTCTTTGAAATTAAATCTATTCATTTAGATATTATTCAATAGATACTTAAGTATCTATATTAGGTGTATCTAAGGATACAAATAGGCTACAAAACCCCTGCTCTTGAGAAATTTTTACATCTTACTCATATTTTCTATATGGGCCAAATGTATGGAAATACTTGAAGTACAATGTAGTATTTCAGTAAATGTAAAATTTTTAGTAAATGTAAATATTTCAGTAAATTTCAGAATTTTCTGGAGTTCTATCACATTTGTAAATGATCTTCATGCATGACAAAATCTTTCTGAACCAAAAAGGATTCTTAAATGTATTCAGTGTTCCATTATTTCACGGAAAAGCTGGAGATTATAAATGCTGAATCCCAAAGCCAGTCTGAAAATAGAGTATTACATTTATAGCAGTTAGATAGGAAACCCTTGGAGTAAAGAAGAACTGAATTGAGAATTAGGAAATTTGGATACTAATCTCAGCTTTGTTACTAAGTAGTTGTGTTATCTTAGGAAAATTATTTAAACTGAGGCTTCAGTTTCCCTAATGTCTAGAATAAAGCCTTAGATATTCTTTGAAGCTCATTCCAGCTTCAGATTATAAGAATATTAAACTTCCCTTTATGGATAGCTTTTCAGGATAACATTAAAATTGACCTCTATTATCCATTAAAAGCCAACCATGGAAATTGGAAATCATTTCTGCTCTATTAAAGTGACTTGGTAGCAGATTTCTTATCAACTCAAAGGGTTAAACACATTTTGGTTATAGCACTCTAAGTGTGTATGTGTGTGAGAAAGGGGAGTAGAATTTAGATAGGCCCACACTTGTCAAAATGATAAAAAGAATGAATGTACACATACAGCAATTATTGATTCGTATTGGCAAGTGTTAGAGCTAAAAATCAAGTGCTTTATGATTGCTAGGGAACGGCTAGAGATAGTGCTTAAAGTACCTTGTTTTGTTGGGAGGCTGTAAAACCTTGTGCAATGGAATATCACAGACTACAAAGAACCAAATGACTGTCATTTTGCCCCAGTGCTGCTTCATTGCTTGGAATGAGAAAATAAGCTGCAAGTCAGACAGATCCTATAATTGGTAATGTTTTTATGACTGCCCACCCCAGGGTAATCAGATTCAGAGCAGGGCTCCTACACCTAACTCTTTGCATGGTAAATTTCTGAATAGCAACTGGGATATCTAACTACTGATTTAAGAATGGAAATGTACTTTATATTGTCTCTCTGGGTATGTGACCGAATGAATACAGTAAATGGGTTATTTTAACATTATTTAGTAACAGGTACTCTAGTAAGGGATTAAAATGCAATCTTGCAATTCCTGGCCCCAAATCTGTCCTTTTTTTTTTTTTAGAAGATTTTATTTACTTATTTATTTATTTGAGAGATACCAACAGAGCAAGAGAGAGCACAAGTGGGGAGAGGGAGAAGCAGGCTTCCCGCTGAGCAGGGAGCCCGATGCGGAACTCGATCCCAGGACCTCGGGATCATGACCTGAGCCGAAGGCAGATGCTTAACCAACTGAGCCACCCAGGAGCCCCAAATCTGTCTTGATTTTATCTCCTGGAGTTGTTTTTTTAAAATGTAACTGTTAATAGGCTAAGTGCTTAGATCTGTCAACAGATTTTTAGCTATTCCCTACCTTGAGGTCCTTAACTTTCAGAAAAAGAACTGTCTACTTGTGGCATAGAACACTCTGTGTTCTCCTTACCACTGTCCACATTTTTAGGACCTCTTCTACCATTTCCCATGAAACTTTCCTAATTTTTATGTTTATTGTAGTTTTTTTTTAAACTGCGTAGCTGTGTCAGCATTGGTGAAGCTAGGTTTTCAAAATCAAGGTTTTAATCAGGAATATATGAAATGTCAAACTTGCCTCTTTAAAAAATAATTTCATAAAAATCACTCAGGATACTTACATCGACAATCAAGAAATCTAGCCAGCACCAGGCATTGGTGAAATATGTTTGAAATCCATAAGCTACCCATTTGAGGAGCATTTCCAGAATGAATATGTAAGTGAAGACCTTGTCAGCATATTCTAGCATGGTTTTGATAGTCTTTCGCTGTTCAATGTATATATCTTCAAAAGCCTGCGAATCAAAAAATGCTTTTATTTTATTTGAATGGCTGGCCTTCCCCAAATACTTGATAAAATTGCTTAGTATAATATTGGGTACAAAGCAGTAATTTGATAAATATTGGCTAATATCTGACAAACACCAGACAAAAGCTGAAGACTAAAACTAACAGAAAATATTGGCAAGGAAATGTCAGTATCTTTACTGATTTAGTATGTTCTTTCTTTCCTGCCTCTCACCCCAAAATCTCTATCTCAATTAACTGCTATAAAGACATGCTTTTAGAGAAATAATATGAACTCAGGAAATAACTAGAAGTTCTGTTAATGGGGGATAGACTTGGCCTATTCCAATATTACTTTCAATGATTCCCTGACTGATCTGGCTTATTTTGAAAGAGTAAATTGATTATACATAAAGAAAACAAAATACACTTTTAGTCCATAAATGTTAATATAATTATTAGGGTGAACTGGATGGTATTTGACATGGAAGTTAACGTCGTTACAGGGTGTCTCTGTAAATGGTTGTCTCAGTGAGGAAAACATCTATTAGATAAACACCAGATGAGAAATTCCATCTGGCTGTTCATAGGTCTGATTTATTATGTACTGAATTTTGCATAGTTAAACCCTGGGTGCCATGCTCTGCCAGGCATAGATACACCTCCTCTTTTGCATCTTAAACTCATTGTCTCTTTGTGATATTTTCAGAAAATAAGTTATTTCATTAGAACCTGACTCTTACCACTTTGCATTTCACTTACCAAAGCACCACTGCTGAGAAGAATCATGAAGACAATGAAAGTCTCAAACCAGTTGTGTTCAACAATGCTGTAGCAGGTTTTCCGAAGATTCCACCAGACCTTTCCTTTGCCCTCTTCTATACTTACTTGACAGAATGGAAACTTTTTAATACATCCTAAAATATAACATTAAATATAAGAAATTAGAAAAAAAAGTATTTTGTACAACATATGGATTCAACAATCGCATACATACTAAGTGCTCACCACAATAAGTGTAGTCACCATCTGTCACATACAAAGTTATTACAGTATTACTGACTGTATTCTCTTTGCTATACTTTTCATCTCCATGACTTATTTATCTTAAAACTGGAAGTTTGTACTTATTAATCCCCTTTATCAATTTTGCCCATCACCCTACCCACCTTCTTTGCTTTCCCACCCACCTCCACCTTTCCTAGAAAATATATTCTAATCTTAGATAGGAAAAAATAAACTTTGTTGCTTTCTCCCATGCCAATCTCAGATCATCATTTACAGGTAACTGGCTACTTCATTCCTTAGTTATCTTCAGCATCCTTCCTATACAGTAAATCATTCTCAGAGGTATATATTTAGCCAGGCACCTAAAATTCAAGGAATAATTTTATCAAGAGTTGCATGAGTATAAATAGTTTCTTTCTTTCTTTTTTTTTTAAACTATTGTTTTTTTGGTGATAAACTTTTTTTTTTTTTTTTTAAGATTTTATTTATTTATTTGACAGAGAGAGAGACAGCAAGAGAGGGAACTTAAGCAGGGGGAGTGGGAGAGGGAGAAGCAGACCTCCTGCCGAGCAGGAAGCCTGATGTGGGGCTCGATCCCAGGACCCTGAGATCATGACCTGAGCTGAAGGCAGTCACTTAACTGACTGAGCCACCCCGGCACCCTTAAATATTCATTCTTAACACTAGTTAGAATCTCTTTTTGCCTGAAGGCCATTGGTGTAAATAGGGTCTAAGAACACCTCTCAGGTTTGGGGAAAAGCTGCATGTTCAAATTGTTTATTAATTTTTTGATGTGATCCTGAATTTTTCACTTCCTTCTTTTCATGCACAGAAAAGGCCCCTGTCTTCCTAGGTATCAGCCACTGTCAGTTTTCCCAAGCTAATTTATTTTCAGCCTCAGTGCTTTTCTTAGTTACACCTATGACTCATCTTGTTAGTCAGTATCGCTGTTCCTTTGTCCTCCCCCTCCTAGTTTTCATATTATTTCTCATTTCCATCCATTCTTTGCTCTAACTCTGAGCTACTACTCATTGGATTAAATCCAATCACATTGAATCAGCAAATCTTTATTGATTTGTGTGCAAGAGACTGTACTGATCGCTGTGAGAACAACTACTGTTTGCCTGTCAAGGCTCTACAGTACATCTGCATCCCCAAACAGCTCTGATCACAGCACAAATTAACCACATTTGAAACTGTGAGGGATGGGGTGTAATTACTGCAGCATCTATAAATCAAATCACAACACTGCCAATGAGGTCTGAAGGGATTGCAGTCTGTATCAATGAGATGACATTCCAGAATGCCATTTATCTCATAGGGTTAGCTTCTCCACACTCTGGAGGATAAAGAAAACAACAACAAAAAAGACATGTCAGATCATCTTAATTGTCCAGGCACAGTCACTGCTATAATATAATCTGGAAATATAGATAAATTAACTTTTCAGAAGAAAAGAGAAAAACAAAGATAAACATGCCTTTACCATTTCTTTGAAATAGTTCCCTCAAGTGAGGTATTTTCAGTCGCTGTAAGAAAAGAGGGGAGATTGCATTTTAATCATATTAGAGCTTGTTTACCTTCAGTAAAGCAAGCTTCCGGTTTAAGGTCTTCCTCAGGTTCAATTTCAGCTTGTTCACCTTCTCGGGGTGGAGCAACATCAACTGTGCTTCCTTCAGATGAGCTGGTTGCATTTAATTTCTAGAAACAAAACCCCATTGCAAATTGTGATTTTTTTTCTCCCCTTTTATTCAGCAAATTTGGAAACTCTTTGTCATTGTGTGAAAAAATGATAGTGATCACACTTGACTCTATTAACATTGCTGATAAATTATGTACTAATAATTTAACATAATTAAAGTCCTAATATTTAAAACAATGTAATAACTACTGACCTGATTCAGACAGAAAAAGGTTAGCATTCAATGTGGGTGATTTGGAAAGGATGAATTGTACTGGTTAATTTGTTTTATGATCTCTATTTATATATGGATGCCATATGAAATAGTTTAAAAATTAATTCTCAGGCCATATCAAAAATAGTTTGATAAAAGTTTGGTATGCTGACATTCACTACTGATTATATTAAAATGCATCAAATTAAATTGTAATTTCCACTTCTTACGATGGAATTTTTCAGAGCAAAGACCATTACCAGTTGTTTCTAACTACTGTCCATGTTTCTGTAATTTTAGAAAGGAAGAACAGCACATTAACATTAGTCACAGTCATTATATTTCAACTTTGAGCTATATTTTTCCTCTGGCTTACATAATCTTCTTACTTTACTAGCAGAAAAATGATGGATCTCTCTCTCTGTCTCTCTTTTTGAACTGCTTAAATGAATTCAATACTTGCCAAAGAATTCTAAATGAAATGGAAATTTCTTCGTATATGGCATTGGGCAGAATCTGTATAGACTTTTATTAGGAGCACATTCTGAATTCAACATAGTTATCAGGCTGTGGATTTTTCCTTTAAATAAATCGTTGTGACATGTCACATGGTTAGGAAGAGCCACCTTAAAGTTACAAGAATAAATATATAAGTACTTTGAAATCACTTGGGAAGACATTATGGATTTGCAGTATTTTATGAAAATGGTTGCAAAGACATGACGTACAACACAGCCTGACCAATGTAAAGCTTTTAGGATGAAAAAACAGCACATGGACATGGTAATGGTTTCTAAGCCCCCTTAACTTTAGTAGCTAAGTGGTAGGGGTCACTCTGCCCTAGCCTTCTGAAAGAGTTAATGTTTTACTGAAAAATCCCCAAATGACTCCCTAAACATTGCTCATATTGGAGGAAATTTGGCTCAAGATTCCTGATTTACTGAAATCATATGCAAATGTAGTTCAATATTTTATAATGTGAACTAGTTGAAAGTACTATCCAGATGATATTTTCTGTGATGTTACTTTGAAGGTGAGGTTAATCATGTCCAACTAAATATATTATGAAAATTAAATATATTATGGAAAAATACTCTAAGTCAAAATATAATTCTATAATAAAATACCTCCTAGTCTGGAGTATGCTAACGAGAGAAGCTAGGCCATCATTTTTGGCTGATGGTTCTTAGGATCATTATAGTGCAAGAGTTTTTACCATTAAATTCCTCTACTTTTTGGAGAGGTGAGAAAGGCCAAGACATATTTTCTTCCCCCAGGATTTTTCTGCTTCTTATAATCAGAATATCTTTATTCTTTTAAGGAAAGCTACCACTGGATAGAACTGTGACAGCTTTTGATATAATGAAGAAAAAACTGAATAGCTGTTTGAACTCAGCAATTAACTCTTCCTTTCCAATTTCACTGGTGGTTGATGGGTTGAACACTATGGAAGCAATAATATCCACTGCATAAGTAAATCCAGTAAGAAACCAAATTATTTTGAGATTAGTTATAAAAAGTTTCATGTTTTCTTCTTCCTGTTGGTCAAACCAAGTTGGATAATTTCTTCTGAGCCTAGTCACGGTCCACCTCCTCCATGAAGCCTTTCTTTCTTGCATGATTTCTCCATGCTAAATTTTATAGAATGTTAGGCCATTATACTTGTTTTGTTTGATCAGATATTCTCATGAATATTTATAAATTATATATGTACATAAAATTATACATAGGTATAAATTATATATTTATGTACATAAACATATATACCAAAAATACACACACACATACAAATACCAAAAGACCCAAGCACAGAATAGACACTAGTTATATCAAATTTATAGAGAGCCAATAAATGATTGATTGCATTTTTGAATTACTTTTATAGAGAGAATTATAATGTTTAGATAATTTCATCTCTCTACTTTGTTGTGTAATTCAATAATGGCCTTGACAGAAGTTTATTTAGTTGTATTAGAAAATACATTTTTAATGAATAGGGATTATTTAGTTAATAATATTTTAGCGATTAAAAACACATGGTATTTCCAAAATGTTTTTCTAAAATATTGGGAGACATTCAATAAAGAAATAGGGGGGAAGAAAGTAATCAGTATATGTGTATATACACACAAATAAATGTATACTTTTCCATTTGAAAACTCTAGAAAACATACTGTTCTCATTTTACCACTGTTAATATAATGTGAAATGTTCAATTTTTTGCATTATAGTTGTCTGCCATATAGTCTACAGGTGTCTTATATTTAAATACAAATACTTAAAACAAACCCAAATGGCACAAGTAATAGTAGCCACTAATCTGAATGACAACTGAATCTACTCTTTACCAAGTACTGACCTCTGGATGTGTTTTTGTTATTAGTATTGTCTTTAGATATAAATATTTTTGTGAATGTGGTTAACATGTTTGGATATAAATACTTTCAATTTTCTAAATAGCTATGGAGGTTATGCATTTATATATTGTAAAGATTGTAAAGTAGAGGGTCAGTAGTGAGTTTGTTTGCCTCTATCTGCATGTTATTATGAGGCATAACATGTGTTGTTAAAACAGACACCCCCAACCCCCTGCCAAAACTCCACACGTATTCTGCTCTTTCAAATGATCAGAACCCATTTTACATGGAGAACTGCTTCGCTGTTATTCAGGAGTTTTTCTGATAATAGGGATAAGCTTTTTAAACTTATACTCTGGAAAGCTTCTTAAGGAATGTTCAGAGTCTTTTAGACCCTCATGCACCAAAGCTTAGAAGATAGTTGGGGAATCAGGCTCATTCATGTTGTAACCTTCATAGGGCACATTTTTTTTTTGTCATAAGAAAGTACATATATTTTATTCTATGAAGTTACAAAAATCTTGTGTCAACCACATAAAATTTCAAAAGTTGTGAATTTATTTACATTTTTATAAAGTAAAGCTTAGAGTGTGTTCTTATTAATGTACAACAATTTACCAATTATGATATACTGCTTGATAAGCTTAAGTCCTCGAATATGTAAAGAATTTTACTACTGTCTTTTTAAATAATTAATTTCTGCCCTAAAAACTACTTAAGCATTTAAAATCCTATGTGTTGATATAATACCATCTATGTAATCTAAACATTTCCTAATTAATTTCAATTGTTTGGCAGTCATACTCTGGTAGAGTATAATTTGTGATACATCTTATCATAGCCATACCAAAATGACTTCCAAATTTATTAAAAGCATGTAACTGATTTAAAAGCAAGTGACTGACGATAAATACAAAGAATAACTTACTTTCTTTATATTGCCATAGCTGTGATACTACAATGGTACAAAAAAAAAAAAGCAAAGAAACCTGAAATGAAATTTTCCGTATTAAGGAACTCAATACTATACTAAATAACTAAATTAACACTTGTTCAGAAGTAGTTAGAAAAATATAATTAGTTATATAGGCATAACTATAGAAAGCTTCCATATAAAACCGTATAGTACAAGGTCAGACTTGTGTTCTTGTACTGTTTTCTCCTTACCCCTCCAATATCCTGTGGCACTTAAGGTTTGATTCTTCCATCCCTTGTAGAAAGTACTGAGTCTACAGAGGGATGATGGCTTATGCTCTACAAATGCACACTGGAAAGCAGGTTTTAAGATGCAACATTCTCCAGGCCTAATTCAGCCACAGAAAACATGCCTGGCTATAGCAGAAGCCTGGCGCAATACTGTGGAAGCCGCACGCTTATCCAAGAACCATGTTCTCAAAGACATGGTACCTGAATATGAAGTTTTTGAGAAGATCAACTGCAAATACCATTCATAAGAAATGACAGAATCAGCACCCATAAAGGCCATGAGACCATTTTCCCCTCTAATAACATGAACTTACATAGAAATTCCCCTTTGTGACGAATATTGCTCTTGATTTTTATCCAATTAAATAATGAAATTTAACTTTCAGAGATAGAAGAGAATGTTAGCAACTGGCCTACTTCCACTGAAATGCGCTTACATTTCATTTATTTTCAATCAGCTATCAAATGTTTGACTCTCACAAACTGCTGTATGATTCAAGAGGCAAAAATAAAAGATTCAGCCATTACAGATTGCCTTTAAAATCTAGCCATTTCTCTCACAACTTCTGAGTTTTGTTTTACAAGTAGAAGAGGAAAATCTTTTGGTCACACATACTATCAGGGCCTTAGTCTGATCTTTTGGATATGCATATCCATATCTTGACTTATGATATTTCACTTAAAGAACAGGTAGACACACCAGGAGGCCATTGGGCTGCTTGTCCAAGGCAGGAAGAACAAGATTAAAACCAATAGCTCTCTTTTCTAGACCACTTATTGAATGGTTCAAAGTATAAACCACCTGTATGTGGTTTTGCCTCAACATATTTTAAATGTGCAACAGCCCTGGTGCTTCTTTAATTTTAAAATGGCCTTAATAACAACATGATTTTTGAAAGTGCAAATAATTGTGTGGTAGTTGAAGAGGAAGGTAAAAGGGCATCAAGAAGCCAAAAGAAAAAGCTGGTTTATCTTGAGAAGATAAAATTTCCATCTAAACTAGCCTTAATTAGGTTTTATTTCAACAGAAGTACATGAAAGCACCAAAACAGTTCTCCGAAGGTCAAGATGGGTTTAAAATGGCATTCACATACTCATCTGTGCCTCTGGAAGAGTTGCCTCACGTTCAGTTTCACAGAGAGTGTGTTTGGAAGACCCTGAGAGCAAGACAGAGAAAGCCCAGAGGTACTTCCATTGCTCTCCAGATTCTGAAAAAAGAACATAGTGCCTTTTCCAGAAGGGCACATGCTTGGGATTTTAATCAAGTATCTATTTTCAGTTTCCATGAAGGCTTTGAAAAGGAGAGAATACTGTTACAAACATGATGTAGAAGATAATTTTCCGGTACCATTTAATTCTGTTCTGCTTGTGAAGAAAGAATAAATTAGATTTTTTTCACTGGCCAATGTTGGTTTACAGCCCCAAACTAAAAGTAAGTGCTAAGTAAAAATTGCATAAATCAGGGACCTATATATTTTTTTCTACATTTCATTAATAATTTTATCTCTGAATTTGTTGCATTCTCCAGCTAATTCTCAGTTATCCCTAAGGAAGAAGAGAGTAGGTATGAATTAAACCTAGAGACAACCCCAGACTCTAGTTAGATATTCTTTTTCACCAAAAGCATTGAAATTGCCAATACTCAGGAACTTTCTTCTACCTTTGTAATTTCCCTCCCAGAACCCCCACTCTGGCTGAGATTCCAGTAAGCACTGATATCAACAAGAGAAGGTTGAGTCAAGAGAATAGACTAAAGGCTTAGTTAATCCACAAACCTATAGTAATCTTGGGAGATGCCCTTTACTCCTCATAAAGCTGTAATTAATACTAAAAAACAGGACATTTTCTATGTCTCTTTTTTACCTGCTCAGTTTTTGGTAGAAAATTTGGGGAAGATTAATGTAGATTAGGGAAATTTTTAAGAAAGTGGGTACACTGGACCAATTACTTAATGATCGGGATGCAGTGAACTATCCCATATCATGATGCTTTCCTTCTTTTGATTACTTTGCAGTGAACACTTAAGGTTTTACAGACATAACGGCTTAAAAACTTTCCTAAACTACATGAAAATCCAAGATATGTGGTGCCCAAATACATACAGACTATGGCCCTTCATATCCAAAAACTTATGATCACCCTGCTTTTATTTTTTATAGAGCCTTTCAAAAAAAAAAAAACACCATGAAAGCACACATTTCCGTCTGGAGCAAATGAATTATATGGGTTGAAAATTATATTCATGAATCTGAATATAATGATCTGAAAATGGCACTATCAAAAAAAATCCCATGAGGCTCATTTTGGTAATACAATTTACTTATAAGGGCTGAATCAACAACAACAAAAAGTTGTGGTCTCATTTTAATGAAATAAAAGCAGAGAAATAAAAAAAATGCATGCTCTCTTAAATTCTTGACTATATTGAACTTTAAACATTCCTATCATGTTTCAAAATAGATATAAATCCTATAGAGCATGCAATTATTGCTTTTCAGAGTTTAAAAGACTAAACTGGAAAACTCATTAGCAGAATCAAATATGATGTGGGACTGCCCATCTCGCCTGACCATGCTATGATGTGTCACACAATTCAGCAGAGAGCGGCTGGGCACATCCAGCACTTCCTTGCCATGGCAGGGGAAGGAACAGCTGAGTAGCATGCAGGCCAGTCAAAATTCACTTCGAAAGTGATTGTACATGTACAACTTGCTTGGGTAACCTGGGTAAAAGTGGTGGCACGAGCCTCTGGCTGGTTAAAAAACACCAGAGCTGCACTCTTGATGGCTCCAGCTTGATTTTACCCCTGTGAGAAGTAAGAACGGTAAGCAGTGAAGGTCACAGTATGATATTGCTAGGTTGTGCTTTGGAATTCAACTTCAGATACGATTCTTAAGAACATTTATTCCATATCCTCACCTAGGAAGACAATGAAACCTTTTAAAAAACTAAACTGTAAAAATTCATAGTTCTATAAATATTCGAAGAAATCATGATAACGTGAACTTTAAAAATATAAAAACAAAATTCTACTTTATATCTTGTCACAAGATTTGTATAATTCCAAGTTTTCCCAAGATAAAAAGATCACTATTTTGCAATTCATACCTTTAATTCTCTTACATTTTTTCATGCAAAGCTTTGTATTTGTTTTCATACCAGCCTGTTTATGTTAGCGATCCATAAAATACATATATTATAAAAATAATAACAGCAGTTCATACTTTATCTCGAACAACTTTTAGGGGTCATTTCTCCCCAATTGCACTACAGCTAGTTATATAGTATTATGAAAATGAATGTAAGGAGTAGAGTGACTAGAGTTTTCAAATACCATCTAAGTTAATGATTAACTTACTGCCTCTTCTTAAAGCAGAATGTATGGCAAGTTTTTTAAATTACTTATTATTATTAATTTTTTAGTGAGAAATGTATCACTGTTGGTTTAGTTTGTATGATTTTTACTTTGTCAGCAAAAATAAAGGATATTCTTGCGCCTCAAAATATAGCTCAATGTTCTTTTTCTACTTACGGTCAAAAAACTAAGAAGCATGAACCAAAATGTTACTTTATGGCTATGTTATTTTTCATTTGTGTGTATACGTGTGTGTGCAATAGTTATTAAAAAAGAATAACCCAACCAACATAAATATGCATCTGAAACATGACCTATGTTCAGTGCCAGCAGTTTTCAGAAATTTCAGGTTAAAACTGACCTTTCCTGGAATTTATCTAAGCCTACTGTATAATGTTAGAATATGCTGATTTTTTGCTTTTTATTTTTAAAAACATTGTACTTTTTATCTTTGTGTGAGCATATATGAGAATTGCCCTGTTAACTTTTTCAGGGTTTTTTTTTTTTTGGTACTAATTTTAAAAATCATCCATATAAAATTTATTGTTGAATTCATTTCTGCCATGTGAAGTAATTTGAAATTTTATCCTAGCTTTATAAAAGTATTTAATTTTATATTTAGTTTGATAAATTTTCACACTAATATATCTATACATTTTAAACAATTTCATTACACTCTATACTTGGATTCCATGAATCCAAAATTTAGCTTGGAAGAGGATAGAATGGTTATAGAAAGAGTCACCCAAAAAGGAATTTTTGTTCAGATGATAAAATGTTTTCTAGACATTGTGTCTCCGTATACCAAATTTATGATTTTCTAGCCATTAAAAAGGCATGACAATGAGGTGGTATTTTTCTAAGCAGTCATTTGAAATATCTGTAGGCATTATAGAGTTTTTGAAATATTCTGGAAACCAACTTTTTGGTAGAAAGTAATTAAGATATTTAATTTCCATAAATCCAATGTGATAAAACCTATGATATTAATGCAACAAAATTTCTGTACCTCTTTGGTTTTTCTACCTCTTCTTGATCCCAGGCTAGTCTTGTTCCTAATCCTCCCTTATTTTCTCTTTATAATTACTTCTTTGGTAAGCTCCTCTATTTTCAAGAAATCAGATAATTATCCAATCTGTTTTTAAACCCTGATTTCTCACCCAGCCTCGCACCCCCAACACTGTCACTTCTAATTCAGTATATTCCAATTGAATTCTTCCCTTTTCCCACTTAAACCTAGTAACCTTCCTAAAAAGGCCATTTCAGAGAGTGGACTTACCGTTTTTCCAATTTCCTAGTCTTCACTAGTTTGTCAAATTGCCAGAAGGTCTCAGTGCCCATACATATTACCTTAGCCCAGAATTTCATCACCTCATTGCTGTCAAATGATTGCTACCACATTCCTCAAGATAAACCCCTTCATCCCTCACTCTAAACTGTTTTACTCATTGATATCAAATAAACTTTCCTAAAACATCACTTCCTTTTTGGCTTTCCCCTGCTTCAGAATAAATAGCTCTGTATTGACTATGCAGGCCATTCTAAATTTTTCTACTTACTTCAGAGACTTTACAATCTGAAAATACCTGACTCACCCAAACAAATTTTCCACTGTCTTCTCAACCAGTACTTTATTCATGCTGATTGTTCTACTGCTGCACCTTGATACCAAGCTCATTCTCAACTGTGGCTTTCCTTCAGTAGGGTTTTGCTTTGACTTTTTGATCATTCATTTGACCCAAACTTGGAGGCCTGTTTTAATTTTATCTCTTCCATTTAGCAACTGTCTGTGTTCTTGCTGTTCTTAATACCTATAATTTTTATATTCAGTCTGGCAGGATAAAACTTTTTAATAGGTCTTTAATGATTTTTTAGAATTAGTGTCAGCTTCCTCAAAGATGGTGAGATTTCCCAAAGGGAGTTATATTATAGAGCTCTCCTTTAACTCTTTCTTACTCTTAGTATCCAGCAGAGTACTGAGTTCACAAAAACTGCTCAATAATTGCTCATTAATTAGTTGATGTTTTTTTCTTAAATAAATCTATATTAGTTGATGAAAAATAAAATTAGATTGAATTTTTATTTTATCAGAGTGAGCAATATATAAACTAGATTTGAGCTCACTAAGTGGACTTTGAGTGGAATTCCAAGAATATTCTATCTCATTTTGTGTATGATTTTACCTTTAAAAAATATTTCAAATTTACTGTTATATCTCAGCAGCACTGAAATGCCAGAAAGGATCAAGAGCTATGAGTTTTGACATTGTCAACTACTTATTACTTATACAAATTCTATGGATACCATTCTTAAAAAGAGAAATTTTAAAAATATGCTCACAAAATCAGACATCATCGGTCTGATTCCTGTGGTGCTAATATCATACCCTCAAGCTAAACTTTCATAACTCTGTGCTAGACTTACTTCCCACTGGTATATTAGAAGTCCAAAAATAAGTAATAGTAAAAAATTTTAATCCTGTTCATAATGCAGAATTGCAGAATTAATATATTAAGCTGCTATTATGGGATTCTGTGAATTCTAATCATACAGTAAGAGCAATTCCATTTCTTCTTTGTTTTATTTTGAACAACTAGTAATATAAGTAAGAGCAGCTTTTCAACTTTTACCTCTTATCTGTAATCCTCAAGTGGAGCTTTTCTAAGTAGGTTTTAGCATTTTCAAGTTAATCTGGAACACTGTGGATTTGCTCATCCTTGACTGGGCAAAATGTAATCAGTGCTACTTGCACATTCCAAATATGTGTAACACTTTCATAAATGAATAACACTCTATCATAGTCAGTAAAACTTCGGAGGTGAACAAAAACTACATAAAAGTTTCACATTAAAAAATCAGAGCAAAACCTAACATAGACAGTAAAGAGAGGACACTTTCACAACGATCAATAAAATATGGTTCGTTGATATGTCTAAAGAGCATAATGCAGTGTATAGAATAGAATGTATTAAATATGGTTTATTTTTTGGCAGGCCACATTTTTAGCCAGATTTTCAAACTATCAAGAAGATGAATATACAAATTATTCAGAATGATGATTTCCTTTGGAAAGTTGGAATTTCTATGAATGGATTTCCCAATAAAAAATACCTCATAATTTTCCAACACTGCCATGTATATATGACTTTCAATATACTTTTTAATAATGCATATAAACACAATAAAAATACTAAATAACCATAATGGATGGTTATCATAGGAAATGCAACAAAAACTTTAAAAGCATTCTTACCTCTTTGCTTTCTTCTAGTTCTGACTCACTGCTAAACTCTTCAGTATTTAAGTTTTCAAAGTCAGACTCTCCAACAGCAATTGGCACTGTTACAGTGAGGCTGGGGTTGTTTATGAATGACATATAATCATTTTCATCGATTACATATTTTTCAACACTGCTTCCGGTACCTACACCACTGGTGGTTCCATTCCCATCTTTAAGATAATTAAGTTCTTTGCTTATTTCTATTCCAGTATTATTGGATATGCAGCTGTCTATTTTGTTGCCTTCATGGATCTCTATAACTTTTGGCTTTCTAAAAAAGGTTTTTCTGAAACACTCCCGTATCTTATTTTTCACATAATCAATTCCCTTTTGCATCCTTCCTACTGCAATCTGGAGATTGTTCATTTCATTATCATCATCTGTAGCAGCAAGATTGTCTGAGCTAAATGAGCTCAACAGTAAGGCCAGAAAGAGGTTCAGAACCTAAACGAAAAAAAGAAAATTTGCTATATTAATATGAAGTATACATAAAATAATAAACAGGGTACTCATAGATCTTTGCTAAAATTAATTCAACAAATGCTTCTTGAATGCTTACTGTATTTCAGACATGTGTCTTAATCACACACTATTTAAAGGACCTGACACCTTCTACCTGCTGTAAGGGCAATATGATAAAACAAGTGCCTGTTCTTTCATACCAAGAAGGACAACAGGAAACCAGAACTTCTAAGACTTAAATTGTCTACTCAGGGTTGCCAGTGAAGAGACAAAAATCCCATTTTGATGGTTTTGGCCAATGAGAAAAAAAATTCTAGTCATTTTAGTTCATGTTATCAGTTTGTCTAGAGAATTGTCTAACTTCATGTGTATAAATAATGAATTTATTTATTTGATAGCCTGGCGATAATGTGTTAAAACAGTATACTTTTTTTTTTTTTAAAGATTTTATTTATTTATTTGAGACAGAGAGAATGAGAGAGAGAGAGCACATGAGAGAGGGGAGGGTCAGAGGGAGAAGCAGGCTCCCTGCCAAGCAGGGAGCCCGATGCGGGACTCGATCCAGGGACTCCAGGATCATGACCTGAGCCGAAGGCAGTCGCTTAACCAACTGAGCCACCAGGCGCCCAAACCAGTATACTTTTAACATAAATTCCTTTGTCCAGTGGCCACAAATTTATAACAGCCGAAATTTCTAAAAGCAAATTATGTAAGGTTAACACATTTCCCATCAAAGCAAGAGCCCTAGTTTGTTTCCTTATTTCTGTATCAGATTTTGGTCAGAATCTAGAGCTTCCTAATTCACTATTCTGAAAAAATACATGTCTACAGTTATCCCACAAACATTCTTTAAATCAGTCTTACTTGAAATGTACCTCAAAGGAAAGGTTAAGTTTGATGGCAGGAAGACCACTACGTACACACATAATTGAGAAACGTAAGCATTAAAACACATAAATATACAAATTGTGCTTATACATTAGTGCTTTTAAGTCAGAACTAAAAGTAAGCTTCTTAAATCTGGTCAGTGTCTATACATGTGAATAACTTAAACTGCAATAATTTATTTTCTTTTAAAAAGCAAATTCAGAGAAGGATATATTTTGTCCCCTTCCAAGTCATTTGAATAATTACAATACATAGCTACAATATAGTACCCTAAAATTTATTGAAATTGATCTTCAAAATTTGGTAAAATGAAGCTTATGCTTCTGAGTAAGCCAACATGAACTACGAATGTGTAAAGAGCAATTTCAATATAGAATAGACAGTTATATTTTTAGATTTACTGGAGATCATTTTCTTCTCCAAGTAATAATAGGATAAAAAATAATTCAGGCCATAACGGTAATATGGGGATAAAATTACTCTTCATAAAAACATTTCCTCAAAAAACAAAGAAAAACTAATATTTTTGCTCCCAAACTTTCACAGATACACTTTAGTTAATCCTCACACCAACCATAAGATTTCAGCTTTGTTATTCAACTTTCATGGTTGGGAAACTTCAGACTCAGAGAAGTTAAGTAACTTGCCCAAGCTCAGAGTGCTAGTGCTGGGATTTAAGTCTGCGTTATTGATGATAAAACCAGAGCTATTCATTGCATCAGGCAACCTTCCTACCTACTGTCTGATCTTGTTCTTAATTATGAGCATTTGTAATATATACGTACCACAAGGTTTCCAATGACCATGACCAACATGAAAACAATAAGGCACATGGTTTGGCCAGCGACCTCCATACAGTCCCACATGGTCTCTATCCACTCTCCACACAGCACGCGGAACACAATCAGGAAGGAGTGGAAGAAGTCATTCATGTGCCAGCGTGGGAGTTGGCAGTCACTGGAGATCTTGCAGACACATTCTTTGTAGCTCTTACCAAATAGCTGCATGCCGACCACAGCAAAAATGAAGACAATGATGGCCAACACCAAGGTGAGGTTACCTAAAGCCCCCACAGAATTGCCAATGATCTTTATCAGCATATTCAGTGTGGGCCAGGATTTTGCCAACTTGAAAACTCGAAGCTGTAATTAAGTGAAAAGATACTTTCAGTAGTAATCACAGTATAATTTTGGAAGTTGGTTAGACATTGTTTTATTATTATACCATAATGTAGACCTACCTCTGAGGGATATAAAATCTCAAACCATACTAAAATTCAAATAAAAAAATAGTTAATAATACACAAATTATAAATCAAATCATTAAATGCAAAAATAAAAATAAAATAGGTCAGGATAAATAAAACATTCCTGATTCATCAATAGATATATCCCTGAAAACAAATTAATATTTTGATTAGAGACATTTAAATTGAATTGATTTTAGCAAACTAATGTCACCCTCAGACTATATTTTAGAGTAAAAAATATTAAAAGTATGACTTACATATTTTAATATATATAAAATAAAACTAAAATAACAATTTGATAAAAATAATGTACATAAAGGCTTCCTTTCAATTTGAAAAAATATACATTTTACTTAATTTCCAATAAAATTTTATATATTTTTAAATAAATTTTTTTGCCAAATTTAAAAAAGTTTGTTAGACCATTGTTTAAAATGCTAATGGTATCAAGTATTTCCCTACATCTTCCTTTAAAGTAGTTCCCACTAATATAAGTAAGATTGAAAAAAGCTAAGGTTAATTGAGGCCTAAAATTGTTATTTGCATTTCTTTATAGAGTTGAAGCAAAAAAATTTTTGAGTGAATTTAAAACCTAATCTGAGGCACATGTGTGTTTTTAAATATGCCCTAGATAGCTAATCATTGTGAAGTGTTTCAACCATCTTTATCATTCTTAGAAAATAGTCACACTTAGCTTTAAAGAGAATGTTTATATATCTTCTTAAGAGTATCATGTGTATTGGTGTAGATTTAAAATATTAATAGTAAATGTAAGATACACATTGATTCATTTTCGAAATAAATTTTATGCCACTGATAGAATATAAACATAATCTAAGTAGATACCAGTCTGAATGATCTCAGTACAGACAATCCCTCCACATTTGCCAGGCCAAGCTCCATCAAACTAAGGCTGACAATAATTCCATCAAATATATTCCAGCCTTCTTGGAAATAATAATATGGATCCATGGCAATGATCTTGAGAACCATTTCTGCTGTGAAGATCCCAGTGAAGACCTAAAGTAAAATAGAGATCACAAACACTGAAAAACTTTTGACACTGCAAGAATCTGTAAAGAATATTAAATAGTCCTGAGTAAAAACATTTAACATTTAAAATGGAGAAATGTGACAAACTGATATAAGTTTAACATTTTTTTCCAGGAGAGTATTTTAAATGGATTTGTTTTATTTAACAAATCTGCTTGATATTCCAAGAAAATCTGATTTTAAAACATTTCCTCATTCACATAAATAAATAAAATAAAAAAAAATAAATCTCATAGTGAGTAGTAACCACTGAATTACTCCCCTTTTTGGTACACCAGCCTTCTCCCATAATCACAGTGAATTTTGGTTTTAAGTATTATTGCATTAGGAATGAATCTACATGTTAATTGAAGTTACTCTAAATTTATTTTAAATTTGGTAAAAACCATATTTTATTCTTGATCTTTGTGGGTTTTTAAAGGGACACCATCTTATTTCTGTAATTTTGTAAATATTCCTGAAATAAGAGTGAGTTTGCCACAAATGTTTTATGATAATATTCTCTGGATGCATGCCTCAGAATTAAGGTTAATGGATTGATAGAGCAAGAAGCTGCAGATTTAATTGAAAGCAGCAGGAGAACATTCTCAGTATGCATACACCCATAATTAAAATTAATAAATTATTTGAATGGTTGGATGAATGTGTTTGACAATAGAAATAAAATGAAACAAATTCAAAATTTGTTTTTTAACTCAGAACCACAGGCTAAGAGACCCAGGGGCATGAAGAGTTATGAAATTACTCTTGCAAAAAATTTTTTAAGGCAAATATCCTAATTAACCATAAGTAAAAGCTGCATTTTATAACTATAAAGTCAAGCTTACCATTTACAAGGTAAATCAGCCTTTACCTTGAAGGAACTCTGTCAAAATAATGGTATCAAAGTTATTTAAATTTCCTAAAATATCATGTTAATTAAAAGAAATCATTATCTACTCTTAAAAATGTATAAATGCAGCTAACATAGGGGCGTCTGGGTGGTTCAGTCAGTTAAGCACCCGACAGCTCACGTCATGATCTCAGGGTCCTGGGAGAGGCAGAACCCCCCCGCTTCCGGCTCCTAGCTCAGCAGGGAGTCGGCTTGAGGATTTCTCTCCCTCTACCCCTTCCCCCACGCACGCTCTCTCTCTCTCTCTCTCAAATACATAAACTTAAAAAAGAAATAAATGCAGTAACATATTATTTTCATAAATATAGGAAGACCTTAGGGAAATACCCATCCCAGAAAAAATAGCTTAACTTCAGTTCATCATTCATTCACTCAAGTGGAAATAAAATGTTTTTCAAGTAATCCTAGTGCATGAAAATCTGGATATATGGTGGAATACACACTGAAAATTATTTCTTTTTTATTTTATAGAATGACTCACCATAGGATTATTTTTCCCTGGTGAATTTAAAATAAATTCTGATTTAAAGAAATTTTATTTCTTATTCTAAGCCTCAGAAGCAGCTGCTTGAATTAGCAACCTGAATTAAACCAAGGTAGAAACTATCCAGGTAAATCTCTATAAATATTCCTTTCTACAGAAATATCATAGGATGATCTTTTCAGCTCTTCTGAAATGACCAGATCTCCTGCATTATAAAAACCTATGCCTTAAATGTACATTCTTTCATCTAAAATGTAATCCCAACATGAAACTCCTTTTTTAAAATAATATTTTAATTATAATTTGCATTTAAAATTATATTTATTCATATCTTTAAATATTTTCAGTTTAGGTCCTAAAAATCATTGGTATTGTTTTTTGGTACATTTTAGTCTAGTTTAAACTGCAATGTCAGTGATTGCAAGTTTTTAAAAATTCCTTCTCACTCTAGCAAAAGTCAGTCCAGCATACTGATTTAATGCCTTTGTTTACATGATTTTTAAATTCCATCAAAAATTCTAAGAACAAAAAGAACTGGCAACCTCTGGATTTGTATCAGATTATGTAAATCCCATGTATGGTTTATAAAAAGTGCTAATGTGTGGTTTCTAAACATACATTCAGCTGCCTTTGAGTTTTCTATAACACAAAGAATTTTTAAGATTCAAGACAATAAAAAACATATCAAATGTTTATTGTTTGGACTTAGCCTAATTCTATCTTGTTTTCTTGAAGAAGTTTTTTGTCTTTTGAAACTTTGGGTTATATGCTTCTGTAGCTACTCATTCATTTAGGAAAAAACTGCTGAACACCTAAATGGAAGACATTTTGCTGGTATTTCAAAATATAGTAGTAATTAAGATATACAAACCTGAGACTGCATAAACCTAGTTCATTTAGGCTGATAAATTTCTTATGGACAATGAATTTATAGGCTTCCTAAGCCAGCTTCTTTAGTGAGGAGATAAGTTCAGTGAAAAGTTCCTAACCGATTGTACATGATGACACGTGATAAATAGCAAAAGTGTAAGTGCTAAGGATGGAGATGAGAATCAGCCTGGGAGTCTGGACGAAGAATAAAGAAATTTGGAGCATTTTGAGTTGTTTTGGGGGGCACAACACTTAGGATGATCAAATGTTGAGGAATAAGGTCTTATTTCAGGAATGGGAAGGTTTTCCTATTGAGTGTTTACTTAGGAAAGTTCTGTTGATGGACATTAAAAGGAGAAATGTTCATTCTAAAGGCTGAATATTGGTCAGTTTGCTCTACAGAACCTCTACTTGCCCAGATTGATGATGTTCTATTTTTTTTTTTGTAGTGAATTTGATGTAACTGTAGTCTACTTTTGCTGTATTATTATTAGCTTCTTGTTTTAATGGTTTTAGTTTTATTATTCCCATGCCTTTTGGATACACATCTTTAAATATTTTTTGTTGTTGTTGTTGATTGGGTGGGGAAGGTGAAATTGAAATACACTTAAAGAAAAATCATGGGAAATAATTTAACATTTGTGGTGTTCTTTTCTCTCATCTGTCAAATGAGGATATTCATTGAGATGACTCATAAGGTCTGCATCTAAAATTCTTGGATTTCTGTCAACATTGTATTGCCTACCAAATTTTATTTAGCAGTTGGTGTACACACAATTATTACACAAGACCCTCATTATAAATTGTTAGTTTGGAGACAAGATAGCTTTATATGATAGTAGGAAAGGAGTTAGATGGATAGGTAGCACTCTTTCATTGATGCAAGATCCCTCCAGGTGAATTTTAGGATTCAGCTCCTAAGTGTTTTATCCGTCAATAAACAAGAGTTATTTTTTTTCCTTCAAAGAGTTATCATGTCCCTTTCCTGAGATTTTAAATTCAAACCCTATACCACACCATTTAATTGAAATAATTTCCCTAATTGTGTTTCTTTAGGCTTTTATTTGCAAATGAACTATAAGATCCTTAGTACAGGTACCATATTCTGAATTCCCTTCAGGGTCCAGCAGAATAAGGGGATATCATGGACTCTTAATCACTGGTTACAATGAGAGTTATGGTAAGAAAAGTAATCAGTGTAGGAGCTACAAACCTCTATCTGTATTCCCTGAAGAAAGAGTTACCAGTTAGTTGGGAATGTTTGTATGATAGAGAGGTTGTCTAACCTACTATGATTGATGGGAGATTTCTTGCTTATGAAATCTCTAAGGTGGGTGCATGGGTTTTATAATGGTTAAAACAAAAACAAAAAAGAGCATCTCAGAGAAACTCAACAGATATTTGAGGTCTTCTGATACTCAAATTTGATCAGTCAATCCAATTAGTAGAGAAATGATGTAATTTTTATGTGCTCCAGAAACAGGATACAAATGGGGCACATTGATCTAAGTAAACCTGAAAGTTCCAGAAGTCTTTTACAGGATGTTCCTTTGTTAACAATTCAACCCAAACCTACATGTCCTCTTTATAAGGTATTATGTAATCATTTGAATAGTAATAACTACTCCATAGAAACTAAATTTATTTAAATGAGCAAACTATAAACTCCACAAAATATGCAATGCAACCATCCATGGTGTATAGTATAGTCCAAAGTCAGCTAAGTACCCATGATATAAGAAATATATTCTCTCCCTCTTCCTCTTCCTCTCTTTTTCTTTTTCTCTTTGTCTCTCTCTATGTCTATCTGTCTCTCTATATATTGATTTTTTTACATATTATTTACATATAAACATATATAATTTTCTATACATAAATATTATAAAGCTTATTATGGGTATAAAATAAGATATATGGGAAACTATGAAATACCTTATACGTATGATATTATTATTAACAGGAGCTCTCACTAATAGAAATAGTGTACACATTTTCCTACTCTTATGGTTAGAAATAGTTAACTCAGGTCTGTTTCCTATCATGTGCACTCTCTATCTTGATGAGCCTTGTATTCCCATTGCTAACCTCAGCTTACCAATGGTTTTACCACAATCTGTCAGTCATCAGTCTTCCACCCTACTTCTGTACCTCATTATCTCCATTGCTACACATTAAGTTACAGAATTTTGGAACTGGAAGGGACATTAAAAATCATCTAGTTTAATACATTCTACTCATTAGAAAACAGACCTAAATATTTAAATGGCTTTTTCAAGAGCACCCAGTTATTTAGCATGGACTTTTGGACTTGAACCCAGATTTGGTGCTTTAGTCTAGTGCTTTTCCATTTGATCATCCTATAATCCAACCTCTCTTATCCTGTGCTTCCAAACTCTAGTGCTTCAACATTGGAATTCTATAAAACCTGAATTTCCTGCTTCACTCTGGCAAATTTCCAAAATTTCTTCCCAACTCTTCAACTTCCCCGACTGTTCAGTATCTTGGGAAAAATACAGGAGCTAGAGCAGAACTATTTTCCATCAGTATTTCAGAGAAAGGTTAATAGCATAGATTAGAGGAAGGAAATTGTTTATTGAGCACATGCTAGATGCCAGGCTCAGTATTGTTTTCATATTTCCTCATTCGGCCTTCACAACAACTCTGGGAGATGGGTATCATTATATTCGTGTTAAAATAGAAAACAAGGACTCAGATTTTTTATCAGACTTGTCCAGATGCTACATTATTAGTAAGCATTGGCAACGAGGCCAAACCCAGTTCCACCCAACTCCAAAGCCCATATTCTTTCATGAAAACATGCTACTTCAAACAGCCCGTTTGGGTAGGAAACAACCAGTTGGTTATTTAATGAACTACAACCATGTAATCACTATAGGAAATACAAAGGAAAAATGGGACATAACCTTGAAGAATATGAAGAATTGAGATGAAGTGATTTGAGTCAGAACACTCTAGATGTGAATGTAGAAAACAGTGAAATATTTTCCCATATGTAATTGTATAAACATGTGCTGTTTGTGTGGTACGGTGACATGGCTGTTCTGATGGGCCAATAGTGGCTGATTATGGACAATAAGATCGTATAGGAAGGATAGGATCAGATGGGGAGTCTTGAAAATCAGGTAAGACTGTTGAACCATAAATACGGATGATAGATACTTTACCAAAGTGCAAACATACTGAGTGCAGAGTGTTAAAAATATTTTAATCATAGTTATAAGATTAAAAAAGAGGTACCTTGAAAGATGAAATAATGGATCTTCTTATCAGCTTATATATATAAAAATAAAGGAAAAGTAAGTAAAAATGGCTATTAGATTTCTATTTTTGAAGTTGGAAGACTCTTTGAAGCTGGGAGGCTACTACTAGAAGTAACATAAGACTGAACTGAGATAGTTAGGAATTTCAATAAGCTGTGAGAAAGATGATCTTTCAGCTGTCACATATTATGTTTAAAGTTATCCTTGACGTTCTGTGACAGTTGGAAATATAGGACCAGGGCACAGCTTATACCACAAGAGTAGATAATTCCTATAGTTGTTGAGTACATAGAAACATTGAGTGGAAAACATAGCCTTAGTAGACATAAGAAGTCCAGAAAAGAAGGAGTGATTGGAAAGATCAAGGAACAATCATTAAAAAAAAAAATCCATTTATAGGTGCCAAAGATGAAGAAAATCTCAAGAATCTGGTAGGTGTTCTACTAAGTCAAATAATGGAGTAAAGTTGAGGTTACTTATGGGGTAGACATTTATGTAATTGTCTGCCAAGTATTCCCTTTTCAACTTCTGTTAGGAATTGCTCCTCCACCTGTTTGATTCCTCAGGTCTGTCATGTTTTCACATGGCTCCACCTTCTGCCTCTGATTAAACCAGAGGTGAGCATCTGACTTAAGCTATGCCAAACAAGAGTCCTATCGTGAGTCTTTGAACTAGAACTGAAAAAGAGATACAGTTTTTTTCCAATGTAGAGGTTACAAGATGTAAAACCAGTGAGCTATGGCTGAGCATGTTTCCTGACCCAGAGACAAAAGATGAAGTGAACATTTGGCCTACATCCAAGCTCTTGGTTAAAGCATTTCCTGAAGCCCAACTGCAAAATTACCCTTTATATGGTTTGGTAGTTCATCTTTTTCTTTCCATTCTAGGAGTCAATGTTTTTTTATTTTCCCCTTAAGCTAGTTTGAGTTTGTTTCCGTCTTGTGCCAAAAAGGAAGCTCTCTTGATTAATCCTTTTTTTACTTGTTTATACATTTCAATTTTCTCATATAAAGGAGGAAATGTACATGTCAGCATACACATACACAGATGTCTGCTCAAATAATTTGAACCAAAAGTATGGCTAAATTTTACAAATGCCATTTCACCAACTATTTCTTCTCTTGTGTGAATACTACTGAAGCATTTTATTAGGTAATTCAATTTGAAGCAACTATGTTCTCTTTTATACAGAAATAAATCTTTATGTATTTCCTTTAATCGACATGATTTCTTCAGAGGCTGTGTATATTAAAACTGTATTTTTGTGGAACCAGAATTAGATATTATGGTTTTTCTGGACCTATATTTCAGCAAGAACGACAGTAAAAATTTTAATGAGCCTACAACTGGTAAGACACCATGGTCAATTAGTAAGGACATTGGTCTGAGCAATCAGCATTCATACCAGTTGAATTTTAGATCTTATTGCCTACACAGCACAAATGGATTTTTTCTTTGGTCTATATCTCCCGCCCCTACCAAAGGAAATAAGTAGACTTCAAATGAACTTACCAAGTTTCCTACAGTCAGTACACTACTGAATTGGCCAGTCATTGGGTAGTGCTCCATGGCCATAAAGAGGGTATTTAAGACAATGCAGATAGTGATGGCAAGATCAACAAATGGATCCATAACAATTAAATTCACAAGATGCTTTACTTTTAACCATGCATCACAGCAGTCCCAGATCAAAAACACATTGGCAAATCTGTACCAGCATGGTGGACATTTCTGTCTAGATTCTTCAAGTTCTAGGGGAATAATAAAAAGGGAGAGTAGTAAATAACAATAAAAATGAATTATTGTTGCTATAGATTATACATTATTTTATACAATCAATGCTTCTACCTGGGGATGGAAGTTCATATTACTTAGCTTAACAAACTTGAGAAGACAATCCCATTAAATATTTTCACAAAATATTCATTAAAAATTACATATAAACATCTTTCTCCTTTAATTAAATGTAGAAAATAAACACCTTCATTTAATATTTTGCTTCAAATTAACTAACTTTATTACCTAATAACTAGGTAATTATTGATTATATTGCAATATTCTTTTTATCAAAACAATTTTTATTTTATCTTACTTATTTTTTTAGATTTTATTTATTTGTTTGAGAGAGACAGAGAGAGCATGAGCGGAGAGAGGGAGAAGCAGACTCCCTGCTGAGCAGGGAGCTGGATGCTGGGCCAGATCCCAGGATCCTGAGATCATGACCTGAGCTGAAAGCAGATGCTTAACCGAATGAGCCAAACAATTTTTAAATAAGCTTTACAGAAATATTAAATGTATCAAACACTTATTATTTCTTTTGAAAGTATCTATTTAAGAACACTGTCTAAAGCTATGATCCTTATTAATGTGTGCGACCAATTCTGTCTTCTGATGTCTCCACATTAGCATTAATCTTGCACACAATGAGAATGTAGTATGTCCTTTTTGGTATAGATTCAAACCCATATCTACTTATGTTATTCATATTTACTCATATCTTTCAGAATTTTAACATAAAATATTTTTCAAAGTTGCTAGTAATTTTAATGGGTGAAACCTGTTGTAGTTATTATGTGACTGTTCAGGTATCATACACGCCAACAGGACAAGATACAAAATATATCTGATATATTCTAAAGAACACATGTTACGCATGTTAAATCTACTTATGTAAAAGACTTACAAAATTACAGAACTAATGTAATATCCCTCCAAACTTCATTAAGTGGAGAATTATTTAATGAATGAATAGGGGAGTATTAGTTGCTGTCTGTTCCCATGGGTCAAAATCAGCAAGCATTTGTGTAAGCTCTCCTTTGGAGTAATGTAATGGTTTCTGTTTGTGTGGAAGATGGAGAAGAGATCTTTTCTTAGGGTCAGTGTTGAACACAGGTTTTCATTTGTTCAGTTCATTCACATGCCTCCCCCAACCACATCACCGCCTCCCTGCCTGGAGAACAGACTAAAGCTTGAAAGAGATGTTTCCTTGTACTTTTACATACCAAGACTTAAGAAGGGAAGTGTATATTCTAATTGTTTAGGGATAATGTAAGATAATGATAAAAACTCACTGACATAACATGGAGGGGGGAAATAATCACTCTGCAGACAAGATAAGGAGTTAAAAAGAAAAGGAACAGTATTAGTTTTTGTAACCAGTGTGATAATACTGTATTTTATATATCATCTACTTAGACAGTTCTGATCTTGGGTAATTGACTTTGGTAATTTTATGAGAAGAAATAGTCCCACAAAGCATATCATCTTGTAAAGCTGACTATCTCATGTCCTGCTTCTTACCCTCCATTGTGTTGGTCAGGATGCTAGCTATGCTCATGGCTCTTTGCCGTCCAGAGGAATCCTCCAGCATCTCCATTGAAATCTGGTAAGAACTTAGCCTTCTCTTTCTGACTTCCGTTTCAGTGGTGGTGCCCTGCAAACCAAATACTGATGGTTCAAACCACCCTTTCTATGAATAATACAACACCACATAGCATTTCTTTGGACAGTCATGCTACATGCAGTTTTTCCAGGTAATAACTTTCAAGTAATAATAAAATACTGAGTTTATTATTAAGTT
Organism: Leptonychotes weddellii; assembly: GCF_054177405.1. Taxonomy (NCBI): domain Eukaryota; kingdom Metazoa; phylum Chordata; class Mammalia; order Carnivora; family Phocidae; genus Leptonychotes; species Leptonychotes weddellii. The sequence goes on along the minus strand of NC_138371.1, from coordinate 60,612,470 downwards.
ATAAACACTTTTAAAAAAAATTATCACAGGTGATAGTGTTTAACAAGAATTCACCAGTTAGATGCAACTGTATAGGGCAATTTTGTTGCAGGAATGTTTTAATTAACCTGTTGGAATTTTCAGAGAAATTTTCATAAGCATGCTAAAGTCATATATTGTTTCATTTCACTCAAATGGAGATTATTTTCAGCTTATCTCAATGATTAATAATCAGATCAGTCTTCTCCCCCCAAAATAATAGGATTATAATGTTGTGAAGCTGAATTGTTTTCTTTGAAGCTGTATTGACAATATTGACGTATATGGGCCAGTTTTTTTCCATGCACAAACACAGATGTACAATGAAATGTGTGTGCTTTCCTGAGATTTCTTTGATTATTTCTATATGCCATCCTATAAGAAATCAAAACATTTTAGAGTCATTTTAATACACATCAAAACATTTTAGCATCCCTGTAATACCGATTTATGTATGGAAACTGCCTATTATCAATATATCAATATATATTATCAATATATTGGTCATGATAATACTTAATTTTAAGTATATTAAATTTCCAGAATTTGAATAAAAATTATATAATTCTGTGAGAGCACACATTTATAATAACAATTTGGTTGTCACAGTGCCCATTATTTTATGTTGGTAGGTCTATTGAATTTGCAGATATGTTTTCTCTCGGACTCTAAAAACTCTAAGGCATTTGAAAGCTAATGGTCCCAAACAATTCAATTGGTTCTAAAGATTTATTATTTTTCATTCAATAAATCATATATTATTTCTGAGGCATTTCATTTTGGGGAAGCAGGATGGTGTAACAGGCTAAACTGCCCAGGCTTCGATTATTTCAAATTGGTGTATAATGTCAGTAGTAGCTAACTTATCTATTATCACCTCTGGCGGAAGTTGTCCAGTAGGTGAGGTTAGAGCTGACGGTCCACCCACCAAGGAAACCACACCATTGCAATCCACAGTGCTGTGCATCTTCCCATTTGCTGGAAGCCCTGGCACCATCCTGGATGACATACTGGCCTGACTAACGTTACTGTTGCGTCGCTCTCCGTGTCTGTGCGGCACAAACAATGAGTCTCTCCTGCTCTCGCTGTCTTCAAATGTACTGTGCTCATCATCAGCAAAGTCATTTTCAGAACCGACGTCCTTTGCTCGACCTCTGAAGCTGAAAATGCTTGTTTTGCTATTGCGTCGTGGGGAAAACAGGGAGCCACGGATACTTAACAGAGACTGAGGAGAGAGCAAGGAAGAAAGGAATTGGGGGGGTGGGGAAACACAGTTACTTAACAGAAGTCTTAATATTGCAGAATCTGTTTGCATTTGGATTAGAATACTCTTGCTCTTAAATACAGGTAGTCAAGTTTATAGATAACACGTACGTTTTGATATTTTTATTAAAGACCACAATGCAAATTTATGTAAGAGTGTTTTTTTCTGATTAAGAATCCTAATTTGCAATTTGCTAAGTGCACAACCATTTCATTTGATCTTAACTCCAATACTGTGAGGTGGATTTTGTTATCATAATGTTATAGGTGTGGAATGTGATGCCAGAAAGGACAAATAATTCTTTTTGGAGGAAGTGGTGGTTAAACAAATAGTAGATGGCTTTTACTCTGAAATGCTATGATCTGAAGGGCATGCAACTTGGAAAATAAATTATGGCTCAAGAGAGATTGTTGGCTCAAATTTAAAATATCTGTACCAAATACGTTACTTCTAGATAATGACTTAAAAACAAAACTATTATCTCTCTGTTCTCTTCTTTTGAATTCTAAAAGGAAATTAGTGTACTCTTTTTCTGGATCTGTTTATCTCTGTCCACGTGGGAATAAAAGTCACGAAACTTACCTATGATGCTGTCTTCCAAATTTGCTAATAGTTTCCCAAATAGCTACTAGTGATTCACCTTAAGAGAATACATGTCAAAACAAACACAACAGAGAGACTTCCTAAAGTGCCATATAAATTGCTATTATTACTTAAAATTCAACACTAGATTAAAAAAGCAAGACATATGTACATGACTTTACCGAGGAGGGTAATGTAGAAGACAGCTTATTCTTTTGATCTCACTTTAAATTTTATTAAAAGTAACTGGATGATTCAAAACTTTTTTTATTACATGTGTTCACAAATAAATTGAGTAAATGGTTTCTGGTACTAGAAAATGAAGATTTAGCATGAAATCCATTCTTTCACCTTTTGAATGAATTTTAAACTAGCAGCACCAAATATGTCTATTCTAGCCTTGGTCATAGTTTTCAAAAACATCTCTATTCAGTCTGTGGAATCTTTGTTTACTCTCCTCATTGTTAACAATGACATTCCCCATTGCTCCCCCCGCTTGGACTCTTGTGACCTCCCCTACCTGTCTTCATAGCCAGGGTTTTATATATATATATACGTGCATGTATATATGTATATATACCTATATATGTATATATATGTACACACACATATGCATACATATCCATATGGCCACGGTAAACATTCCTGTACCTTTCCATTCTTCTTCCAAACTTCAGTATAAAGCCAAATAAAATAATTTTAGTGGGAAAAAACATAGGAAAGGCAGACTCCATCAAATTTATTTTTGGATCCTCTGCCTAATTAGGTCATGCTCATTTTCTTAGGCCCCATTTTTAGCTTTATTTTTATGGCTTTTCCCAGCTTGCAAAGCACCAGAATAATCGTGTTGCCCTCTTGTCATAGTGATGTTCTGGAAAGATAGTATTCATTAAGAAATGTGCTATTGCTTTGGACATAGTTAGACTATCCAGCTTGTCCAACCCAAGACTGTGCTTTTTTGATACTTAGTTTGTACACAGTTGGCTACCCAATGTCAGACAGTAGCTAGACTGATTTTCTAGTTAATCAAAGTGATCAAGAAATCAGTATCGTGAAGACTTAAACTCAACCCCCAGTAATAAACAATGTTAATGTTTTAATTTCCTTAGACTCAATTTTAATTATCAATATAATACTGGTCATTATCAAACTTGTGTTTTAAAACTTTAGTGTGTATTTTTAGGTCCCAGGTTTTTTTTTGTTTTGTTTTGTTTTTTATTTGACTTGGGATTCAGTAAGTAGGGAATAGGACTCTGGAAATTGAATATTCAACACACATTCCAGGTGATTCTAATGCAGGTACTAGAAGAATACTCTTTGTCTTGCATTAATCCCTACGATGGTTCAATGTAATCATCTTAGTATACCTATGTTCAGCGACTGTCTTTGGAAACTGAAAATCGGTCTGTACTATATTGGTTGAGAGTATATGGTATGTGTGCATGTATATAATGTATCTGGTACATGCCTTTAATTTGAATGTTTTTATGTTGGGGTGTTTTCAAAGTGTTCCAGAATTTTGACTTTTATTTGAAACTTCTATTCACTCTTTGGAAAGTATAATAATGGGTGTGAGCACAGCTTCCAAAGCAACAGAGACTGAAAAAGAAGATAACTAAAATAGTATTCAGAGAAAATAAACCAAAAATAACACACTAGAAGATGCAGCAAAGTAGAGGGAATACCCACAGCTGTGGCAGCCCTTTCTCTAAGGAAAACAAGCTTTTATGCTTTAAGGACCGAAAGGCCATTTTTCTTTGCTTCAGGCATGACAAAACATGAATCCCAGGTATCTTTATTTTTTTTGCCTTGTTCCAAGAAGGTAAATATGAACTTTCTCTCTTATAATTTTTGTTAACAAAAGGGAAAATAGAAGAAATTAGGTCTGTAAAACACAATCCTGCAGGTAGGGATTGAACTTGAAGTCAATTGGGAAAAGTCCAGATAGGAGATGATGCGGAGAATATAAAGATGTTCTCGTGGAAACATGTAAAGTGAGTACTGGAAATACTCAATAGCATTTCAAGTTAACTGTATGTACCTATCAGTGTTTTCAATAAATCAACAACTATACTTGGTTATAGCAACACCTGGTTTAAAAGAAATTGTCTCGGTGTGTCCAAACAACATAGCTAAAATCTTTGGAGGGGATTCACTTCCCATTGTACACCCTTAAGTACCTTTTCATGTTGTACTATGAACATGATTTATCTATTTGAAGATAAAATAATGTAATAAATGTAAAATAACATTTAAAAATTTATGTTAATAGAAGGCAGAGTACCCATAATTGGTGGCTTCCCTGCCCTCACATTTTCAGAAGATAAATTTGTTTTGAACTCATGCCATGTCCATCTTCTGCTTCCTATTCCTACTACCTTCGCTGATTCTCTTTACTATCACAGAGCCCTTTTTTATTTATACAACCAGAAATTGTAAACAGCTTCTGGTATATTTTTGCTTATGAGTTATGTTATGCTCCCTGCCTGTTTTTACTGGGATTTGTAAATATCAGTGTTAATAGGATCTTTCTTTTACTTTTGAAATATCTCCCATCTGTCTGTCCATTTATCTACCTACCTACTATCTATCTACAAATACTATAAAATGAACTACATGTAACATAAGTATATACTGATTCTGTTTTTAGTGTTAAAACTCTGGCTGCCACCTAATTTCTTTCTGCTCCTGCCTGTCTGTGGTTCACTCACCACAGGCCTCCCAGCTGCTCCTTGAGCATTCCAGGCATACTGCTGTGGCAGGGCCTTACACTTGGCTCTTCCGTGAGTCTGGGATGCTCTTCAGTGAGATAGTCTCTTCCTTTGCCTCCTGAAAAATCTTTGCTTAAATGTCTCCTTTACAGTGAGGACTTCCCAAACCACCCTATTTAAAATTTTTACATCCACTTAGTGCTCCTGATCCCCTTTTTGTGATTTGCTTATTTTTTCCCATAGCACTTATCACCTTCTAACATAGTCTGTAACTTATTTATCTTATTTATTGTCTGGCTTCTTCTTTAGTATAAATTTCCATGATGTCACAAAGTATTTTCATTTTCTAGAACTATTTCTGCCACATAGTAGGTGGTCAATAAATATTCGTTGATTGGCTGAATCCAGTTTCTATTTGAGCACAGTGATGAAACAATGATGGAAACAATACTGTTTTCAAAAACATATAAATATGCTCATGTAAATATTGCTACTGTGCATACACCTATGTGATAATTGCAACTACTCAGAAGTTTTTAGTTTCCCTCATTTGGAATCATTTACCAATTTTAACTTAATAAGAGCTTTACTCTTTGTCACATAAGGTTTCTATATATTGCTTAATCTCTCACAAATCTTTAAGGTAGACATTATTACCCCCTTTTACAGAAATCTTACAAAAATACAAGTCACTTGAGTAGGGTAACAGTACTCACTTGGGAGTTGAGATATGAACACAAGCTTCTGTGACGTCAGTCATTATGGTATAGTGTCAAATACGCCTAATCCTAATGACTCCTAATAGTCCTAATAATGCTAAAATATCAAGGTAACAGTTTAAGCCAAAAGAATCTGGTCAGAGAAACTAGCTTGCCCAGTAGAGCTTCCAGTTAATCCCAAACATGTGGTACTTATTTAAACCATACTTTATATTTGTTTTATGCAAGATAATAATTAGATCTCTTGATATTGGCATTATCTGGAAGAAAATGGTTTTTATCTTTTAACTTCTCATGTGTGCACATCTATTTTTTCCTAATATGAGAATTCAAGTTATTAATATGGAGTTTATTTATTTTTTAAATTTTATTTACATATTCAATACAAATGATAAAATAAACACCCATTGATAACTTGCATATGCTCTTTCTTCTCAACCAAGAGCTAAACACTATGCTGAATTTGTGCTTATCACTCCAATTTTTAAAAAAGTTTTTGTTCTTTATAAGAAGGATATCATACCTCTTGGTGGATATATAGTTTTTTGCTTTATCTTATTTATATAGTGTCCCTCAAAGCATTATTTTTAGGGTATAATTCTGACCCAGATTAATAGGATTAGAGAGTTAATAATTCATGGCACATGAAATTCTTTTGGAACAAAATAGTGTTCAAAGTCATACTGTACTTACCACAGATTTCATAATTATTTACTCTTTACATTATGCAACCCATAAAATGTATTAACAAACAGAGTTAAAACTACTTTCCCTCTTTGACTTGAAAATATGCTGAAGAACTGTGTAGTTGGCATTAAGTCAGAGCAAAAATAGACTGTCTTCAATTTAGATCTCTTCCAAGAGCATTTAGGTCATCATTTCATTCTAATGTCTCATAGCATGACACCATGTCAGCGTAATGGAGACTTATGACAGCATGGTTCACATATCAAAAGATCAAGGCAAAATCCAGAGACATTTCTTTTCAAAATTCATGCATATATGGCAATTACAACTTCAGATAATAAAGGCAGATACCCATATCCAAAGATAATAAGTTCATTTGAGGTCTCAAAATGAAAAAGGTAAACAAGAGATTGCAAACTCTCACTGAAGAGAGAAGTCTGATAGGTAAGTTTTACCCTCCTTACCCCCCAAAAACAGAAAATTAAGAAACATGGCCTCAAAATAGAGTATGTTTAAAGCTGATTGCCTTAAAAGTTATTATGGTTTAATAAAAGCCTCTTTTAAAGACAGCTTATGATACAAATTAAATAATCATGTTAAATGTTAGTTCCTTGTCCCTCATTTATATCAGATATTACAAAAATATACCAAAACAAAATACAGTAATTACAAAGCAATAGCAATGACAGAACAAACTGGAGCACTTCATAGAAAACCATACCTGATGAGGGGAGTAGAATTTCTTGTCACTATTCAGTCTGTTTCCATCCATGGAGAAAAGGAAGCTTCTTCTTTTGACACTGTCCTCAGATTCAGATTTGGGAAACCTGTCTCCCTCTCCTTTGTTGTTTCCTTCAAGATGCTCCCTTTGTCTTCTTTTCTTCCTTCGGTTCCTCCACTCCTTAGCGCTTTTAGAACTTAACTTTGATGCTTCTGAAGAACTTTCCAGGAGCTCTCCTAACCCACCTATTCCACTGAAATCTCTTGAAGCAGCTGATGCTGCTGCAACTGCCTGTTTAAGACAAAGCCAGGCACTGTTTACAACAAGTAATTTTAGAAACAGTTGACTATGTACAAATGTTGCCATTAAGACTACTAACTACAGGTAAACATTGTGTCTTCTGGTCATTACATTGTGTCTTAGAGAGTTTACTTAATAATGACAATTTAAAACAGTATAAAGCAATATGCTAACCTATGCATTAAGGCAGGAAAAGTCTGGTTTGGCGCATCTCTTGGAGAGTCTTTAAAAAAAATAACTCTTTTGAGATTAGCTTCATTTTCAAGGAAAATTTCTCTCTTAAAAATAGCTTCTACATTTTAAAAGCAAATGTTCTCCTAGTGGTGGTTGCTGGTCTGATTACTATTCCAATTCCATCCACAGGCTTGTTCTTCCCACATGTGATTGTGAACAACTGAGTGGTATTTTTTTCCTTCTAAATCTAGGTCTAAGACTTCTTCTTTTCCCCTTTTGTGAACTCAAAGAATTTAAAGTGTGTATTATTTTACCACTAGATAGAAGTAGTGGGAATATATTGGCTAGTTTGACCTCTTCCTTCATTTGAATTACACTTAGTACTATAGTTCACAGCCCTGGGGTTATGTTAATTCCAGAATTAACATGATTAATTTCTTACATAGCATTTTAGCTTTAAATTTTTTAATGTTTATAAATTATCTGTTATAAATAATAACAAATGATTAACATATCAATCAATAAGTACCTGAAATAATCATTTAAGGGATTATAAGATCTTCTTTAAATATTTTCTTTTTATGTTTCAGCACTAAGTATATTTAATCATTTTGAATTTCTGCATGTACTAAAGAAACAACCAGCTCTAAGGTGAAGCACGGCAAATTGTTTTGTAATGAATAGTATTTTTAGACTGGAAGTGATCTAACCATGACTAGAGGATATGAAACAGTGATATAGTTCCTATCAAAGCTGAGTTCTCATTAAGTATATTCCTGTTTTTAAATATGATCATGGAAGTGGAAATGATTAAATTATGAGAATACTGGTTCAATTCTTTACATATGTCATTACTAAATATAAACAACTCTAATTTATCTACCCATTTTGTTTTATTTTCTCCACTAGATATATGCTAGATAGGAATTTTGTCAAATGCATTTGTACACATTGCCTAGTATGTCACCTGACATGAAAAGTGTCCAGTAAGTGTTTGGTGAATAAAGATGAAAAGGGCATTCTGTCAATTGTCTCAGACACTGGGGTGGGTGAAGAATAAGACATATATAGACTTGAATTTTCAAGATACTGTAAAAAACTATGTGTCAGAATGGTCTGTATAACAGGAACATTGTAGGAAAGAAGATAAAATTTATAATGAGTATGACAACATGTGCTTTTTGTTTTTTTCTTCCTGAGGAGAAGCAAATCCTCCACAGTAGCTTCCATTTCTGAATCTCATCTCAACACATTACAAAGAAAAAAAAAAAGTTTTAAATCTAAAGGTGCTATAAATACAAATTCTCTAGGATTGTCATGATCCCAGGGATGGGAACCATAGTACTACATATAGTATTAAATATGTGTTGGGCTAAGCAATGTAAAATGTACATAAAATGGAAAACAGATATTTGTTTATATTGAATACTATATTCAATTTAAGACTCAGTATAAGGCAATGCCTAGCAATTAAATGGAACAGTAATTCAGAATTTGGGTATTTACGGAATTACATACAGTCATATAACCAGATTTTTTATTTAATTCTTGATTATTAGTATCACTTTTAATGTCAGTAGTAGAAGATGAGAAATATTAAAGGCCTTTTGTAAAGATGAATGAGGCTAATGTAAATATATATAAAATAAAGTGAATAAATGAGGCACTTATTTGTAGCAAGTTAAATATAGTTGCTTAGTGCTTGATACATAGAAGATACATAATGTACAGCAGTTGTTGAAAGAATGAATATACATATATTTATTTTTATCCAAATAAAGCCCTTAATTATTCTTTCCACTTTGTATAGACAGTAACACAGTGCAACACATAGCATTAATCATTTATTGACTTGTTTGTAGTTAGAAACAAAGGGAGTGGTGGTAATATTCATGATCCTGAATTCATGATTCATAATCCTGAAACTCATGTTCATTTAAATCACTTCCGGAATTTGTTTTGCATAAGACATGATTTCCCTACCTATTCTGGATAACTGTACAAATAACTCAAAACTAAAGCATTTATAAGGCAACAGTGGTAACCTCCCGACACAACACATTTTCTGTGTCACTCATCAACTCAATCTGTCATTGTTCCACTGCCAGTGATTTGCTGATTCCCTCAAAGGCAGATGTTTCCTGTCACCTCTTATGTCTGTGTACCTGTTTCTACCCATCTCTGCGACAAGACCAATATCCTGCTTACTTAGACTAAGAGTATTGCTTTTACTGGCTTGATGAATTCCTCTTTTTAAAGATTTTTTTTTAAATTTATTTATTGAGAGAGAGAGAATGAGAGACAGAGAGCATGAGAGGGAGGAGGGTCAGAGGGAGAAGCAGACTCCCCGCCGAGCAGGGAGCCCGATGCGGGACTCGATCCCGGGACTCCAGGATCATGACCTGAGCCGAAGGCAGTCGTTTAACCAACTGAGCCACCCAGGCGCCCCATGAATTCCTCTTTTTTTAAAAAAAATTATGTGACAGAGAGAGAGAGAAAGAGCGAGTGCACAAGCAGGGGGAGCAGCAGAAGGGGAGGGAGAAGCAGACTCCCTGCTGAGTAGGGAGCCCAATATGGGGCCCTATCCCAGGATTGTGGGACCATGACCTGAACCAAAGACAGATCTTAGGCAACTGAGCCACCCAGGCACCCCCTTGATGAATTCCTCTTGTAACAAATAACAAATATATGCTTAATATTTACTCAAGGAGTAACATTTAGTTCTTCTTCTTTTTTTTTTTTTAAAGATTTTATTTATTTTTTAACAGAGAGAGAGACAGCGAGAGAGGGAACACAAGCAGGGGGAGTGGGAGAGGGAGAAGCAGGCTTCCCGCGGAGCAGGGAGCCCGATGCGGGGCTTGATCCCAGGACTCTGGGATCATGACCTGAGCTGAAGGCAGACACTTAACGACTGAGCCACCCAGGTGCCCTAGTTCTTCTTATAACATTTCTGTGTGATTCAATGTGAGCTCTATAACTCACTGTGTGTGTGTCCTTAAGAAATAAAGCCGTGTGACTGCTTGTAATTACACTTCACTTTAAAACATAAATCCAGTTTAAAAAGCCCATTCAGAATCACAAGACATTAACTATAATACCTGTTTCAATTTTACCTCTAATTATATTGGCTCTCTTAAATGCCAGTATTTCTAATTTTGTCCCAAAGCTTCCTATTAAATTTTTCCTATCAGAGTTGTATACACTGCTATGGCATATGCTGTCTTGGGCACCATTAGGCATTTAAAGACCACAAATTAAATGCCAAGCACAGTTATGATGATTCAGTGTAAAACATTTTTTTTTTTTTTGGTTGGGTTTTGTCTTCAATCATCCTTTAAAGTTACACTTGATTTGTGAGTTCACTGAGCTTACTGTTACTTTTTCATGTCTAAACAAAGACTAGCTTTAGGAGGTCCTTCAACAGATACTAAATGAAAATGGAAGAGATGCTAGGCCTCATGAAGTCATTGGCTAGATGGTACCTTTGAAGAGTGACAGGTGGTTAGCAAGACATAAGTTACAGTGGAGCACCAATGATCTCATGGGTAGACTATGTCTCCCTCTCTGTCTGCTTCCAACACCTTCCTCTGTTTCAGTACTGGCTATTTACTGCACATTGTCACCTGTGTTCTCAATAAGGAGGTAAAATTGGATTGGTACTGTGTCATCCCAGTCCAAATTAAAACACTGGGATCATTTACCCTAGGATCAGTTTAAATTTTTGTACATATGAAGCTAAAGCTGAGCCAAATCATGATTTGATCACTGGAATTCAGTAACTGACTTTTAAGTGAAAAGAATGCACATTTTTTAGTTGACCTAATTAGGATGTAGATAATTAGATTCTTTAAACTTCTAACAGACATTGTGCACTTTTACTTCTAAATTTAAAAGATACTACTCTTTTAATTGATGCTATATTTTACCCTAAAGTGGCTGAATTTCAGAATGTACTCTTACTCCTGTACTATATATCTATATAGTATTTTCAAGCACATTGCTTTGTCTGTTTTTATAAAGGATAATAGAATAATCCAATGCTATAAAATACATTTATGTACAATCTACAAATATTATTTCCCATATTCATTTAAAACTTTGAAATAAATAATTGCCCTGTAAATAGATAACATATTTCATTCTTACAAATGTTTTATTTATAGTGATCTGAAATAAACTCTTTTTTTTTTTAAAGATTTTATTTATTTATTTGAGAGAGAGAATGAGATAGAGAGCATGAGAGGGGGGAGGGTCAGAAGGAGAAGCAGACTCCCTGCCGAGCAGGGAGCCTGATGCGGGACTTGATCCCGGGACTCCAAGATCATGACCTGAGCCAAAGGCAGTCGCTTAACCAACTGAGCCACCCAGGCGCCCTGAAATAAACTCTTAAGTACTTAAAATGTAGTAGAACTTTCTGCCAAGCATGAGGTATATTTTATGAGATTTTTAAGTGTCACCAAACTTATTTAAAGCTTTCCTTATAAAATCACTAAAATATAGCCATGATACTACTCTGTGCCCAATGGTAAGAGGAAAATAGTAAAGCTAGCATGTTTAAGAAATGCTAAGAATATGGTTGGGCTGGGTAACCAGCTAAACAGTTCATTGTCAAATCCCTGTCTCACCAAAAAATGCCTCAAAGAAAAGGACTTAATGCTATATGTTGTGCATCTTCAAATTAACTCAGAATTATTAAAAACTTAAATTTTGACTCTACCCATTGAATCTATAAATCTGTCATTCAAATAATGCTTTAAATATCTGGAACTGTCCATCTGAAAAAAAAAAAACAACACTATGTATCAAAAAGCCACTATGTACAAAAGCTGTTTGGACTACTGCTCCTGGCTAAGATATAGTAACAGGGATTCACTGTCCCTCCTGAAACAACCACCAAAACAAACAAAATACATGTAACACTGGTTTTGAAGACACTGCATTAATGGCACATTGGGTAGAGTGTTCAAAAGGATCTTCACTCAGTGGTAGGGAATAGTTAGCCCTAGACTAGATGCTCTGCTAGTTCTACCTAACAAATCTTCAAAGGTTTTGAGATGGAAAAGTATCAAGCTGTTTATAAGTAATGTAACTAATGTCCCCAAATAAGGATCAAGGATTTTTATAGGAATACAAACATATCCAGCACCCCAAAAAGGTAAAATTAACAGTGTCTGGAATTCAATTGAAAATTGTCAGGAATGCAAAAAAAAAAAAAAATCAGAAATATATGGCCAGTAGTGAAGAAAAAATTTAATTAAAACTGATCAAGATCTGACGTTAGAATTAGAAGAAAAGGACCTTAAATAGTTACTATAACAATATTGTGTATGTTCAAAATGCTAGAGACATGGGAAATATAAAAGAGATGCAGATCAAGGTTTTAGAGATGAAAACTACAAAAACTGAAATGAAAAATGCACTGGATAGGATTAATAGTTTAGCAGACATTACAGAAGAAAAGATGATAAACTTGAAGACATAGCAACAGAAACTAATGGAATGGAAATTGACAAGGTAATTCTAAAAGTCCTATGAAGCTGGAAAGGACTTAGAATGGTTAGAACAGCTTTGGAAAAAAAAATTGGAGAGCTATAACTATCTGATTTCAAGATTTATTAAACAGCTACAGAAATAAAGAGAATGTGTATTGCTGTAAAGAGAAACAAATCAATTGAACAGAACAGAATAAACAAATCCCATTCACATCTGGACAACTGATTTTTGACAAGGTTCAAAGGCAATTTAGTGGAGAAAGAGTATTTTGTTCAACAAATGGTGCTGCCCCAGTCAGAACGGCTAAAACTAACAAGTCAGGAAATGACAGATGTTGGCGAGGATGCAGAGAAAGGGGAAGCCTCTTACACTGTTGGTGGGAATGCAAGCTGGTGCAGCCACTCTGGAAAACAGTATGGAGTTCCCTCAAAAAGTTGAAAATAGAGCTACTCTGCAACCCAGCAATTGCATTACTAGGTATTTACCCTAAAGATATAAATGTAGTGACCTGAAGGGGCACCTACACCCATCAAAAAAAGAAAAAAAAGAAATCTTGTCATTTGCAAGTGGGTGGAACTAGAGGGTATTATGCTAAGCGAAAAAAGCCAATCAGAGAAAGACAATTATCCTATAATCTCACTGATATGTGGAACTTAAGAAACAAAAAAGAGGATCATAGGGGAAGAGAGGAAAAAATAAAACAAGATGAAATCAGAGAGGGAGACAAACCATAAGAGGCTCTTAATCATAGGAAACAAACTGAAGGTTACTGGAGGGGAAGGGGGTAGACAGATGGGGTAACTGGGTGATAGACATTAAGGAGGGCATGTGATGTAATGAGCACTGGGTATTATATAAGACTGATGAATAATTGACCTGTACCTCTGAAACCAGTAATACATTATATGTTAATTAATTGAATTTAAATTTAAAAAAGAGAAAAACAACAACAAAAACAAATGGTAATGTAGTAATTTGATACCCATATGCAAAAAAAAATCTCAACATATAAATTACACCTTACACAAAAATTAACTGAAGATGGGTCATTGACCTAAATATAAAACATGAAACTATAAAGCTTTTAGGAATAAAAATAGGAAATCTTTATGATGTTGATTTGGCAAAAATAGATACAACACCAAAAGCATGACCAAACAAACAAAACCTGATAAAGTATACTTCATCCAAATTTAATTTTTATCCAAAAATACTATTAGGAGAATGAAACGGCAAGTTACAGATTAGGAGAAAATATCTGCAAAGCATATATATCATTAAGGACTAAAGGACCAGGATATATAAAGACTACTCGAAACTCAAGAAAACAAAATGGGCAAAAGATTTAAACATCCACTTCACAATAGAAGCTACACAGATAGAAAATAACATGAAAATATGCTCAACATCATTAGTCATTAAGAAAATGCAGAATAAAACAATGAGGTACCTAGTAGAATGGCTAATAAGACTGACCATACTGAGTACGGATAAAGATGTAGAGGAACTCTTATTACCATGAGTCAGATTTTACTGTCTTCCCATGATTTTCACCTTCAATTTATGTGTTTTTTTTTCCTTTTAAGCAAATACTGTTCTGTCTCTTCCCTCAAGACTTGAATGCCCCATTCACTATGCCTTGAGCTCAAATAGCCTTTCAATATTAATGAGAATTTAAAGTTGTCATCTAATGCAGATGCTTTCCTGATATCCCGATAGGGGCTGTAGCAGACACCTTTTATGCTATAGAAACCCCAAAGAATGGTTAAGAGTAGGTATACATAAAGTTTTCTTGTTAACATTTGAGATCAATTAACTTCAGAATAAAACCTTAAATGTTATAATTAGGGGCGAAAAATGAATAGTTGGAAATATCAGTTATGCATCTTTTCACATTAAACTGAATGTCAGATTCTCCCCTCAGGTTTCATGAGACACTTCCATAGTTTACCTTATCTTGAAAGTGTTTTCTACCCCAAAATAATTTGTTTATATATAATGTCAAAAAGTTCCTTTGATCTCGATTTCAGAAATAATTTTAGGTTTGAATAGCTTTCTCTTATTTCTAATGATAATGCCTGTATACCAAATGAAAAGCTGGTTTGACCTCTATGCTACAACAATATTCCTACTTAAAACTTACAATAATAATAACAGTAACAATAATAATAAAACTTTGCTTATTATCACTCAGTACCTGAGCTTCTTCCTGTTGCTTTTTAAGCTGTTCCAGCATTTGCTGAAATTCAGCCTCTTTCTGTTCTGCCTCTTCCAAGGTGGCCTGATTCTGTTCCTCATAGGCCATGGCCACCACAGCCAGGATCAAATTCACCAAATAGAAAGATCCCAAGAAAATCACCAGGACAAAAAATATCATGTATGTTTTTCCAGCAGCACGTAATGTCTAGGGGAAACAAAGGATAATTTCATCGGTATTTTATATAATGTCCCCAAATAAAGATTTGATTTCCATAATTAGGTAGTGAGGAGATGAATACTTTTTAGCATCCAGTGTATTTTGACCAAGATTTGTTTGCTGTTAAAATGAACACATGTGTAAGTGCATGCATACGTGTGCACACACACACAAATAACATTTAAATTAATCTGAGCCTTGACTGTAGTGTCATTTGATACAAACACACATTTCAAATTAGTATATATTGGATATATATACGAAACCCTACGAAAATCTTAGAGTCCACTATTAAACAAATAAGAACACTACCTTTAATTCCTTTCAATGGAGTTCTACTTCCATGGCGGCCTACACTACACCATCTAAAGATAACATCTTTCTTTCCTCCTTTTCTAGCCCCAATTAACCATGGGTTTAACTTGAAATTTTTTATGTAATTGATTTTTAAATATTTTCACATGTTCTTTTTATATCTACAATTAGATTATGAACTCAAAGCCATGAACATTCTTTCCATCTTCCATAGTTCCTAGCAGAATGTCCTTCATATAAGAAGTTTTTACTGTACATGTACTGACTGAATGAACAATTGGGATTCTAGGCATATTTGCTTTGTACTGGACCCTCCTCTGTATTCTAGAGTCTTACTAACAAGTATTGATACTTGTCAGTTCATTTATGTTCATAAAATTAAATCTCACACATGTTAATTTGAACCTTACTGCTGTGGTCTGAATGCTTGTGTCTCCCCAAAATTCCCCAGTTGAAAATCTAGTGCCCAGTGTGATAGTATTAGAAGATGGGGCCTTTGGGAGGTGATTAGATGGTGAAGGTGGAGCTGTCAGGAATGGGATTAATGCCTTATAAAAAGCACCTCCAGAGAGATCCCTAGCCCCTTCTATGCAGATGATGACACAGCAAGAAAATGCCAGCTTATGAACCAATAAGGGGCTTTTGCCAGAATGAAGCCATGCTGGCATCTTGATCTTAAACTTCCCAGTCTCCAGAACTATAAGCCATCCACTTCTGTAATTTATAAGCTATCCAGGCTGTGGTATATTGTTGTAGCAGCCCTAATGGATTAAGACACTTACCAACTGGTAAAGGTTCTCCCAGTAGTCTTGAGTCATGAGTCGAAATAGAGACAAGAAAGCCCAACTAAAGGTATCAAAGCTTGTGTATCCATAGTTGGGGTTTCGGCCAGCCTTCACACAGATGTATCCTTCTGGACACTGGCTATAAGAGAGAGAAATGGTGCTAGCGTCAGGTTGGCAATTATTACCATTTCAATTGATGTTGATTTATAGGAATTCTCAAAACCCAGGGTTGTTGTCTATGATGGATTTTCTTGCCTTCATTTCCAGAGCACTTTAGGTAATTGCTTACAGTGATACTGTTATTAGATGAAATTTATTAGGAAAACCAATAGAAAACTGGGATGCAAGGAGTCAGATTTGCAGACATTTAGAATGGCAAAGAGGCAGCAACCACACACTTTTGCCTCTGACTTCATCAGTGTCTTGCTCTTTACAAAGTGGCAAGAGTAAATAATTAAAAATGAAAGGCCAGAAAACAAAGGGTAGGGAACCACTTAATGAGCTACTTCAGTAGGCGCTTCTGTAGAACTTTATAAAATAAAGCTTATATTTTAGAATATTTGAGATTTACAGAAAAATTACAAAGAGGGCCCAGAATAAATGCCCTGTTTCCATGCTCACTTTCCTCTATTGTTAATATGTTAGTATGGTACATTTCAATCAATATTGATACATTATTATTAACCAAAGTCCATACTTCATTCAGATTTCCTCAGTTTTTCCTTAATATCCTTTTTTTTCATGTTCTTCAATTGTTCTTTTTTTTAAATTTTATCATGTTATGTTAATCACCATACATTATATCATTAGTTTTTGATGTAGTTTTCCATGATTCATTGTTTGCCTATAACACCCAGTGCTCCATTCAATACATGCCCTCTTTAATACTCATCACCAGGCTAACCCATTCCCCCAATCCCCTCCCCTCTAGAACCCTTTGTTTCTCAGAGTCTGTAGTCTCTCATGGTTCGTTTCCCCCTCCAATTCCCCCTGTTCATTTTTCCCTTCCTACTATCTTCTTTTTTTTAACATATAATGTATTATTTGTTTCAGAGGTACAGGTCTGTGATTCAACAGTCTTACACAATTCACAGCTCTCACCATAGCACATACCCTCCCCAGTATCTATCACCCAGCCACCCCATCCCTCCTACCACTCCAGCAACCCCTAATATCCTTTTTATGTTTCAGGATCCCATTCAGGATACTATATTACATTTAGTCACCATGTCACTTTAGGATCCTCCTGATAAAGTTTCTTAGACTTTCCTTGTTTTTGATTATCTTGATAGTTTTAGGAATACTTTCAGGTATTTTGAAGAATGTCTTTCAATTGGAATTTGTCTGACATTTTTCTCATGATTAGATTGGGGATGGATTTTTGGGGAGGTAAAATATCATTATTGTCACATCATATCAAGGGTACATATGATCAATATGACTTATCACTGTTGATACCAACTTTTGTCACCTGATTGGAGGTAATGTTTGTCAGGTTTCTTCACTGTACATTTACTCTTTCTTTTTTTTTCCCATACTGCATTCTTTGGATAAAAGTCACTATGTGCAGCCCACACATTAGGATCCACCTTCTTAAGAGTAGAACATTTACAGAGATTATTTGGAATTCTTTTGCATGGGGGATTTATCTATTATATCTCATTTATTTATTTATCTATTTCCTTTTCAATTATTTCTTTATATGAGTAGGTACTCATGATATTCATTTCATACTTTGAGTTCTAATTTAATTGTTTTATTTATTTTGTTGCTTAAATTGTTCCAGTGTTAGCCATTGGGAGCTTTTCCATTGACTCCTGTATCTCTTTGATATAACCCTATGGTTCTGTGTGTTCTGTTTTTGTTTGTTTTTTAGCACTTTCTTACTTTGTGGCACTACAAGATGCTTCAGACTCATCTTTTATATTTCCTGCTCTAGAATCGGCGATTTCTCCAAGAAGTCCTTGTTCTTTTATTGGAGAACAGTATTAGAACCCAGGACAAGTGTGTGTGTGTTTGTGTGTGTGTGTGTGTATACACATATATCTCCTTGCTTTGTCGACTGAGGACCTAGAAGCAATGACACTGCCTTAGCAATAAACATAGCACCCAGATCTGGCTTCTAATAACACATATGTGTATATGTATATGTAAACATCTGTGCCTCTATTAAGCTAAACAGGAGGTCATACTGTTTCCAACCCTATTTCATCACCTCATGATATCATTCTAGACTCCTACCTTTGCGTATCTATAACTTCTCATTCCAAAAGTGGCTGGCTTCTATCATCTACTATCTATATGCTTAATTGTTCAATACTAGTATACATGGATAGTTGTTTCAGGATTGCTAATCCATACTAGCATGGGAAACAACTTTATCAACTAGAGTACAGTTTTTTTTTTTTTTTTTTTTTGCCTTTGCCTTGCACACTCCACTTCCAAAGTTGTTTAGATCAACACCTATTCTCCTACTCTTTCAGTGAGGTTATTTTATACATTATAAATATATTTGTATCCCTTTGTTACATTCTGTTTTTCAGCCGGGGATACCCCAACCATACAAATGCTTCTTTTTATTTGCATACACTTAACTCTTTGTGCTGTTAAGTTCTATGAGTTTTGACAAATGCTTAATGCTCACCATTACAGAATCATACAGAAGTTTTTCCACTCTAAAGAATCCCCCATGCGTCACCCAGTCAACCCCCTACCCTGAACCCTTGAAAAACACTGATTTTTTTTATCATTTCTATTGTTTATCTTTTTTAGAATGTCATGTAATTCGAATCAAACAAATATAGGTTTTTCAGATGGGCTTCTTTTCATGTATTAATATGTATTTAAGGTTCATCAATGTCTTTTTGTGCTTGATAGCTCATTTTCTTTCTTTTTTTAAAAAAGATTTTATTTCTTTATTTATTTGTCAGAGAAAGAGAGCACAAGCATGGGGAGCGGCCGGCAGAGGGAGAAGCAGGCTCCCTGCCGAGCAGGGAGCCCGATGTGGGACTTGATTCCAGGACCCCGGGATCATGACCTGAGCGGAAGGCAGATGCTTAACCAACTGAGCCACCCATGTGTCCCTCATTTTCTTTTTATCACTGAATAATATCCATTCACTGGATGAATACATCACAGTTATCCATTCACCTTTTGTGGGACATCTTGGTTGTTTCCAGTTTCTTGTGATTATGAATACAACTGTTATAAATACTCACATGCATGTTCAAGTTAATTGGCCAAATATCTAGTAGGGAAATTGCTTGATCATATGGTTAGACTGTGTTTATTTTGTAAGAAACTGCCAAATTGTCTTACAAAATTGTTGCACTATTTTGCATTCCCTCCAACAATGAATGAGAATTCCTGTTGTTCTGTATCCTCACCAGCAGTTGGTATTACCAGTTTTTTTGGATTTTAGCCATTCTAATAGGTATATAGTAGTAACTCATTGCTGTTTTAATTTTCAATTCCCTAATGACAAATGATGTTTAGCATCTTTATATATCCTTATTAGCCATCTGTATATATTCTTTTGTAGGGTGTCCAGATTTTTGCCTATTTTTAAATTGAGCTATTTGTTTTCTTTTTGTTGAGTTTTAAGAGTGCTTTGTATAGTTTGGTTACAAGTCTTCTTTTCAGATAAATATTTTGCAAGCATTTTCTCCCAATTATGGCTTATTTTTTCATTCCCTTTATAGTGTCTCTGCAAAGCAGAAGTTTTTAATTTTAATTAAGATTTTTTCTTTCCTGGATTGGGTTATTGGTGTTTAAAACTTATCACTAAATCTGAGGATATGTAAATTATATTCTCTGCTTTCTTAAAGAAGTTTTATGGTTTTGTATTTTACATTTAGGTCTATGGTTGATTTTTTTTTTCCGGTGGTTTTTATTTATTTATTTATTTATTTTTATTATGTTATGTTAATCACCGTACATTACATCATTAGTTTTTGATGTAGTGTTCCACGATTCATTGTTTGCGTATAACACCCAGTGCTCCATGCAGAACATGCCCTCTTTAATACCCATCACCAGGCTAACCCATCCCTCCACCCCCCTCCCCTCTAGAACCCTCAGTTTGTTTCTCAGAGTCCATAGTCTCTCATGGTTCGTCTCCCCCTCCGATTTCCCCCCCTTCATTCTTCCCCTCCTGCTATCTTCTTCTTCTTCTTCTTCTTTTTAAAACATATAATGTATTATTTGTTTCAGAGGTACAGGTCTGTGATTCAGCAGTCTTACACAATTCACAGCGCTCACCATAGCACATACCCTCCCCAATGTCTATCACCCAGCCACGATTTTGAGTTAGTTCTTGTGTAAGGCGTGAGATCTGTATCTAGGTTCATTTCTTTGCATATGGATTTCCAATTGCTTCAGCCCGATTTGTTCAAAAAACTTTCCTGTCGCCATTGAATTGAATTTTCCTCTGTCAAAAATTAGTTGATTACATTTGTGTAGGTCTATATTTTTTGGGGGGAGGTGTCTGTTCTGTTTCATTGATACTATTTATCTATTCCTTCCCCAGTACCATACTGTCTTCATTACTGTATTCTCTTAGGAAGTCTTGAAGTTAGGTAGTTTCTTTAGAATTTTATTTGATATTTAACAAGAGTGGCCATCAATTTTACCATGTAAATCACCTAACCCATACTAAGTACTCAATAAAGAGAAGTGATTCTTATGGTTTAATAGTGATAAAGTATTCATCATCCAGCCTTATCCAAAATTTTATCTAGGCCTTTACATTAATCATAATAATAAAAATAATACCTAAAATGCAGTAAACACTTATGATGGACCAGGTGCTAAATCAAGGGCTTTATGTGTATTAAGTAATTAATCACCAAAACAACCCTAAGAGACAATATTACTCTCCACATTTTAGAAATAAATAAAATCAGATACAGAGAGCTTAGAACACTTTTCCAAAGTCAGAGTTTGTAAATGGTGGAGTTAGGGTTTGAATCCAAATACATATGAACTCTAGAATTCATGCTCTTATTCACTATATTCTCCTAACAAAGGTTAGGAAAAATATCAGGAAAATAATACCCCAAACACCATATCCAGACTGTTATACATTTTCAATAATACTACATCTTTATGGCCACATGAATTTCCCATTTTCTAGGATGACTCAAAATACTTCTGTGTAAATTCTGTGGTTTAAGAGTCACTAACTGTTGCCATCCTTGGCTTCTAAAAAATTACTCTACACCCTGACCTAAAATTAATTTAAAATACTCTTGGGAAAATATGTTAAGTATGAGTGACCAGCAGGATGACTAAGATATTAAAGTGTCTCTTATTGTAGAATGTGACCAAAAAGAACTATTAGGCATGTAGACCTAGACATGCCTTTGACATATATCTGTCCCTTGACTCTTTTGCACACTGGGTTTTCATGCTATTTCAAGAATACCTAACTCTCTCAAAGCAGTTTCCCAACTGCTGAAGATCATGTTCTATTCTGGATCTTTTCCAGCCACAGCAAAACTTATCACATCAACACATACCCCCGTCAATCAAATGTTCCCTGTATTTATTAAACAGCTCTGATGGGTTTACAAAAAACACAGACTATGGGTCTTCACGCTTGGGGGTTATAATCAGGTATATCTTAACTATGGAAATCTGGAGAAAAGGTCTTCACCCAGAGGGGTGATTTTAATGACCCTGAGTTTAGAAGTGATAACAGTCCTCTAACACAGAGAAGGTACTTACTAGGTAGGTAGCATCACTATTATATACATGTAAGAATACCCTTGTATTTTTTTCCTATCTGCTTTTTCCCAAACTGTTCTAGATTTTTTAAAATTGTGTTTCTTACCCTGCATCTGAGCCATTTCCACAGAGTAGAGGGTCCTTTTGTCCATCCAAAACATAAAAGTGACCTGTTAATATAAAGAATAAACTATTTCATTTCATATCTATCCTACTGACATTGGGAATAAATGAGAGTTTGACTGTCTCAGTTACTTCCAAAGTGGACACAATGAGGTATATTTACAAAAATGGTTTCAAGCCCACAGCCTCAACTATTTATAGTTGAAAATTCAGCAACACTAAGGTTAACAATGTAGCAATATTTCTTACTGTCGTCTTCAATATAATCCTTCCAGTTAAATGTACTCATTGTTACATTAACAAATATCCCATTTGAATCCATTGTGCCATTAAAGTAGGATGTGGTGTTGGTTTCAAAAGCAGAATCGCTTGGGGGCCATTGCAAGCATTTATTCCGCAGGTTGCCCATGAACAGCTGCAGACCAATTAGAGCAAACACGCTCAGACAGAACACAGTCAAGATCATGACATCAGAAAGCTTCTTCACGGACTGGATTAGGGCCCCTACAATGGTCTTTAAACCTGAGGAGAGACAGCAATAGGTCATCCAAGGATGAGTGTCATAATCCGTAATGTCTTCTTAGTCACACACATTCTCTTTTCCCATAAATGGTTGCCTGGCTATTTAGACACAAAGCTTTATGGATAGCCAGATGGTTTGGGAAATGGATGAAAAGCAGATTTTATTTATGAATAGTATGCTTTCTGGAGGTTTAAAATGAAAGTGTAAATATCTAGGCAGGAAGCTTTTTTTGTGTGTGGTTTTATGTGTTGTCATGAACATCTAAAGAAGAACTTGCAGTTATTTTTCATTTCAGATTGTGTTTCATGAGGCATCTCCCTCCAACCCATTCTTTACACCAGCCTCTAAGTAGCAATAATTCAGAGGAGAAAAGAATTTTAAAATATTAAATATCCTATGCCATGCTGTTCAAGAATAATCTTTTCTCCTTTATAAAAGGAGATCTATTTTCATAATAGATCTGCAGTGAATGGGAAACCCAAGTAAGTTAGTAAAGGCATGGTAGTAAAGCTTTTTCCAGATTGTAAAGGAGAAGACTTTACATCATAAATGCAAAAAGAGAGAGAAAGCATGAGAGAGAGAGTGCACACACGTGCACAAAACTAGTATTTTTATAGACAACTCATGCAATTCTCTGTTAAACTCAAAGGCTGACTTTATAAATAAGCATGTAATTTCTAAACTTTTAGGCACTGAACTGCTTTGAAACATCATTTGGCATTCTTGAAGTTGACAAACAAGAATAATAAACAAGTCTAATGACCTAAGTGTGATTTCAACCTAAATATTATTACAGTGTATTTAAATTCAGCCCCAGTGTTTAACCTAGCTCTCACCTGGAATGACTGAAATTGTTTTCAGTGCTCGGAGAACTCTGAATGTTCTCAGTGCTGAGACATTGCCCAGGTCCACAAACTCTGTCACGTATCTGTAATAGGGAGTTCACACACAACACAATAATACACAAGAAAAGTTGGAGATACAAGGAGCCTATCATCTTACACCAGTTTCTTACCTGGAATTACAGAAATAGTTTTCAGAGCTCTCAAGACTCTGAAAATTCGAAGGGCTGAAACATTGCCTAGGCTTACAAATTCTGTTACATACCTGTAGAATTAAATCAGAGTTACTGATAGTTTTGGCAAAGTTTATACTAAATAAAGAATGAAAGTTGGGTTTGGCGTATAGAGCCCCTTGAGTTTAACAAATGGAATTGCTACAGACCTCAGGATGCCATATGTTGAAAACTGCTTTTAAGGAATAAAATTTTGTTGCCTTATTTCAATGTAATTTTCACTAATATGAACAAGGTTGTAAGAAATCAAAGTACAGTTGGAGGTATTATGCTCGATGAATAACTTCATTTTGATGAAATGGAAGGCTATATGACATGAGAGTAATTGTTTAGTGCTCACTTACCAGATAGATTTACCTTACTATATGTATTGTAATGTGTATTCTCAAAATATATGAGACATATGGTTAATTTGGCTAATAAGCAAACTCTGCATTTAAAATATGTCACAACCACCTGGTTTGTGCTACAACTATTTTCATTCCTTTGAGCTTAACAACTTTTCAAAAATACTCACGCCATCACAATGACACTGAAATCCAGCCAGTTCCATGGATCACGAAGGAATGTAAAATCTTCTAAGCAAAACCCTCTTGCCAAGATTTTTATAAGTGACTCAAAGGTGTAGATTCCAGTGAATGTGTACCTAGGAAAAGCATCCAAATAAAAATTAACATTTTCGTTTGAGCTGTTAATATACATAGTTTCATATATGGCAAATCTTATCCTTCTGTGGTTTTTTAATTTGCTAAAATCTTATTTCATATTTCCATTTACAAAGACTTGACTAGTCTAATTAATCTTATAAGCCTAAATAAAGGGTTAAACTGAAAAGATAGTATCTTCCCCAAAGAATCTGATCTTGTTTAACTATTTAGACTTTAGAGTAATAGTTTCATGTGTTTTATGGATAATGATCAAGCTTGACCCTCTAGAGCAACACTGTTTGATTAAAATATAATACAAGCTAAATATGCAGTTTTCAAATTTTCAGTAGCCAAATAAAAAATGGAAAACAAGTTAATTTAATTTTCACATTATATTTTATTTAAACCAATGTATCGAAAATATTATTTCAACAACTAAGACTAGCCAAATTTCAGGTTTCACATGTGGCTAGTGTCTCCCTTATTAGACAATATAGCTCTAGAGGTAAAATTTCTTGGATTTATTTATTTATAATAAAATATTTCATTCAAATTTATTAATGATTAGAATTATTTTTAGGAATATTTCCCATGTCTAATCTAGAAAATATGCTTCCCCTTTTTATCTTTAAGAATCAGGCATAGAGTTTTAAAACTGCTTATCTCATATATATCTACACAAGAAAAATTATAATTTATTAGTATTTTATGTGTGTGCATTCACACAATTACCAAAACTCAGAGCGAAACCAAATTTCTGATTCTTACCTGCATCAGCTACCATTTCTGTACAATTGAGCCAAATCATTTAAACATGCTTACATTCAAGTTTCAACCTCCAAAATGGTGAAAAGCTTTTCCATTTACTTTTTGATATATAGTGCATTTCTAGCCCTCTCTCCTTTGAGTGTTGACAATATTATTTCTGTTTCTTCCAAAAATAGTTGAGAAAGAGTACTTGTTTTTCAACATTGTGTTCTTTTAAAAAGTGCAATTTAAGATTATCCTTCAGATTATTTCACCCAGGCCACAAAGATTTGATTTACTCATATTAAAATTAATTATATTTCCCACCTACTAGTATTTTATATGTGAATAAAGTTAGGAGAGTTATTTCTGCATTGTTTTCTGCAGAAATTTCTCTCATATGAGGGAACAAAGAAATAAGAAAATCTATGCAGCAATCTTCACATCAAGTTCTCGGCCTTTTGGCTAAGATCAAGTGAAGTTTTCCTAAGAACATTCCTCCTCCTTTTTAAAATAATTCAGTTGATTTTTTGAGAAATATAATTGCTATCTTTACTTATTATGAAGTAGCTGACCTCTTTAGGAAAAGATATAATTTACAATGCCAAGCTTTATTTACTTGTGTTTTAGTGTGGACCTTTGCACATTACACATAATCACCATGACATTTCTGTTCGGAACTAGCTACCTTGTGAAAAGCCATAAGAGACAGCTCAATGTACGTTTTATTTATCACATTAATGGTTAATTCCCTATGGTCTATGCTTAGGCAATTCTGAGTTAGCTAAGATTAAAGTCCCTACTCCTATCCCTGTTTTTGTTGATAGCTATCCAAGGAAGAGTGTCCTGGAGCTTAACATGTGAGACAGAGCTTTGCCCAGGACAGGTGTTCAGAAGTGCCTATTAGCAAACTAGATTGAACAGGTAAGTGAGAATCAAGGGGAACTTGATCTTTCTTAGCTCTGCCCCACTAGGCCCCTAATCATACTTTTGATTCTGTCCATGTCACCCACGTTTTTTTTCCTATAATTATGATGTCTATAGATCTGCCTGCCTTTCATAATATGACCCTCATTATACCATATGGTCCTCAGCCTATTCTGTGCATATCACCTCTTTGTACCAAGACTGTTTATGCTATCAATGACCTGTTTTCATGTCAGAACTGAATTCTTTTTTCTTTGCACTCTTGTTTATTTGGTTTGGGTTGTTGGCTGTAACCACTAATTTTGCTTGTTTTCCTGCCACTTTGCTGTCAAGTGATAAATGATCCTGATAAATGATCGGGAAACCTGTGCAAAGTTTTCCCACTGAATGAAGTCAAAAACCTTTTGTAGGGGTAAGAACATTTTCATAATGGATGTAGTTATCTCTAAAAATGACTTTAAAAAGAGAGACCTGCTGGGGGGGCCTGGGTGGCTCAGTTAAGCATCCATCTCTTGATTTCGGCTCAGGCCATGATCTCAGTATCGTGAGATTAAGCCCCACGTTGGGCTTTGTGCTGGATGTGGAGCCTGCTTAAGATTCTCTCTTCTTTGCCCACCCCCCCAACTCTCTCTCTCTCTATCTCTAAGAAAGGAGAGAGACCTGCATATTCAAGTAATAATATGCAAACGTCCTCTTTACCTATCTTTTAATAATGTTATACAAATGATATTTGTATATGGTTAAATGCTGCAGTAATTTCTTCTAGGAAGAGTACATATAGAATGGTTTTATATGTCAATTTGTTAATCCACAAATCATAAATGATAACTAAGAATTCTGTTAAATTGCTTGCCTCAACATAAGAACTAGATTCTCTACTAAAATGATTTCTAAGGAGCATTTCCCAGCTACTATAAAAAAAAAATCTTTAATGTGTTAAACTGACAAATGATGGCTTAGGATAGTGCATTAAATCCTCATAGAAGCCTATAAAAACAGAAATAGAAGTGGCAATATTTGTCATAACTTATCTCCTATTGGATATTACTTTTAAAAAATATGACAATAAAAAGAACATACTAGAAACTTTTTTTTCAGTAAACTTTATCATTGTATTATACAATACATAAATAGCTTACATAACCTAAACACCTTCTGTTTCACTAAGTAGTTTCTTTGTCATGAATAACCATATGTGACTGATAACTTAAGGAATAGTGTTGTTATAATGCAGAAATTATGTTACTTAATGCAAAAATTTCCCCAGAACATTAATGTTTTGAATCAATTAGTGGCATCTTTTTCCTCACGCTTAAGTAAAACATTCTTAGCGTTAAAGGAAGACCTTAGTGATAATGAAGAGAATTGACATATAAGAGCCTTTTTTAGTGGAAGCAGGAGCTAGTTTAACATGCCCAAGAACTATTGTGCTTAGACTGTTTCCTTTGTATTAAAATAATAAATAAGTGTATTATTTTGATGACATGATAGAAATGTCCCCAGATCTTCATCTTAAGCGAGAAAGGACAAGCAAGGCCTGGAGTCTGAGACTCCAAAGGAGTCTCTGGCTGTGATTTTAGGTACAAATGTCTGTAGAGCTTTAACTAGGCCAGTATCTTTTTATTGGGATTGTTACGGTTTTTATTAGTGTTCTGATTACAAAGTTTCATACGTTTTGAGTGATCTGCTCTTAATCATGTTTTCCCCTTAAGCCCTGTTATTTTTTGAGCTATGATTTTGTAGAGAGGTTTTATTTCTTTTACAGAACACATCTGTTGTGTTTTAGCACACATGCTGTGTCTAAATAAACTACATATCTAAATATAACTAAATATCTAAGTTACTTAAACACCTAAATGTGTTTTCCTGAATATAATGATATAACATATAACCAAAATACCTAATATAATAATATTGTGCTAAACACCTAAATCTGTTTTATGAGAATATAACAATAATGGTAATATACTAGAATAAAATAATTTTATTCATCACATTACTCAAATGGTCATTGCTTTTTTGTTTTTTTTTTAAGATTTATTTATTTATTTGAGAGAGAGAGAATCCTCAAGCAGACTTCTTGCTGAGCTCAGAGCATAGGCTCCCTGAGATCATGACCTGAGACGAAGTCAAGAGCCAGGTGCTTAACCAACTAAGCCACCCAGGTGCACAAAATGGTCATTGTTTTTTTTTTTATCTAAAATGCATAACTATGATTGAATCTTAACTTTTATGCTAAATGATTGGTTTAGTTTACCAGCTAGTGTATATACTATTTATAACCTTTCTTAAACAGATACTATCATGAATTTGTTGGAAAGAATACTTACCTCATAGAAGAGAAACTCCCCCAAAGAACTTCCCTTATCTTCTTTCATGTTATGGAAATAACTTTTTCTTAGAAGTTTTTAGCCTGACTCCAAAAAGTATAAAACTTGTCAGACCATAACCATAAGGCGATTGCTAGAGAATTTGAGTGTGCATTTCTCATTCAAAGAAGTCATTCCTACTTACTCTACATTCTTCGTCCAGTCTGGAGGGTTACTCAAGGTCATAAATACGCAGTTGGTCAAAATAGTGCACATGATAAGCATGCTGAATAAAGTAGATTATAGTTAAGGAATAAATGCTAGTATATTATCATGGCCATTTACAAACAATCCAATGCCAAAAAATAATAATAATAATAATCAAAGTTACCTGTGAAATTTGTCTTACTTACTTGTTTTAAAACAATGGGAAAAGTAATAAGAAACTTCAAAGCCTGTCATATGTTCTTGGTCTGCTCTTTTTCATTTTACATGAAATGTAAAATTTCACAGAACTGAATTTAATGGAAAGGGATCTCTATTTTAAGCAGTGGGAATTTTGCATTCCAATCAGTTATGTGAAATAACACTGCAAGGGGAAATGACCATTCTTTAGTAAGTTCACAATATAAGTGTAAATTGTAAAAAATATAAATGTAATTATATCTGAAGTTGTACTTCAGATATGATTTAAAATCAGCATTGGCTGACAAAACGTTAATGAATACAATTTAAAAACCCTGAGAATGTATACCCCAGTATATTTAAGGATTACATTGACTGAGAATTCTACTGTAATTAGGTACTCTTAATAGTCTTATTGTGATGTGACTCATTCTTTTAGTGTTGATAAAAGAAGAGTAAAGGGAGAGAGAATTTTTTGCTGATAAGTTAATATTGTTTTCTAACTTTTTATTTTTACTTTAGACTGTGGGGGAACTTAGTGGGCCATCTAGATATCCTTCTGTACCTAGTCCACACCATACCTAACATATAAATGCTATTTTGTAAACTTCCTGAGAATTTGCCGTAATTAAGTTCTCTTAGGATCTCAATCAGACTTCATTCTAAGGAAGATTATGATTATTTTGGGGTGAATCTTTTATTTAAAATTATAAATGTTTGCTAATATCAAACCATAGAATGAAAAGAATTCAAATGAACCTCAAAAAGTTCAGTGCTATTTGCTGTATCTCTAGATTAACCAGTCTTTTTTCTCTCTTTTAGTTTTTATAAGGCTTTAAAAAAAATTTTTTTATTGTTATGTTAATCACCATACATTACATCATAAGTTTTTGATGTAGTGTTTCATGATTCATTGTGCATAACACCCAGTGCTCCATGCAGAACGTGCCCTCTTTAATACCCCTCACCAGGCTAACCCATCC
>NC_138371.1:60521469-60582319 GCF_054177405.1 Leptonychotes weddellii | reverse complement strand
AAAGGAATTGATAAGAAGAAAGAAGAGGATTTAAAAAAAAAGGGAGAGAATGTGATCAGGCAGGAGAGTAGAACAAAATGATACACTAGAGATTTAGGGTATATTTTGATCTGTTAGAAGAAACTATCTCAAAATTTTAAAGAGAGAACAACTTATATATATATACCAAAAATAAGGGTAACTACTATGAAGGGATGGAATATGACTCTAAAAATGAAAAATAAAAATGTTTTTTAAAAAAGGGATTGATAAGATATTGGTTGAAAAGGGAAAAAGAAAAATTCAAAAAAAAAGTTAAAAATAATTAACTTTGAAAGACTAAACAATCATGGGAAAAAAGTCATGAATTCTGTGTGCTGTATTCCCCTAGTGCTGGAGTTCTGCCATTCTCATTGATGGGTAAACTTGGTCTTGGCTGGCTGTTCTTGCTGATCTTCTGGGGGTGGGGCCTGTTGCCGTGGTTCCCAAATGTCTTTGCCGGAGGCGGAATTGCCCTGACCTTGCTGTGGGCCTGGCTAAGTAATCTGCTCGGGTTTGCTCTCGGGAGTTTTTGTTCCCTGCAAGCTTTCCATACAGCTTTGGAGGCTGAGAGTGAAAATGGCGGCCTCCTAATCTCCGCCCCAGAGGAGCCGAGAACTCGGGGCCCCACTCCTCAGTGTGCCCCCAGAGAAAAGCAGTCAGTCACTCCCGTCTCCCCGGTCTCTGGCCGTGCTCCGCGCTCACCCGGCCTCTCACCGAGCGTTTCTATCTCTGGCACCTAACCCTGTGTGGAGTCTCCAAATCCAGCAGATCCCTGCGGTGCACTCCCATGCTGCTCCTCTCAGGGGAGGAAGGGGAGTCTCCCCGGATCTGCCGCTTGTGTCCCTGCTGGAAGAGCAGTGGCCCGACTGTGCCGTGGATCACAGTTTATGGCAACCCTGAGCTGAGAGCCCACTCTTTGGCTCCGTCTCTGCAGCCGGCTTCCCCGCTCCGATACCTGGGAACTCTGCCACACTCAGGCACCCCCCGTCTTTCTGTGACCCTGAGGGTCCTGAGACCACACTGTCCCTTGAGGGTTCCACCCCCCGCTTAGCCACCGGAGCGACATCCCTCAGTGGAGCAGACTTCTAAAAGTTCCGATTTTCTGCTCCGCGGTCTATCACTTGCCAGAAGCAGCTGACGGAGGCCCCTTCCCCCGCTGTCTATCCTCCCGAATATCGCCTCGGATTCACTTTTCCGCACGTCCTACCTTCCAGAAAGTGGTTGCTTTTCTGTTCAGAGAGTTGTTGCTATTCTTTTCTTCAATCTCCTGTTGAGTTTGTAGGTGTTCAGAATGGTTTGATCCCTATCTAGCTGAATTCCTGAGACCAGACGAAATCCAGGTCTCCTACTCCTCCACCATCTTGCTCTGCCCCCCTAAGGCTTTTTTTAATCTATCTGTATAAAATTCCCATTCTTGATTAAAGACCTAAATGTGAGACAGGATACCATTAAAATCTAGAGGAGAACACAGGCAGTAATCTCCTTGACATCAGCCATAGCAACTTCTTACTAGATAATGTCTCCTGAAGCAAGGGAAACAAAAGCAATAATAAACTATTGGGTCTTTATCAAAATAAAAAGCTTTTGCACAGCAAAGGAAACAATCAACAAAACTAAAAGGCAACCTACGGAATGGGAGATTATTTGCAAATGACATATCTGATAAAGGATTAGTATCTAAAATTTATAAAGAGGTACACCTCACAGAAACAAATAATACATTATATGTTAAAAAAAAAAGAAGATAGTAGGAAGGGAAAAATGAAGGGGGGGAAATCAGAGAGGGAGATGAGCCATGAGAGACTATGGACTCTGAGAAACAAACTGAGGGTTCTAGAGGGGAGGGGGGTGGGTGGATGGGTTAGCCTGGTGATGGGTATTAAAGAGGGCATGTACTGAATGGAGCACTGGGTGTTATATGCAAACAATGAATCATGGAACACTACATCAAAAACTAATGATGTATGGTGATTAACATAACATACTTAAAAAACAAAAACAAAGAAAAAAGTGTATAAAGAACTCACAAAACTCAACACCTAAAAAACAGATAATCCAATTAAAAATGGACAGAAGATATGAATAGACATTTTCCCAAAGAAGACATACAGATGGCCAACAGACACATGAAAATATGTTTGACATCACTCATCATCAAGGAAAAACAAATCAACTACAATGAGATATCACCTCACACCTGTCAGAATGGCTAAAATTAACAACACAGGAAACAACAGTTGTTGTTGGGGATGTGGAGAAAGGGGAACCCTTACACTCTTGATGAGAATGCAAACTGGGGTAGCCACTCTGGAAAATAGTATGGAGGTTCCTCAAAAAGTTACAACTAGAACTACCCTATGACCCAGTAGTTGCACTACTAGGTATTTACCCAAAGGAAAAAAAAAATACTGATTCAAAGGAGCACCTGCACCCTATGTTTATAGCGGCATTATCAACAGTAACCAAATTATGGAAAGAAGCCAAATGTCCATCAACTGATGAATGGATAAAGAAGATTGGTAGGTACACACACACAAACACACACACACACACTGGAATATTACTCAGCCATCAAAAGAAAGAAATCTTGCCATTTGCAATGGTGTGGATGGAGCTAGGGTGTATTATCCTAACCGAAATAAGAGAAAGACAACCATATGATTTCACTCATATGTGGAACTTAAGAAACAAGACAGATGAACATAGGGGAAGGGGGAAAAAGAGGGAAGGAAACCATAAGAGACTCTTAACTATAGGATTGATGGAAGGGAGGTGGGTGGCGAATGGGCTAGATGGGTGATGGGTATTAAGGAGGGCACTTGTGTTGAGCACTGGGTATTATATGTAAGTGATGAATCCCTAAATTCTACTCCTGAAACCAATATTACACTATATGTTAACTAACCAGAATTTAAATAAAAATTTGAAAAAGAAAAAAATGATAACATCTCACAAGAAACAAATGGTGTTGGCAAGGATGTGGAGAAAGGGGAACCCTTTTACACTGTTGGTGGGAATGCAAACTGGTACAGCTGCTCTGAAAGACCATATGGAGGTGCCTCAAAAGGTTAAAAATAGGACTACCCTACAATTCAGCAATTGTACTGCTAGGTATTTATCCAAAGAATACAAAAATACTAATTCAAAGGGATACGTGCACCCCAATGTTTATAACAGCATTATCTATAATAGTCAAATTATGGAAAGAGCCCAAATGTCCATCAACTGATGAATGAATAAAGAAGATGTGGTGTGTACACACACACACACACACACACACACACACACACAGGAATATTACTCAGCCATAAAAAAGATTGAAATCTTGCCATTTGCAACAACATGGATGGAGCTAGAGGATATAATGCTAAGTGAAATAAGTCAGAGAAGAACAAATACCATATGATTTCACTCATATGTGGAATTTAAGAAACAAAACAAACGATCATAGGAGGAAAAAGAGGCAAACCAAGAAATAGACTCTTACTTACAGAGAACAAACTAATGGTTACCAGAGGGGAGGTGGGTGGGAGATGGATTAAGGAGTGCATTTGTGATGAGCACTGGGTGTTGTATGGAAGTGTTGAATCATTAAATTTTACACTTGATACTAATATTACACTTTATGTTAAATTAATAGGAATTTAAATAAAAACAAAAAAAATGCCCATTGTTAAACACAGCCTCTGAATACCTTTCTATTTTATCATTACTTATTGGAGAATTTTCTTGAAATCCACACCCATTCTGTCTTTGTATGGTTTTTGACTATTATTGTAAGTAGTCTTAAGTTCAGTGATTTTTGAATATATATTATCAGATATATAGGCACATATATAGTTTAAAAAATAGTAAAGGAAGGAAGGAAGAACAGACCCATGTGCTGAAGATATAGAACCAATTAAGGCATAAAAGTGTGAACATTTGGTAACATAGATAATAATACTAACCACAATAGACTTCATTTCTTTAGCAATAGTTATGTATGGTCTAGAGGATAATAAAAGTGTGAAGTAGATTTGTTTTTCCTTCTACACAGTATGTTTCATTTACACGTTCACTAACATAGTTCATTTTTACTTCTAGAATCATAATAGTCATTCTATACTAATCTTTTTATGAATGGCAGAAAAATCAATGAGAACAGATTAAATAATGTCACCATTAATCTCAAAGAAATTACATATAATATATAAAACAATATATGTAAAATATAAATATACAAAAATATATATAGAAGAATGACATTTTCTATAAAATCAAGTACCAGCATTCAGTCACATGAAAAGGATATGAATGTACCAAAATCTTAATAGCAATTTTCCTAACAGGGTTTAGCGGAGTTAAAATATACAAGGCAGAGGTGGCACTGAATCGGAAAATTGCCTTCCCTTTATTCAATACTATAAAAGTCTGGAAAAGAAAATATGAAAA
Organism: Leptonychotes weddellii; assembly: GCF_054177405.1. NCBI lineage: Eukaryota > Metazoa > Chordata > Mammalia > Carnivora > Phocidae > Leptonychotes > Leptonychotes weddellii. Next base: position 60,577,864 of record NC_138371.1, on the reverse strand, counting down.
AAAATTACTAGATTAGACACGTGGCTTACTTGAAGAGCTTAAACACATGAAGAACTTTTTACCTGATTTGTTTATTCAAACTTGTTTGTTTAAACAAGTTGGTATATTGTAACTATAAACATGTTAGATGTTTCTCCCCTAAATTAACATATAGCTACAAATAAACATATGATTTACTATTATCTAATTTGTCTCTAGAGTTTCAACTTTCTGATACAAACTGATGATCCTACACAAATTTTTTTATCAAATTGTAACTTTACAGACTCCAATTTTATTTAAAGCTTACCATCTGTCTCCAGCTTTGGTAACTTTTTCATATTATTCTGTACATATTGCTACTAAAATAATCTTTTTTAATTTTAATTATTTCAAGTCTTTGAACTCTAAAGTTTATGAAGTCTATTTTCCCTACGGTAGTTGTCCTACTTTAAAATGTTCAAATAGGCTGAATAACCTGGTTTTGCTGATTCTATAGATCTGCTGGTAATACTGAGAAGGGACAGCTGCATTGAGAATTAGGATTAAATACATCATTTCAAAGGGCATTTTGTGGCTAAAACTCTATGACTTGAAACCTATAATCATCAATTTAGCATTTAAGCCATGCTACCCGGTGATTACCCACCACATCTCTCTAGGATCATCTTTTAGTTTTTCTCACTAAGGCATCTCTGCTCCAACCAATTCAGTCCACTTGTCAATTCCACTCATAACCCGTCAGCTTCCCCCTCTGATTCTGAAAATGTGTCATAAAATCCTAGAGGAAGGAGGTACCTGAGAGGTCATCTAATATAAATTCCCCCCATTTCAGGTCCATAACAGGCCTGACAATGAAGTCCCACCAACTATTATATCAAAGGTTATTAGTCCTCTCTGCATATTAGAATCTCTTGAGGTGATTTTAAAATTGCCAATATTTAGGTCCTACTCAAAACCAATTGAATCAGAATTTCTGGAGGATGGGCACAGACATGGGTATTATTTTAAAAGTTTCCTTAGGTAATTCTAATATGCAGCCAGGGTTGAAAAGCCCTACTCTCGGAAAATGTCCTCAGCTATCAAAATCACCTCCTCCATCATGTCTTTCCAGATAAATCACTGCCTTCTGCTCACTCTCTAATTGTTTCCCTTTACCAGTAAGTCTTAGTGTATTAATTTGCACACATTGGCATGTTGCTTGTAATTACAGTCAAGTAGCAATTTACATGTAGGGTTCATTCCACTGAAGACTAGGTTAGAAGTTGTTATAAACTATTGAGCATAAAAGCCTGTAATCTACTTTTTCTCCATTTTTTTTCACAGTATTTAATAGTGTGGTTTGTAAATAAATACTGTTTTAATTAAGTGCAGGCTTACCTTTAAGATGCCATTTACCTTTAAGACATCAATATATCCATTTGCTTAATAGTATGTTTTTACTCTTAAACTAAGGGCTGTATCCCATACAATCATGTTCACTGACAACATGGTAATGTTTGAATAGGTAGACAGAAATATTTATATTTTGAGTATAAAGGACAGAGAAAACAATTTCTCTGTACACTGCCCTTTCGTATTCAAGACCATGGAGCCAAGCATTACCTAACCAACCATTTTCCATGAACTGCAATCTATAAATTTGAACAATTCTATAAGGAGGGCAAGTAAACATTTTTACTAGCATTGAGATCATCCATAAGGGGCAGTGGATATTGGGAAAACTGCCCTTGAAGCACAAATGCGTTAAAGGATTTTCTTGAATTCACAGGATTAGATCATTTAATATTACAAACAGTCTAGATCCATTTAGGCATTCAATGACGTAAAGTTCACAATAATTTATTTATTTTATTTTATTTTTTAAAGATTTTATTTATTTATTTGAGAGAGAGAATGAGATAGAGAGAGCATGAGAGGGGGAGGGTCAGAGGGAGAAGCCGACTCCCCGCTGAGCAGGGAGCCCGATGCGGGACTCGATCCCAGGACTCCAGGATCATGACCTGAGCTGAAGGCAGTTGCTTAACCAACTGAGCCACCCAGGCGCCCAAAGTTCACAATAATTTAAAGTGCATTTACTCATGCTTTTGTAAGGCAATTTCCCTGAAAAAGCAGTTACCACTTGTAACATTAGGAGAGGAATTTATTTTGAAAAATCTCCAAAAACAGTGTCACAGGAATTAACTGTCCCTTTAAACATGGAATCCTCTGCTCTCCCAAAAGATCAGCCTTCTTGGAACTAATGGGATTAAAAATGACATGCCAAGGGCATATTCATTGAATTTGCAGGTTCTGGAATACAGCAGGCCTTAAGAACACAATTTCAGTTTATTTCTGGGGAACACCACTGAACACAAAACATTGAGTTCTGAGAAATGAGGAATAAAATACTAATATCCTGTACAGTGAAAGAATAAGAAGGAAGACACTTGAAATTTGGGACTCTGAGGTTATTGAGAGATGTACCTAAACTGAAAATTATCAGAGAGAGTGACAGATAATTGGAGGAGGGATAAATAGTGTCAACTCCAAAATCTGGTCTCCAAGTAATGATAAATAATGATGTGGCTTAAAAAAATTACTACATATTGATACTAAGGTGATGAAAGTTATAGCTGAAAGTATGGCAAACTAGTTGTGGTTCACTCTGGAATGCTACTTGCTTTTTCCCAGATAAATATACATCTTATAGGTTCACTAAAATTTTTACTACTCAAGGCAAGGGTAAGATTCACATCTCAGAATAGGATCATATTAAGCAGAGAATTCAAAAAAGTATACAACCAATTTTTTAATGTTTTATTTTATTAATAAATGCCAGATATAGTTTTGCTTAGTGCATAAGAGCTCTGACTGCCTGGGTTCAATCCCTCAATTTACCACTTATGGTGTGTGACTTGGGCAAGTTACCTAACCTCTCTGGGTTTGACATCCCCATGTGTAAAACGAGGCTAACATAGTACCTGCTTGACTGGTTCTTGGAATATTAAATGAATTATGCCACTTAAAGCACTGAAACAGTGCCTGACAAAGTAGGAGCACAACAAACGTTAGCTATTATGATTATCACTGTCGTTATTCTTCAGTTATTACCTGGTCAATTTAAACACCATTGAAATACATTGTGATGTGGCTCATCTGATTATCTGATTAAATTAGGTATGTAAAGTATATCATAATGAATGGCAGCAAACTGTTACATAATGCTTTACAGTTTTGAAGCGCCTTTCACCTGCATTATTCATATAATTAACATAAACTTCATACCATGTTTTTAAATTCCAGAACTTTTCCAAGAGCTTCTTAGGTTAGCTCCTTCAATCCTAACAATCACAAACTACCTTTTTTCTTCAGTAGCACATCAGTCTTCATGTTTATAGATACTTCATAAAGAAAAGCAGTGTGCCAACAGTAAAAAGTAAATAGTCTAGATGTCTCCCAAGATGGACCATGGCCACTAGGAATAAATCAAGGTCCAAGTCTGGTTCTCAGACAGGGAGGTGATAAAAAATGACTTTGCTAGCACACAAAGAACAAGTCTGTTTCTTAGCAGCACATTAACCAAGCCTGAAAGCCTGACATACAAAATCAGAATGCCAATCTACTTATTTACAACGAGATGTATTACTGTCACATGGACTGAAATAATTGCAGTGGCAAAACCAGCATATTCTTTCCTTTCAAGCAGATCTGTGGGGGGACAAATTATAATAAGGTTCTTTGCTGAGGGTGGAGTCCAAAGAAGCCGACCTAATCAAATGCTGCACAATGTTTAATGACATCTCTGTTAGGTAGCCCAGTGTAGCCCCTCTCCAATGAAATGGCCTTGATTTGCGGAGGAAAATGCTTTCAGGGCTACTACTAAAGATCTGTTTCCCTTGGAAAATGCTGGTGTTTGTCTCTGTTATTCTCCCCACCCCTTAATCTTACCAATTTCCTTTCTTAAGGATACTTCCTTTCTTTAAGTAGCTAATACTTCTAAGCATGTCCCAGTAAGCATACACCTGTCTCTTAAAGACATCTTTGCAAATACGTACTTTGAATCAGTAATTTTAAGGAGAATTTTATTCTAGTTTCTTGGGGGATGTCTCACTGTCATCATCATGTGTAATAATACAGTAACTAAATTTCTTATTTTTCCTTATCACTTCTATAGTGGAGTACTGGAATAAATTATTTTTAAAAATATGTGAATCTATATTAAGTGCCACCTTCATGACACTAGTTTCAAAGGAAAAAGAAAGGGCCTGTTTAACTATTTAAATTGGTTTTATGCCTTCTAGAAAGCATTTTAAAGCTTGCTATTCCAAGTGTGGCCCGTGTATTATAGCAGCAGGAGTCTCGCTCGAGGACTTGTTAGAGATGCAGGATCTCTAGCCCCACCCAGATGTCTGGAATCTGAATCTGTATCTTAACAAGATCCGTAAGTGATGTGTATACACATGCAAGTTTGAGAAGCCCTCCTTTAGGGCAGTAGGGCTGGTTCCACCTCTGGATGGTTAACTGTCAGGTTCTTTACCCCTCACAGATCTTGTAAGATTAAATTGCGCACTGCTTAGAGAATGCAATTTCCTTAACCATTCTTTGTAAAAGGACTGGGTCTGATTAATAAAGGTATTCAATATCTTCTTTAAACTACATACCATCAATTCATGGTGAGATTTATTTATTTTTAGCTTCTGCATAGACCTGTTTTTATGCTTATGAATGTGAAATATAAATTGTGGTTATAAAATGCCAAAATACCCAATTAGATGATGCAGAATCTATCATCCATTAAAATATATATATATTTACTATAAAACTCACAGCTGGTTTAACTTCAAAAAACTAGTTAATTCTGACAGAATTATGTGGTTACTATAGCATTAGGAAGGCATAGTCATAACTTGATTCAAATCATATGTAGATAGAGAAAAGAGGGTTTTTTTGTCTTTTGTTCTTGAGATTTTTTTCACAGAGTGATGTTTTAACAATAGTAGGTGTGACTGTGCTTGTCAGTGTATTATCTTCTTATAGGAGGATGCTAAGTAGATTATTACCCTTTAGAATACAAATCTATTGTGAGGAAACTTCAAGCCAGTTAAGAACTAAAAAATAAGAAGCACATATGCCCATAGATCTTCTTTTGCATGTTCTTCTGTTGTCTACCATGTGCTTAAACATGTCAGTGATAACAGATATTTTGCTTTGTAGGTGTCAATTTTAGTTTTGACTCTCAGTTACTGTGGAATTGAAGAAATTGTTTATCTCTCGTATCTCTTCACTGTAGCCAAATCTTGACGTCATTTCTTATAAATGTTTCTGTTTATTATACTGTGTTTAAAAGTGGAAATAAAAAGTATAAAATCTTTAACCATAGAAAACTTAGGATACAGTATGTATATGAGCCAGAGAAAAGTATGTTAGTGTTTAATTAAGGACTTAAATTTGGAAATATAACTTAACTTTTGAAAGTATAAAATCAACACTCACTTTCTTATTGATATAGTACGGGTCCAGGTCCTCCAAGGGCTCCGACACCATCTCTGGAGGGATGTCTCCGTAAATAAATGGAAGGTTCTTCCCAGCTTCCAAGTCACTATTTGGCTTTGGTTTGTTCTCGTCATCATTGTCTTGTTCTCTCTTGGGCTTTTTGGCTTTCTCTTCTGCAGCACGTTTTTCGATAGCAGCAAGAGATTCTCTAGTAAAAAGGCGGAAGCTGTCAGGCCCCGGGGGTACCAGCAGTGCCTGTGCCATCTTTTCATCCTGCACATTTAATTACGTGTAGCTTCTTGCATAAGAATTGCCTACCAAGAAAAAAAATGCACGAGAGTTAGGAAAGCAAGTGAGTGAGAGGGATTAAGAAAATCAACCAAGATGTCATTTAATGTTTCTTCGGGTGATTTCTTTGCTAGCATATTAAGAAAGGAATATTACTTTATTTTTGGTGAAAAAATTGGTTTCTTCTTCAATGCATAGACATCTTTTCTTTCTCAGTGCGCAGTAAAAACATTTTACAGTGTTCCTTTGGGGATTCATCTAGTAACATTAAAAATATAAACATTTTAGTGCTGCACTACAAATTTTAACCTGGGAGCATCATTATCCAATCTGATTTTCAATAAGTCAGTTTTATAAGTCTATCAAAGTCTGGTCTGAGACCTCTGAGCCAAAACATATTATAGTATACTTTGGTAAAAAGAGTAATGTCAGTAATACTTGTCAGTGAAATTACTTAAGGACCCGTCATTCCCCCTGCCACTCCTTTTATTACATCTTACTAGCTCTCCAAATAAAGAAATACAGTGGTATATGCCTGACTCATAAAATCTCAGAATAGGAAAAGAAGTTTTGCCTAATCTAACCACTGTCCTGGTTATCAGCATCATCATCATTGACCCTTGGTTCTCCAAACAAAGTCTGACCATCAGCAGCGACAGAGAAGTCAAAACTATTTTTTTCTTTTCTTTTCTTTTTTTATCCAAAGATTTTATTTGTTTATTTGAGAGAGAGAGAGCAGGAGCAGGGGGAGGGGCAGTGGAGAGGGAGCAGCAGACTCCCGCTGAGCAGGGAGCCTGACGTGGGGCTCGATCCCAGGACCCTGAGATCATGACCTGAGCCGAAGGCAGACACTTAACCGACTGAGCCACCCAGGTGCCCGCCAAAACTATTTTCTTTCAGCTTTTTACCCTGGATCCTTCTGAAGCATCTTCTGAGGCAATGCAGAATGTATTTCCTTTTCCAGTCTGCTGTTATTCAACTATTCCAAGACACTTTTCATATTCTTTCTGAGTCTTCCATTTGGTGTAGTGGTTAGAAGCATGGACTATGGAGCTAGACTCTCTCTGTTCTTAACCCTGGCTCTGTCATTTATGAGCTGTATGACTTTGCAAAATGTAACCCCTTAGTGCTTCAGTCTCCATTTATAAAATGGGGATGCTATGAGAACTGACCTCCCAGATTATCATAAGGAATAAATGAATTAATTTACATTAAGTGTCTAGAATAGTTTTGGAATTAGTAAGCACTGTGTTGGTGTCAACTATCATCATCTAATATCATCATCTAATTATCTTTATTCCGCGATTTCCTCTGTTTTGGTTTCAGGCATTCTCAAAATTCAAGCCACTCTCCTTTAAGTAAGGCCCTGACTTGGTGGAACCACAGCTGACCATGGAACTCCAGGAGTGGGCTAGGAAGTACAAAGTACAGGGGCGTATTCACACATGCCAAGCAACTGTCTGGGATTAGAAAGGAAAGAAGTCAGACACCTGCTCAATTCTTCAGGAAAGGTAAAAAAAAATTCTGCTAGAAATGTGACAGAACTGTCAAAAATATAAGAAACCGGGTTTCTTGTATTTTCTTGTATTTTGAAACATAAGTTAATGGTTATTTTATTTTGCATTGTGCCAGAAATCACATTTAAAAAATTAGGATAGAAAATAGAAACAATAACAACAAAATACAGTGAATACATCAGTCTCTTATAGAACAATCTACAACCATGACATCAGGATAATCATCAAAGTCATCTGTGACATTTTCCCTATGCCAACCACCCACCCTATCTCTGCCCCCACACTTATTCTGGTCTCCATAGTAGTTTATCCCTAAATGGCTTTTTAATTCTTAGCTGTTTAGTGCATGGATATACTAAGCTTACAAACAATGAGAAACTCTAGATCTTACAGCAACACAAGAAAAATGATATAGACTAAAAATGATTGTAGATCATTATATATGTTTTTTGAGTTTATATCTGAATCACTAGTTCCCTGGTCTATTCCAATGACTAAAGTATTTTTAATAGCTGTGTCTTTTCATTGAATTAATATTTGTAATATGACATTGTTATATTTTCTGCTACTCTATGAAGGTATAAGTAAGTTATAATATAAAATATCAGATGTCAAAAAGCTGTGCCATTTTTGGCACTAGCTCTGAAAAAGGACTTCTGATTTGTGGTGGGATGGGGATTTTTTGTTTTTTTGTTTTGTTTTGTTTGTACTCCATCCGGTGAATTTAGAAGGCACAAAATAAAAAGTCGGTTCATTTTTTTATAAAAATAGAATATTCTCAAACCTTCTAATTCAACTATTTATTTTGTGCCTTCTAAATTCATGGCAAATGGCACAAACTAGAATTAAAGTTTTTAGCCATTTTATGTCCATTTTGATGTCCACATAGCCCAACACTAGGCTGTATGGAAAAATCACATTTATACTTTTGAATATAAGGAGGAGTTTGCATATTAACTGCGAGCCTTAGATACCCAGAGACGTGTAATCTGCCTGACTCTCATCACCTTTCATGAACTGAATGGATAAGGTTCTTACCAAGTGCTAAATGAAAATGAAACAGTATGACAAAGCTATCTTAAGACATTTCTATGAAACATGGTTGCTTTCTCACGGGAGAAGAAAGGTTACTTTTGTATTTGAGCATTTAGTTAAACTAATTTTTGTTTCTTTATTAACAATGGAATGAAAAACATGCAGCAATCAGATTCTGAGTTCTGGGTTCATACTGAGCCTGTCATTAACAGTTTACTTATGACATTTAACTTTCCTCAACCTCAGTGTCATTCAAATACCTTACCATATATGTGGCAACACTTTGCCCTAAAGAAATAACCAGTTATACTCATTTAACTGGACTTTCTTGATTCCTAAGTTTTAAAATGAAATTAGGTTAAAAATATCTAAAGTGGAGATATTTTTAACAATCTGTATAGATTACTTTGATTTCTCTGAGATGACATGGAACAAGGTATCACAAAATTATAAAAACATATTTATACAGAAATAATTTTTTACCTTCCTGTTCACTTATCAAGGATTAGAACAAAGAATTTGAGTCTTGGTCAAAAAGAAGTAAAGAGGTCTCTGAAACTGCCACACTATTGTCTCTAAATCCTGAGGAGATAGGCCAGCTCCAGACTTTTGGCTTTTCCTCGAAGGTGAACTAAGGTTTGCCCAATATTTGGATAGGTTGAGACATTAAAAATCACAGCGAGGAGAGCTTCTCATGGCTTTTCCTGCAGATTTGCTGTTTAGAAACATCTCATAGTTCCATGGCAGTTCTATTTTAATTTTTTTTTCTTCTTCCTTCTTGTTCTTTGTGAGCCTATTATATAGACCTCTTACATAATTTTATATTCCTATTAGAGCAGAGTTTTAAAAATTAATTCCTACTGATGCTTTGGTGTGAGATATATATTATTAATGAATATATGTGCATTATTATTTATTAAAATATATCAAATTTAATATGCCAAATTTTCTCCAGAACTGTCCTTGCAAGGACAAAAAAGATAAAAAAAGACCTAAGGAGATGATCTCTTTGATTAAAAACCAAAAGTGTGTGTGTGAATGTGTGTGAGTAGAAGAAATGCATCCCTCTGTTAATCAATAAAAATACTGTAGTTCAAAAAACCCTATTATAAGATGGACCACAGAATTTTAAACCTGGAAGGATTAGGATCATTTATTCAAGAAATATTTATTGAGGGACTACTATGTATCAACTCTGTGTTTGGATTAACACCCATGGTCCCTGCTCTTAAGGAGCTGAGAGTCCAGTGTGAGAGATGTGGACACAAATAATTATAATACAGCTGGTTATTGTCTGAGCTCCATAAATGGGAGCAGTTTGTTCTGCCCAGGTAAGGATGGGGAGGGAAGTTCAAAGAAGTTTTCCTGAGGAAGTTTTATTAGACTAGTTGGGATTTGACCAACCCTTATGGTGACAGTAGTTGGGACAAAGTTGGTAGGAAGACACATCAGTAGAGACATGTTAGACTGGGAGACAGTATATGCATGGGGAAAAGCAGGGAGGGCCTGGGAAGAACTAAGAAATTCATTATGGGTAGAGACCAACCTGCTCAAAAGGGAGTGGTAAGAGCAAGGACTGAAACACTGGCAGGATATAGTCACCAAAGGTCTTGTACAGCACACTTAAGAAGCCATGGATGGGGAGTGATAGGATCAATTTGAAGATTATAAAAATGGTGGCAGTATGAAGGGTAGACAGGTGGGCTGATCCTAGAGCAATGATTTTCAAAGATTTGGTTTCAGGATCCTTTTATACTCTTAAAATACTGACAATGTCAAAGAGCTTTTGTTTATGGGGAACTTATCTATTCATATTTACCATATTAAAAATTAGAAGATTTTATAACTTTTATTAACATAGTAATAATAAGCCCTTGTATGTCTACATATAAAATATATTTTTAATATAAATAACTATATTATCACAAATTTTAAAAAATGGCTTGAGAAGAAGGAATTTATTTTAAATTTGGGCAAATCTCTTTACTGTCTGGCATAATGGAATACAGCCAGAGTGTCTTATCTGCTTCCAAGTTCAATCTGTTGAGATATGTTGTTTTGATTGAAGTACATGAAGAAAATCCTATATATATATATCTGTAGCTGGAAAAGGAAGGAGTATTTTACTTGTCTTTTCAGGCACTTGTGAATATTCTTTGATACACACCAAAACTCTGCAAATGATAATTTCCTGAATTAGTTTCAATGTGGAATCTGAAACTGTATCAGGAACTTTTTACTGATTTTGCCTTTTGGATGGATTTTGTACCTTCATGCATGGATCATTTGGAAAATATTGGCGCAGTGTTTTGCAGATTTCCCCAAATTTGACAAATTACATTAATATTCAAAAATCACATTTGTTAATATCACCATTAATCTCATGAGGAAAGTCATAATATATTGGGAGGCTGTCTAGTTCCCAGCGGCAGGTAAAAGTTTTCCAAAATTCCGATTTCCACTTGAAAGCTCCAGTTTTAACGTTGACAACGAATGCTGTCATTTGCTTTTCCTGAAGTGACAGGCTTTTTCTTTGTTCATTTTTTAGAATATATCTGCTAAATATCGGAGTCTGAATAACCATAGTTTGTCAGTTCTTCTTTCAAGTGAAAATGGTGTTCCATGAAAAAAAGAAAAAGTGGCTTATTCACCTCCTGACTCACAGTCACACAAGTGCTTTTCCTTGAGACAGCCATGGCACGGCAACATGCAGCAGAAATGCTTCATGTATTTTTCCAATTTCATCATACAGAATATTAAAAACACATGTTCCTTAGGACAAGATTTAATAAAATGAATAATATTTACTGCTTCATCAAAGACATTCTTGTGTAAACTGGCACTTTTTTCTTACTAAAAGTATGTGGTGGTGAAGAAAACAAGGATTCATCCTACACTTTGACGCTGCTACCTTGCTTCCTACTAAGGCATGAGCTGTTTCACTCCACGACTTTTGCGCTATCAGTGAAAAAGGCAAAGGTCATCTTGGTGTTAGTATTAGGAAAATAGTTTAGACCTCACTGCCCCCTTGAAAGGGACTCAGGAACCCCCAGTTGTCCGCAAACCACCCTTTGAGAACTGCCCTAGAAAGAAACAGACGGACAGCAGGAGTCTAAAGGAGAAGGCAAGGGAATGTGACTATAACTGTATTATTTAAGGACCTAGACATGGCAATGAGAACTGTGTTCAAGCCCTGGCTCTGCTATTCCCTAGCAGTGTGACCTTGGGCAATTTTTTTTATCCTTCATAATCTTCAGTTTCCCTATGTGCATAATAAGGATAATGATAGCAATGATAGCACATACTTCATAGAGTTAATATGACATTACATGAAAAAATCGTCCTAGAAGGTGAACACAGTGCCTGGAAGAGAGTAGGCCACCAATAAGTTAGAGAGAAAACAAACCATAGCCAGAGGACTGTATTCAATGCAAAATTAGAAGAGAGAAAATCAGTGAGATTTTATGATGTCTTGATATGTGGCTTGATGAAGACATATGAGGTAAAGCTCAATCCCAGATTGGTTTAAGCCACAAGTTGTCATTAACCCAACAGAGAAGTGGAGAGGGTTTGTAGGGCATGATAATAAATTCTGCTTGGGATTTATTTAGTTTGAGATGCCTGTGAGACAGCTGGGTATGTAATTAAAATATGGGTCTGAGAATCGGAAAGCCGTCTGGGTTGGGAAAATGTTGATTAAAGAGTCACTGGTTGAAACTGAAGATAAGAATATGCATTACACTGTCTAGGAAAAAACTGGAAAGATGAAAAGGCTGGACTCCTGTGACTACCAGTTTTTAAGGAAAGGAAAATTAGACAATGAAGTCAGAACAGTTAGATAGATGCCAAAAGAGGAATTTTGAAGATGCTAATTAAAAGGCATATATTGGATTTGACAATTAGTCAACTCCCTGCATTTAAAATAAATGAAGAACAGGCACAGAGAAGCTAAGTAACCTTCACTGAAACATCTACTGACAACACAAATTGTTGCTCTGAGGCAAAACATTTTCCACACATTCTATTCTTGACTGACTTTTCCTATTATAGTTGACATTTTTATCTTGAATCTTACTATTGTGTGATTTGATTTTAAAGATCTAAGCTTTATATAAATAACTACAGAAAAATAGATTTATAAAGTTCAATTCAGTTTTCCAGGCACACATATCTGTATGCTTTGATATTAACATAAGTTTCTAAAACTATATGAAACCAACAAATACAAATCCAAAGCTAATATTTATTAATGAATCAGAATCTGAAAAAAAAGGGCATGGTAAACATTTGGGATATGCCAGGGCATTACATGGCAAGGACAAAAGTATTATTTTTCCCATTAGTCATCTGGCCTGTGAGTTCTCATCTTGCCTAATTTCCAGAATAGCAGACAGTTTGGAAAATTGCATTGGTCTATAACCTGTTAATATCAATAGTTTCTCTCTCCCTTTGTAGGGATCTTTATGATTATGTTACAGACAAAAATCAATTAGTTCTGGTCTGTTCCCATGGAGACAAAATTATGTCAGAGGCTGTAAATTTGCCATCTTCAAGGATGGAAAACTGCTCTGTGTCATACAATTTGAGAGATCAGAAAAAAATTCCACAATGTATTTTTATGTCCTTGATGATGAGAGAGCAAATTTTTGGGGAAAGATTGGGTCCATTGCTGAGGAAAGGATCCTGTGTTTTCTTGGTATCAATGAGAGACTATTATAGGAAGGACATAATCTAAAAGACAAAATGGACTGACTACCCTTCCTTTGAATAAAGTTATTAATATTTTCTAAAGGGATTTTCATTTTGGGTTAATGATTATCTGGTATTTACTATATTTTTAAGTAGCATATGTGACAAAGAGAATAATAATTTATTAAAGGCATATACAGAGCATTTGGCGCACTCTCCACCACTGGACACTCTCCAAGGCAGAATTAAACATTATTTTCCGTATTTCAGAAGATTTTTGGAATAACATGTGGTTGGTGTGCTTACCTAACTAGGTGGCTTTGAGAATTAAACAATAGTAATAGATAAAACTCTATTACATTGTTGCTATGTCTCAGAGATAGGTTGGATAACTTGTCCGAGTTACAAAAGTAGTAAATCAAGAAGACAAGATTTGAACCCATATAGCTCAGGAAATAGCCTGGGCTCCAAACCTATGAAATGAGATTTTTAGTTCATGTGTTCTGAAATGGAATTAGGATAAGTCCACTACCTCACTGGGAGGTTACTATGTATACAGCCCCATGTTAAGAATGGAGTGGTGAAATCTAAGAAACAGACCAGTATAGTCATCACCTTTGTTTTTAATGTAGAAGATAAACAGGAATGGATTAATAACAAACATAAAACCCACAGCTAATGGATACACATTGATATATATTTTAAGTACTTTAGAGTTATTTGAAGATAAATTAAAAGCCTAGGCTAGCTTCTTATCTATCATTACCTCTTGCTCTCATTGTGGTGTCAAGGCATTATGCAATACTATTGGTCTGAATAAACCTACCAAGAAAGTAACTGTATAGCAAGGATATCACTATGACGTGGCCAAATACAAATGAAAATGAGACTTTCTCTGCCATTGTTCCCTTCCTGTTAGCTAAACTCATGATTGTCCACTCATAAATGTTATTTATTGATTTGCTAACTTTTTAATAAGAGAATCTATTTCTGTCTTTGTCTACCTGGACTCAATGGCAGACCTCTGAAAAAAATAGCTGAGTAGGAAAGCACGAACTCATTTCTGTCATCAGAACAATCTTTATCTTGGAAATAATAATTAGTTTCTAGGAGTTGATGTTCCCAGTGACTTTGTCCTTATCAGACAGCTATAAGCTCAGAGAGACAACTGCTAAATAATAATAATTAAGCCAACATTGTAATAGACAAATTGTTGGTTTTATTAGCTCTTCAGTTTTTCTACTGTATGTTTTCATACTGAAGACAATTTTGTGTTCAACTCCCCAACATCCATTCTACCCCAGACACCTTCTCCAAGCCCCTTGCCAATCATTGATTCAGGAATAGGCTTGTGGTCCAGTTCTGGCCAACAAAAGGTGAGGGGAAGCCTGTTAAGTGAGTATCTATAAAAGGTTTCTTCACTCCTAATAAAGAGACCAAGGAGGAGACAAAATTCTCTGTCCCCTGGACCTTATTGCATTGAGGTATGATACATGGCACTACTTCAGTCAGCTAACAACCAGAAGGGATGCCATTCTGAGGGCAAAGCTGACACACTGAGAGTTGCAGATCACAGAGACAGATTTACCCTTGGGCTCTTGACAGATCGCTCAGCTCTTGGACCCAAACAACCTCTGCACTGCTTGTTATATTCAATAAATATTTTTCTTGACTAAGACAGTTTTAGACTAGTTAGTTAGTTGCAGATGAGACACCAGACAAGTAAATACTCCTTGGTCAGTTCAAAAACTTGGCCAGTTCAGAAGCCAGCTTACAACCAAATACTAACCACATATTTGGATGTCCTTTACCCCAATGCAAATAGGTGAGCTATGCATCCAGTTACCAAATAAATATAATAAAATGCAAGTAATTACAATCCTGGTTAGTTTACTAAACATATGGGATGAATGTCTCTTTTAAAAGAAAAAGAAATAAAAAGCTGGGTTAGTTTATCTTTCTTACATCAATGGCCTTTGGCATCATTCCACTCCTGGAGGTCATCTCTGCCATGTTTCTAAGTGTTTGCCTCTTTGGAGGAACAAACTAGCAAGGAAGGAAGTAATCATTCTTTTGCCTTCTTCTTTTTTTTTTTTTCTTCTCCCGATACAACTGACCTTGTTAGCTAATAGAGATTTTAGTTTACCTTCCGCAAACACAAATTTATACCTACTGGTAGTGTAGATACCTTAGATAGTTACAGCACCTTTTTTTGGAAAAGCTTCAGGCCACTTCTGGGAATTATTTCATTTGTTCTTATACTATCCCTAGAAGAGATTCTGTATTTTTATTCCCGTAAGCCACTCTGCCACAAATCCTTGACAGATATCTCATCCCTGATGAACTCTGATGTGGCTTGGTGTCAGCTTTCTTGCTCCATAATCTGTGTAGAAAGGGAAACAGGTGAAGTTAGTCCAGCATCTTGGCATTTGGATTGAAATGGGTACTCTGGGTCTGGGTCTGGGTCTGGGTCTGGGTGCCCTGATGTGCTCAAGGAAGGATGGGGCCAGGAACCACTGCCAGGATCCTGGGGTGGGGGTGGGGCTCTTTTTTCTTTGGCAGCCTTGATTTAATTACTCTTTCTGAAGACATGCCAGAGCCCCAGAGCATCTTCCTGTTCTTTACTTCCTACTTCTTTTCCTCCCTCTCCCCTCTTTGCTCCCCCTTTCTTTCTTCTCTTCAAAAGACCAAAGAAGTAGACCACTGGAGTGTGTGGTCCACATTGGTGTTGTGGGTCATAATTCTAGTTTGTTTTTATCTCCTTTTCCTCTCCACCTAAAACCCCATCTGATTGGCTGACTAAGACAAGACCAATAAGCCTTATTCAGTGGCTTCTAAGAGTAAATTTTAGACAAGCAGAGATGAAAAACTAGCATGCTAAACTAAAGCATAATATTAACCTAAGTATAACAATCTGATGTCATATTCCTTTCAGCTATACATTAGCAATAACTTAGCCCAGTTAAACCAGTCATTATTTCAAAGGACAGACAATATATGTAATTTTTAAAACAGCAATTGATATTTATTTATTTATTTTAAGATTTTATTTATTTATTTGAGAGAGAGAGAGAGACACAGTAAGAGAGGGAACACAAGCAGGGGGTGTGGGAGAGGGAGAAACAGGCTTCTCGCTGAGCAGGGAGCCGGATGCAGGGCTCGATCCCAGGACCCTGAGATCATGACCTGAGCCAAAGGCAGATTCTTAATGACTGAGCCACCCAGGCACCCCCAGCAATTGATATTTAAAACAATGTTTACCTCAGTTCACTTATTCAGAGCTCATAAGCCAAACTGGTAATGGATTCTCACCAATAAATCTACCTTTACAATTTACTATGACAAGCAAATAAACAAACAAACCATTAAATCTCACCTTTTTCTTTTATACATGGTCTTTTAAAATCTTTGTCTCCAGATGAAAACTTACTCCTAGGCCACTAATCTTTTCTTTACTGTCATCAAAGTGATCTTTCTAAAACACATATCCTACCCTTATTAAAAATTGTCAGTGGCCTTCAGTGACTCATAGTCACTTTAGCAAAGTATGCAGGCACCTTTATGACCTTCCCTCTGCCTCTCCTCTCTTACCTTTCATTTGGTAATAGCACAGATCTAGCTCTGTCATCACTAGCTACGTCACATTGAACATGTTACCTAGCCAATCCAATTTTTAGTTTCCCATCAGATAATGGGGATTACAATACCTAGTGAAACAGGGCTGTTGTTTGAGCTAAATGATATATGTATTACACACACACACACATGCACACATGTGCACATGCATGCACACACACACACACCTGTAAGTCACTCATACAAGAGGTGGCATAAAGTAGGTTTTCCATAAAAGCTGGAGGTTTTAGTAGTATTAGAAGTAGCAAGAATAGTAATAATAATCTTAGTTATTACTATACTACTAATAATACCCATCAGACAGACCCATACATCAGAGCTTGAAATACTGATTTGTTAAATAAATGTATAGCCCTTCAGTAAATGTTCCCACTTCTTTACAGCCACAAGCTTAATAAATGCTGCTTCTCCTCCCCAGAACACAAGTAAGAAGTAAGGTTTAAATACCTTATCTCCAGCCTGACATATAATGAGCATAATGTTGAAAAACTAAAATGTCCATTTAGATATATTTCCAAAATATTTGTCATCTTTAGTCTGGGAACAGGGAGCGTATAAGGTAGGGGGGGTGAATATCCAAGGAAACTAAGAAGTTAAGGAGGAGCAGGAAAGTAGTTTGAGAAAGTGTCCCCAAAAGTTCTGATTTTCTTGAGTTCTCTCTCCTCTCCCTATTGTGAAAATCACTGATTCGTGGATCAGAAAAATTATATCCTATGGCTTGGGATCCAAATGGGAAAGATTTGCCGACCCCAAATATATGTGGGAAATAGTAGTGATTTCTGTATATGGCCTCATGCTTCAATTTAGGCCTCATACTTCAAGTTGCATTGTGTCTTATTAAGATCTCTGTCTCAGTCATCTTTAAGAGCAGACCATGGCTTACCAGGTTAACTAACATAAAATTGGCTTCATTGAGTTATTTAGAGAATGAGCATTCTTTAAAGTAGTTCTGAACTTCAGTTAGCATAGGAATCATTTGGGCTAGTTGTCAAAGATGCAGCTTTCTGGGTTCAGTCTCTGGAAATTCTGAAAAAGTTTGTTTGGGGCATGGCCCAGAGATCTGCATTTTAAGCAAGCTCCCTAAATGAATTTGGTGCAGGTGGCACGTGGATTACAATTTGAGAAGGCTGCTCTGAAGGAAATGAATAGAGGTTACTAGAAATTTGAGATGGGTACTTTACTTAGTCAAGGCTAGATTCAGCTCTAATGTTCCCAGTAAGTAAGAAAAAGTGGAAGCACACTGGATTTAGGAAAAAACAAAAACAATTCCTAAAAGCTGTGTATAAAAAGACAAACTTTCTCTGAGAACTAAACAGAGAAAAGAAATTTTGCTTAGGACGTAACATAAGGGACACTAGGTAACATGCTTACCAGATATCCTGAATGTAATTGCACAAAAGAGCCAAACAAGGTTAAATCAACTAAGTCTTCTACTAATGGCTAAAATTAATTGAACTCGGTGAATTCCATTAAGAAGGTGATGAAATAGGATGGTTCAGAGACTTTACTTTCAGATTATCTAATACAAGTATTGGACCAGGAGATCCCCCCCAAATTTTGAAATTATCTTCATAGAACTTCAGCATTTTGGAAATTAAGCGGAAGTTCTTCATGCCACAAATGAAGAAATGATAGCTCAAAGAACATGATAAGGCTTTACCCTGACAAGGGTAGGTGTCACCAGCTGAGGAACCTTGGACAAAGTTGCTTTGCTTTTAATTTTCTTAATCCATTTATATTAATGTTATTAATTGTAATGCTTATGTCAACAATTGAATTTTATAGAGGTGAGTTTAATTGTTTATATTCTTTTTTGTGGTATTTTAGTTTATCCTGACTATTTATTCTTTAAGACTGAGTCCCAGTGTTTTTAAAAAATTTTTGTCTTACTCCAAGTTCATTGTTTTTAACCATCATCTTTCCTCTTTATCTTTTCACTGTTTTTGGCCATTTATGTTATTTTCTTTTCTTTCAATACATCCGTCTTATTTTATACTCATAATATGATGTACCTGCTTTAGAATTTTCCAGACCAAAACCATTTCTGTCATGCATTAGCTGTAAAACTCTGGGGACGTAGTTAGCTCTTTGTGCAAAGGCTGAAGCAGATCCAAAGCCTCTTATTGAGGAACTCACACACTTTGCCAGCTGGTCTCTGGCAGCATTTCCCCACAGGGAAGGGGCAGCCTTCCATCTGGGTGGGAATGCTGGTTGGCTCTCCAGCGTCTGTAATCATCCTGCCCTACCAGCTCATCATTTGGTTTTAAGACTTGAGGCCCTTATCAAGGGGACAATTCCAAATGGCCAAATCACCAAGGTATTATGAAATGAAACATAGGAAGTTTGTCTGGAAAGTAAACCATACATCCACTCCTCTGGGTGCTCCAGAGATTCTCCCCGATCAGATTTGACCATCAGAAGGCTTCATGGTGATTCACATTAACCTAAAATCTGGTATTTGTTTCTCTGAGTTCTATAAAATTCATTCTTGCCTTCGCGCTAAAAATGTTGAGTCCGGGAGGCCCAGAGCTAAATGTACATTCCAAAAGAGTAACTTCATTAATCCACAGTCTTGACAGGTTTATCACCTCCATTTTGTCCGTTCGCCTTGTCTTCAACTTCCTATTGCACATGGATTTAAAAAATCATTTACCACTTCCCATCATACTTTTATAAAGAGATGGTATATAATAAATGTCAAAATTTTCTCCATGATTTAAAAGATTTATTTGTTCATAAGCATGAGTCTATGCTTCTTACAAATGAATTATTTTTCTCAAGGAATATACTTAATTTTATTATGAAAATAATTGTTAAAAACTGAACTGGGAAACCCACTATCCTAAAATTGAAAAGGAACTGTCAGTCCATCTATTTTCACCAGTTAAGTTTATAGTAGTGGTTCTTCATAGTTAGCATCAGAGTTACCTAGAAGGCTTTTTGTTTAAACATAGCTTGCCAGGCCTTACCCCAGAGTAGCTGATTCTATAGATGGGAGTGAGGCCCCCAATTTTGCATTTCTAACAAGTACACATGCTGGTGCTTCTGCCCTAGGAATCACACATTGACAATGACTGGTTTACAGAAACCATAATTTTATTTTATTTTTTTTTAAGTTAGAAATATATGTGCCATTAATATTGCTCTCATTTTTAGGATCTCTCAGAGATGACAGTCATAGCTTCTTCAGTCTCATTTGTTCATTCATTTAATGTCTTGTGGTATAATTCATCTGAACCCAGAACCTTGGAATGATTTATGGCAGTATTTCACAAAAGCCTGCAATAGCTTCCTGTCTCCCTTCTCCCAGCCTATTTTCACCAGCAGGCAGAGCAATTTGGGAAGAATGGAAATCAAATCATGTCATTCCTCTGACCAGAAGCCTTTAGGAGTTACCCAGAGAAAAGGCCAAACTCCTTACAGTTGCCTATCAGGCCTTATGATACGGGCTTACAGTTACCTAGCTGAACTTATCTCCTCCTGCTCTCCCCCTCCCTCACTGCCTCTTAGCCTGCTTGGCTTCTGTCTGTCCTCTGCACCTGCCAGGCACAGATACACTGTTCCCTCTCTCAGGAATGTTCTTTCTTTAGGTAGATGAATGCCTAACTCCCTCATCTCTCTCAGGTTTTGGCCAAATGTTTACCTTCTCAAAGAGACCTACTGTGCTTCCCCTCCAGCTTCTTACCCCATTCTGTTGGTTTCTAAAACACTATCACCTTATTATGTGCTACATAATTTACGTATTTGTAATGTTTATTATTCATGTTCTGTCTCCCCTGGGTAGAACATAAGCCTTGCAGGGGCTGGAATATCTGCCTTTTTTGGTCTATTTTGTTCACCAATGAATCCCAAGTGCTTAGAACAGTGTATGACACATAGTAGGTGCTCAGCAGACATTTTTTGAATAAACAGATTTTTAATTTTGGTTTCCCCCCAATATTTAGTAATTTTTATTTCAACCTACAAGTACTCTTTAGAAAGACTTGTATTCTACTTATGGCAGCACATTTTATAATAACAAAGCCTAGAAAAAACTGAAATGACTGCTAATAGGGGATTGGTCAAGTAAATAAAGTAACTTAGTTTTGTATCACGCAACCATTAACACGATAAAACAAACAAACAAAAATAAAAACAGCAATGAAAGCCAAATTCTCTATGGATACTATATTTCTTAATTATGTAGTCCTGTTTAATCTAGATCAAACTGCATGCATTGAAATCTTGTTTACCTCAAAGATAGTTGTATAAATAGGCTAAGCTTACTAGACTGTCTTTAAAACAAAGCAAAATGAAGACTGAATGCTTCACTCAAAGAATTCCCCACTCCAAAGTATCTTTGAGAAGTAATAATAATGATAATAAAGGACATTAAACACTTACTATACGATAGGCACTGATTAGCTCATTTAATCTTCACAATAACCCTATGAGATAAATGTGACTATTGCCCTCATTTTGCAGATAAAGGAGCTATAAGGTCCAGAGAGGATTAGTAACTTGTCCAAGATTACATGGCTAGTAAATGGTGCTACCAAATCCAGTGTTGTTTTTCTTTAGAAAAAGTAATCAAAGTCTCTCTCTCTCTCTAAAAATACTTTACCATCTGTTTCTGCAGTTTCATCTTACATACTTTCCTATATATATATGCTCTTCTCTAGTCAAACTCATCTATTTGCCGTTCCCTGAAAATTCCCAGTCTTTGGCCTTGGGCTTTCAAAAACATTCCTTCTGCCTGAAATATCATTCACCACCAGTCATTGCCTGTTAAAATCCTACCTTCACTCCAGAGTCAGAAGTGATTTTGCATTCCTCTAAACTCCCAGAGCACACACATATTGTTTCTAAAATTCATATAATAATTACAATATTCTATCTTCTGTTGTTCTTAAGGATGTGCCTTATTGCTTCTACATTTACTGTTAAATTCCTTGAGGAATAAGGATTACTATATTTCTACATTACTGTTAAATTCCTTGAGTCAATAAGGATTTTGTTGACTAGCTACTACAGTAAGCAAGAAGTTACAAATTTTACAAATGCCCTGTCCACTGTGGTAGCCACTGGCCAGATGCAGGAGTTGAGCACTTGAAATGTGGCTAGTGCCAAATCTTGAAATGATAGTATTTGGGCATGTTGGGTTAAATAAAACATAGCATCAATAACCTTAATTTCACTTGTTTATTTTGTCTTATTTTTCAGCACCTAGAAAATTTCCAAGTATGTTCTGGGTCTCATTATATTTCTGTTGAATAGTGCTGATCTGATATATCCCTTTCTTCTACCCCCCCAATCCTCCTCCAAGTGATGAAACCCATCAACAAACACATGAGTTAAAAAGGGAGGCAATCCCCTATTCTGATGCTCAAAAAGGGTGGCGGGCTGTCTCTGGATGGATAATTTTTCTGTTTTACTTGGTCAGATTGTTGTTTTTGTCCTTAAGTCATAGGATTTGGGACCAAGAAACACTATAGTGAAAAAGTTACTTTGTCCATAAGCAAACATTTTGTGTGGGTGTGTGCCTGCAGCACATGTGTTTCTGGAGAGGAAACCACATTTCAATATGAATCTAGCAAAATTATAGAAAGCTTTCTATTTTGAAATAAATTGGCATCATGGCAAACAGAAAGCAAACAGCATTCTCAGACCAGTAATAAATCCTTGATCTATAACATCGGGGTAACATCAGTGCCACCTTGGCCATAACAGAGAGGCCTCTGAGTTGCCCTCAGCCACGTTTCTCCTACTGCTTGCTGGTGCCTTGTGCTTTAGGCAGCTTCTTTCCAGGCAACCACAGACTGTTTACTGACTGTAATCAAAATGACAGCACACTGTTTTCACAACCGAGTGTTAAGAGTTGATTGCCTTTTTCACTTGGCAACCTGAGGGAACTTTAGAACTAGGATCTTGAGGTACAACTTGCATTCATTCAAGAGGGTGGTGCTTACTTTTCTACATGTTACCTGCATTCCTTTGAGGTTTAAAATACAGAGGATTGAGATTTATCTAGCCTGGAGCAGAAAGGTTGTAATCACTGCCTTCAGATCCCTTCTACTGGTAAACTCCGCTGGAGCACAGGTTGATTTAGGTGGGGCTGAGTTTTGGCTGTCATGTGATTCTTCATCCGTCAGAACCCAGCCATTTGAGGGACCTTCTCTAATTACCCATGCCCCACGAATAGATGATTATAATGCCATACACTCTGATCACTCTCAGATGGTGCCACAGAAGACAATCCAGCAGAATGGAAAAGTTTGATGTGCTCAATCTTTTTAGAAACAAGATTTAATGAAAAGGTAAGGAAGAGAGGGAGGAAAACAGGAGGGGAATGGAAGCTGCAATTCAGGTAACCTGTATTCTAGACTTGTGTTTGCCATCACTTGCTGTGACATATTGAACACTCAACATCTTAGGTGTTCATTGTCCACATCTACAAAAGAGAGGGAGAGGAGGAAAATTGACTAGCTCATTTGCAGTGCCTCTTTTGTTTCTAAAGCTCTAGTTCCAGTGTTCAGACTCTGGGACTCTGTACCAGATACACTCCAACATCCATCCCTCTGGGAGAGAATGATAGGTACAACAATAGTCCTGTACTCTGAACAAGGACTATTGAATACTAGACTAATCATGTAACTGAGCTAGGCTGCGCTATACCTATTAGAGGCTATCTTCATTTCAGAATACTTTGATGAACTATGAGCTTGCTCAGATTAAAACCGTGTTTTTGATGAACAAATACTATGAATGCCTTGAGTACAGCATAGCTGGGCGGTTGGTTGCTGAAAAGAAATATCCCTCACATCCTTTCAACTCTAGATATTCAATTCTGTGTACATGATTTCTTCATGTATTTTCTTCATGTAATTCTTATACATGTAATTTCTTCCTAGATGAGAAATTTATACAAATAGAAGTTTTTTTAAAAACTCACAAAACTTTGTCTAATTTTCAGTGAATATGACAAGTCACTTGGTTAAATTCCCTCCCAACCCTGCCAAAATAGGGGCTTTTGAAGTAAAGAGAAGCTGAAAATTTTTTTCTAGGATCTGAATTCAGGTCCCAAAATGTCAGCGTTTTTTTTTTTTCCCCCCAGCCACTGAGCACATCATTGGCACCAAAATTAGAGCAAGGGCCTGTGTGCACTGCCCTGATTCAGGTGTCAATGATGCCACTTACTGCAGTAGGAACACACAGTGGAAGGTCTCTGCATGTGAAGGCAGGAAGGATGCTGTTCAGTGATCAATTCTGTTGAGGCTAAAGACAACCAGAACGCCACAGGTAAGAAAAAATTACATGTGATGCAAACTTGTATTTCAGGCAAGGATTTGCAGCAACCAAACTGCTAATGAGAGCCAAGATGGGTGTAGCCTGTCCATCCTGGTTCTACCCAGGGTGGAACATCTAGCAAGTAAGACCCTGGCTAGAAAGGGCAACGATCATGAGGAGAAATGTAAAAGCTAAAGGGAGAAGATGCTAGAAAGGACTGAACCGGAATCTGTGATGTTCCTGCAGTGTTCCAGGTGTGCCCCCTGAATTATCTCCTCAAAGACATGGGTCATTCAGGATTCTGATAAAATTGCTTCTGCAATATTGGGCATTGAATTCACTAATTCTTCAAGTGACCCCCCCTTTTTAAAAAAAATTAATAGATCTCTTTTTTTAGAGCCGTTCTAGGTTTACAAAAAACTGGTTGTGAAGGTACAGAGTCCCCACATTAAGTGTGCCTTTTTATGCTTTAAATATTTAGCCCTGAAACTTTTTATTCGGGAAGAATTTAAGAGAATAAATAGAAAGTATTTTCTCAGGCATAAGAGTCTCTAAATTTAGCTTTCCTGAGAGATATGGATAGTTGAAAAAATGTGTATTATTTTATGATTAAATTGATCTCATAGATTGTTGTCTGAGACGTATCATCGCTATTGTGCGTTTAATGGATGTTTAAAAGAAACGTGCCTTACAGTGACTCAGAATAATTTTAAGACACCTAGTAAACAACGTGTCTAACAAAGGTATAAGAGAGAGTTCACTTTTTTGGCTTTGGTCGTGTAGTTTAACTCCTTTGTGTTAATTTGCATAAAGACCTGCATCATGATTTGGATGTGCTCTGCCGGTTTTTTATTTACTCCTAAGCATTACCCTTTCCCTTTTCAATTGTACTAAATGATTTTGAATGACAAGTTGAAATGCTTTTCCCTAAAGAATCAAGTTAGTTATCACAGTTGTCACCATGTTGGTGGAGGGAATGTTTATAGCAACAATAAATTTTTTACTTTCTATACTCACTGAATAATTTAAGGTGAGGCTTCTCTGAAAAACATTTCTTCTCTGGTTCAGGCTTTAATTCTTATTAACATTTCACTGGTTTGTTTTTTATATTTTCATTGTTTTCTACCCAAGTACTTTGTATATAAAGATAAGATGTCAATTGTTTTTAAGTAAATGATCCGATCCCAGTTTACGAACCCAGGCACTGTTTCACAGACATCCATCATAAATCTAGCCTCAAACATAATATTGTATTTCTTCTGTTTACTGTAGAAGCACCAGCCTCCTGACTTAAAATATGGATATTCTCATCTTGAGATTTAACAGATCTTTTCTCCATGGGGTAATTTTACTGAACAGGTTGACAGAATGGTAGAGGTTGTAAAGAAAGCAGAGTTAAGTAGTAAATATTAAATGATGTTTATCTAGAGGAAAGACTTAGGATATAATTTGCCCTGGAGGACATAGAAGATTGTTTTATTAAAGGCTACCGCAGTCTCCTCCCAGCTGTGGAAAGGACTGCGCTGCAAGAAGCCAACATAAAAAAGCAACTGGGGTGTTAACCCTGCAAATGTCTTCTTAAAGAGTTGAAAAAGCTGACTCACCTTGGTAATGGAATTCCTTTTAAGAAATGCAATTAATTATTAATTCCACTTAGCTATTAGGTTAACTCATTTCTTTCTTATAAATATCACTTTCTGAAAATACACTTTTAAATGTGTTTTGACTTTAAGAAATTTGTTGGTTTACAGATCTGCCTTTCCTCTCAGTCTGCCACAGTAGCAGTTTCAGAAATTAGAAATCAATGTTTTGTTTCCAGTTGGATGACCTGGACATTCAAAGAGTATCTTTCAATCGAAACTCTTATTTGATTATTTAAGACTTAATTTTCAAAGGAGCAATTTATGAGGTACAGAATAAAAAGAGAGCGAATCTCTGGTTGTACAAATTGTAGTTCACAGGTGCTTATTTCTGAGCATGCACAATTGTTTGCATTGTTAGTCTGCAAAATATACCATAGCCAGCAGCTGGGTCAACTTTCAAATAGAGGTAAGGGTAGGAAATTGGAGATTTGAAATATAAAACTGCTTAAACATATAGAATAAATACCAGCCTTTCTAACCAAGGAAGAAATAGGACACGAATGTATTTTTTGCTATTTTCCTAAGTATTTGCATAGTCTCTTTACCTAACACACTTCCACTTACTAGAATTTTAAAATTATTTTGAAAGTCATTTCTCGGCTATCTTTTACTTCACTAGCCAACCTTTCATTAGCTTCTCTTATTTTTCTCTGCCTTCCTTTAGTCAGCTCGTTTTCAAACCTGGCCACATATTTGAACTATACTAGCAGAGCTTTTAAACAAACACTGATACCCAGGCTCAGCCCCAGAGAATATAATTGAATTGGTCTAACATGGAGCCAGCATTGCTCTTTTTTAAGTTTCCCAGGTGAATCCAGTGTGCAGCCAAAGCTTATCATGTTGTGCCTTTTCTCTTTTCTCTCAGAATGTTTGCATATCTATTTCCCTTCAACTGTTCTTTTCTTCTGTTATTTTTTATTAGTGAGGTTTTAAAAATCTAATTTTTGTAATTTCTCATTTTTTTTTCTGATTTTCCATTTACTGGTCAAGAAGTTCTCATTCCAGGCGCATGTATCTGTTTTGTATTCTTATCTAATACTACCAAATTTTTATGTCAATGAAAGAGAATGCAATGTGATTGTGAATTATACTTTTGTCTGTTCTTCCAATGTTGATATAATAATATACTTTAATTTTCGGTATAGATATATAAGATTGATAGTGGAGCCCAACACAATGGTTGAAAACTAACATTAAGAATGGATTTACTTGAACTGTAATCATTGTTGGCTATGATTAAAGATCATTTAATATGATATTTGAGAACTTTGAGGCTATTTGGGACTCAAGAATAGGTAAATATCATTAAAGGATCGATTTTTGAATTTTAATTTAAAGACAGATTTCAGTAGTTTCAGAACAGGGCAGAAGTGGGAATATTACATATTATATCAACTATCATATCAGTAACATGATAATGACAGCAAGGGAAGCACTAATAGCAACAAAACTGGGGTAAAAAGGATCTATGATGATAATTAAAATTTGGTGACTTAAATATCAGCAGGAAAAACAGAAATATGGGAGGTAATGCATAGGATATTCAAGGGTTTGAAATGAATGTAATAGGAAAATCGCAGGCGGTTGGTTGAGGCCTGGAGTAGTAGATATGAAATATGAATGTTATTGTGGCTGTTGCCTCAAAATGCATTCAAGCCATTTCCTTTCCATCAGGTTTATTTTTCCTCACTGGTAAAAATACTGGTTGGATTGGCAAAAGGAAAAAAAAAAAAAAAAACCTGGCCAAACTCCCTTGGCTGTATCCTGCCTGTAGGTATGTTTTGTTGGATTTATCCAGTATTGTAAATAATTTGAAATAGATGACAGCATTTAACAAGAGGGAGATTTCTAATAAAAATCTGGATTTTTAGCTTCTTTGGAAAAATTGTTTGATTCATCAGTCTCCTAGCCCTAAGATGGAGCTTTCCCTCCTTGGAAAGGATATGGTTGTTAAGGCTGTTCAGTTCTGTAGTCTCAACCTAGCTGGCTTCACTCTTTTTCTTACCTACTCTGCCCATGTAGAAATTTGGAGTTGTTTCCCTAAGATTTATTTACAAGGTAATTTCCAACCATGATACAAGTTCCACGAAAAGAAAGTGCTCAACACTTCATTAGGTAAAACAAAAATAATTTACAAGGAGAAAAATAAATGTCACAAGTAAAAACACTGGGGAGACAGAGAAACTAACAGATGACTGGTTCTTAACTAGAGGTTTAAGCCCTTAAACTGTGTCCTGTTAAGCCCTATGCAAGAATATTTTGGGTTCTAGATCAGAAGCACAGTGTCACTTAGCAGTGATAATTGGGATTTAGTGAATTATTCCAGTCAGAGCTCTTGGGAAAGGAAAAGGACACAATGTTCTGTACAACCTGAGTAAGAATATTCTGAATATTAGGAGATTACAATTCCCCAAAGTGAGCTTCTTGGCAGAAAATGGCCAAAGTTATTTAAAGAGTGACTTCCCATCTTTGAATTCACCCTTTGAATAAAACAATATTCAAGCACCGTTTAATAATTTAAGGACCATCATTTCTTTCACTTTGCTCCAGCACGGAGCTTAATCACATGAAGGGCTCCCTATATGCAGTCTCCGAAAGGATGAAAACCTAATTGAATTATTACAGAAATAACTCCAAACTTTTAAAAGGTTTCTCTGAACTGAAACAACCCCTGAGAATTCCCTTACCCAAACCACCACCTGGCATATGTTTATATGCACTGTATTTGTACAGAATATATATATTTAACATTGTAAACCTGCTTATAAGTTACTTTGCAGTTGTTCTCTATTCATATTCTTGGGATGAAACGTCTTTAAAATTCTTTCTATAAGGTCCTTTATCACTTCAAATCCTGAAGAAAAGAGGTAGAGTATAAAAAACAATCAATCAATAAATAGGGCACATTAAAACTTGTGGTATCCAGTAGGCATTCATGTAGATTTTAAAGAATTTTTCTCCTGTGGCTAATTATATATCTGGGTGTAGATTCAAATTTTAGGTACCCAGAGAGTTGATACTTGTCAGGCAGTTCATAGAACAAAGCGTGTCTTTGCGTAATAGGAGAGCCAGATTTTCTTTATTACCATATTATCAAGTAAAAGAAAATTAACACTATTCTGCTCTGAAATAGGTATCTACACTTGTTAATATTCCATTAAAATGTATCCGAAGAATGTGTTAATGTTACCTCAGGGTGAAAAATATCATCAAGTAAAACTGAACTAAAAAGTAGCTTGCTAATCAAAGATAAATATATGATCTTGCAACACAAGCAATAATCCAGTTAGCTTTTCTCCTTCCCAAATTTTATAACTACCTCAAACAACAATCTACCTCAAAAAGTAACAGTTCAGATACCAGGTTCTATGTTGAATTGCCATTAAAGTTGTTTCTGGGGTAAAATTCAAGTGGAAGCAAAGATAATTTAGAATTGAAATTAATCAAAATTTTAAAATAGATCCTGAAAGTGCAGAAATGTACTGTTAATATCTTAAATTACATTTCAGGGGCAGGTAGGTAATTCATCTTCATAGCTTGGAGAATTTGTAAAACAACCATCAATATTAAAGTAGAATAAATAATATATTTTTAGATGCCAAACAAAACACTAATTCCCAACCTTCAATGAGTTCACAATGTTCCTATACATGAATGATAATGAGAAAAAGTAATCTGTACAGGCACTCATGCAAAGAAATTTCACTATCTAGTCACGTGTTCATTCTTTAGTGGGAAAAAAAGCACCTTTGTCTTCATATCCTTATATTTATGAGTGCATTCAGTTAATTTCAACCCTAAAAATAAGGAACCACAAAAGCTGGAGTTACCTAGAATCAAGGAAGACGGACTAACCAACAAATTCCAGGCAGAGCACGGTGTAATTGAGAAATCTTCCCTTAATGTCTTTAAGCCTCCCAAACTCTCAGCCTTCTCACATCTGTCTGGTCGTGAGCCCATTAAGTAATCTTGGCTACCATGAAGATGAAAATGACAGTGCAGTTACTTGAGTCTGTGTAAAGAGGCCCAGGGTGGTTGAAGGGCAGGATTAGGAGGCCTGGGGTGCTGAATGGCCATCCCAGCTGTAGCTCCCAAAGATCCCACGAGCACAGAGCTGTCAAGAGCACAAAACTGCACGTAGAGAAAACATTTGGAGGGAAGTAGGGATTTTGCAGTATATCCACAATTTCATTAGGCACAATTTGCCTTTCCACCTTTTATTGTATCATTAATAGGACTTAAGCAGGAGAGTTTGTGAGTTGATCACATAGCCAACACACCTGGTCATTTCTGGGATTTAGGCTCTGTAATTTGATGGCCATAGTAGAAATTTTGGGGTATTTAAATGTTCTCGGTGAAACCTAGATTTTCTTTGTGAATCTTCAAAGAGGACTTTTGTCTGATAAGTAGATCTGTTAAGGCACAAGTGAAATAAAGCTCCTTGCCCCTAATTTGTTAAAAAGAAGAAAGGCTTTGAAGTGGAGTCCATGATAATGTATCATTGGGCCAAAGAATGGTTTTTTAGAAGGTATTATGAGAGTTCTTTAAACTCACAGGAAATGCCCAGGATGTTAGCACTAATCGGTATTATTATAGGGAGCACATTTGTTTTTGTTGTTGTTGTTTCAGCAAGGGCATTCTTCCAGGATGAGAACTATCATTTTTCAGCTACAGAATTTCTTGGCAGTTTCATTCTGTCCTTCCTGTTGTGGTAGAAGATATTATATCACCATCACTAATATTGGGGGGCAGGGGAAGAGGGGAGGGTGACCATCCAGTCATGTCCCAGGATGTATAATAAACACTGAACAGACATTATTTATTTACACAATCCTGCAGCATTAGGTGCTATCATTCCTATTTTATAGGTGAGGTAATAGAGGCTTAGAAAGTTTAAATACTTTGTCATTTAATAGTGAAGCTAGGATTCAGTCTGTCAGCCCTGCTCTTCTTCACTTCTCCATATTGCTTCCTGGTCGTTTCCACCACAGAAGGAACTGGCCAAGGACCTTTAAAATATCTCTAGTCCTCTATTTTTCTTTTTTAAATATATATATATATATATATATATATATATATATTTATTTATTTATTTAAGATTTTATTTATTTATCAGAGAGAGAGAGAGGGAGGCAGAGGGAGAAGCAGGCTCCTTGCTGAGCAAGGAGCCCGATGTGGGACTTGATCCCAGGACCCTGGGATCATCTAGTGCTCTATTTTTCTATCTTCAGGTTTAGTGCACCATTAGGGGTAATATACAACAACAAGTGGTAATATAAATATACAATATACAAGAGTTAAAGATGTATCATATCACAGTTAAGCTGAGAGATCAATTGGTGAAAATCCAGGTAAATTAGAATCATAAGATTTTAAAAATGAGAAGTGTCCTTATATATTTTTTATTCTAATAACCGTACAGGCAAGGAAAATGCACTTCAGTGATAAATGGTGTCCTTTCTGAGGTGATAAAGCTCATTAGTAGAACTTGAATCAGAAACTCAGACTTCCAGCTCAGTGCTCAACCTATTTATCTGTAGTACACCGTTAAATTACAGTATTATTTGGGGTGCCTGAGTGGCTCAGTCAGTTAAGCATCCAACTCTTGGGTTTTGGCTCAGGTCGTGATCTCAGGGTCGTGAGATCGAGCCCCATGTTGGCCTTTTCGCTCAGCACAGAGTCTGCTTGAGCTTCTCTCTCCTTTTCCCTCTGCCCCTCCTGTTTGTGCTCTCTCTAAAATAAATAAATAAATCTTCTTTAAAAATTACAGTATTTTTCTTACAAATGAAGTCACTGTTAGATTCTTCTAAAGAGTAAGATACCCAAACTTACTTGATATATCACTTAATCAAAACAGGTTTGATTTCCAAAATTTTTCAAAGAGCCGGTTTTGTGAAGAACTCTGTGTACATATGCTCTTCACATCATGACTACATATATAGACAAATAAGAGATCATTGCAACTATACTGAAAAAATTGCTGATATCGAGGGCTAAAATATAAGCACCCATTCATAAATGTAAAACAGTTCAGTCAAGACCAGCTCTTGTGTTTACATAGCACAAAGTTACTCAAATTCAGTCCCCTGTAGAGAAGCATGAAATATACAATACACTGAAGCCAATTAACATCCATTTCTGGGAACCCTTTTCAAAGAAACAGTTTTCTTCATATCCTATAGTAGGAGTTCTTCTGAAATACACAAGATTCAGGGCTTTTCTCTGAGGCAACCACTACTTTATGTTTTTAGGGGGAATATTATTGATACTCAGTGTAAAATATTGAGAAATCAGTATTTTGCCATATCATTAGAAATTACAATTGCTTTTAAATACTCAAATTCTATCCTTAGGCCATTTTGACCAGTAATGACTGGAAACCCAGGTTAAAATCAGAGGTCTTTATTTCACATAGGACACACAGTACTTGGAGTGCTTGTGTTGAAATTTTTCCATGCAAATTCCTACCAGCACTTAATGCCTTTATCTTTGTCCTCATATGCTACATTACACCACCTGTTGTATTAAAAAATAAGAACTTTATGATATTTAAAACGCTTCTTTCAATTAATACCTACAGATTTTCTGCCAATAATTTCTTATTCCAAGTATGTGATTGCTAACTGAATGCAACACTTGTGGTTATGCTCTAAAATATTTTAAAGAAAACTACAGAAAATATATGTTATAGATAAAGTAAGTAATTGTTTTATGGCACAAGTGGCTCTCCCTGGTAATTAATAATAATAATAACCAGTTGTTAAATCTACACAGAAAAAAATAAACAGAAATATATCAAGCTTCTGAGATAATTCATCAAGAAAATATAATACCCTTTAAGTCCATAAATTTAAAGACAAATATTTAATATAAAAATGAACATATTAACATATAAAAGAAATAATACATTATGGAGCATATAGGGATCACTTTATTATTAAAAGGTTAAATCTCTTTTTAGTGGTTAGTATTGGTTATCTTCTTCCCTCCATGAAAATAGATTATTATACCTCTATATTGTTATCACTCCCTATACACATGGCCCCTCCAAAGCTGTTAAATAAAAGACTAAAGCACAAGAATGATAGTTCCAATTTCACTATACATTTATGTTTAAAAAATACTGGGCACACTGGACATTCAAATAGGTGATGTACAGCCACGAAATCATTAGGTCAGCTTTGTGCAATAAAAAATATTTTCCTTGAATACAATGAATCATAACAATCTGCATGGCTCAAAAACACGAGATCAGTGATGCCTAGTCTCTACCATAAGTCACCATTTCTAGACAGAGGCTCTATTTCCTTTGAGAGATAAAGGAATAGTAAGCAGTGTACACATCAAATGATGACTTCGGTTCCTGAAATTTAAATTAAAACAGCATTAGGTTAAAAATAGCAGCATGAAGATGATTTTAAAATAAGAAAAATGATCTGGTGGCTAGATTCTATGGTGCAGATAATTAAATGTTTTGCCAGCTTACCTGATAAAACAGAGCTTGACAGATCACAGCATAACAAAGCCCCGTATCCAAGATGGTTAGAGTATAAGGTGCCTTTCTCTGCAGTTGTTCAGATTTTTGGCCACAGAGATTTACAGATTAATTACAGTGTTTTTTTCTTTGCTTTCTCTGTGGACAAGAAAACAAAGAGACCTTTCCAGAATCCTCTCTGCTTATGCCTCCGCTTCCTGTTCTGAGATTCACTCTATGGTACCCAACATATATCAGAAAACAGCTTTGTGGGGGGGGTGGGGGGGTGGGAAGCTGACAGCTCTCAACATGGTACCGCCATCTACTGGCAGACACACAAAATTGAACAAAAGGAAAAACATCCTCATTATTCTTTATAAGGTAAAATGTAACATCTCCCTGCATATGAGTATGTACAAAGAGACTCTTTCCCATACTCACTTATTTGTACCTCACCAGTATTTTGTAAGTTTACAAAGGTTATTCACTCATAAACTACCACAATGAACATAAAACCTACAAATATCTGTTTGAAAATTACGTTTTTAGATTACCTTACACCCTGCAGGTAGAGTTCTGCAAAAATCTCTCTTGTGGTCTGTGCTGGTCTTCTGAAAATTTTTTTCTTCTCACGGGATGGATTATTTTCCAAGTGAGTAATCTGACTCCTTAAAGAACAGTGTAATACACATTTACTGATAGTCTTTTGTGTTGCTTTTGGTAAAACATTTACAAGAAACAATATCTGAATGTAGAAAGGTATTCTAAACCTTAGCAAGGTCTAGCTAAGTTAGATCTGTGGATTATTTTGGTGTGTGTATATGACATGAGGAACAGTTAAATTCACCTTACATGAGATAATTCAAATCAATTATATCTATGTCTTTAAAATACTTGAGAAAACATTGTTTATAAGAATCTTGAAGCATGCAATACATAAGCAAAATGAAAATGATTTTTATCAGTTTATTAAAAGAGGTTTGTCATGAAACTGCTATTCATTTTATTTGACTTTTTATATTTACTTTAGAGCAAACAACTATAATTTTATTAGTTTATCATTAATTAATTAAAATATATTCATATTGATGGAGCACCTTAATATATGTTAAGTGCTGTATTAGCTTTGAAAAGACAAAGATAAAAACATACGGTGCCTGCCATCAAGGAGCTTACGTATAATGGAGAGACAAATATAGCAGGTACCATATTTTCAAGCTATGTGCTCAAGGAGTGTTATTTACTTTGTTTTTAATTCCAGCCACATTTTGCCTAATGGCAGAAAATAAATCTAGTCAGTTAGAGGTAGACTGAGTCACTTGAGGCTGTTCCCAATGATTTCAAGTTTATACTAAACCAATGTACAGTTTTCCTCTTCCATCTTCTTACACAGGGATTGATTTAAGTCCAGGAATGCTCACATATGTGGAGAAAGAAGAGTATGGTTCCCAGCCTCCTGCTTTTCTATGTGGGCATCCAATGAGGTGTAGAATCCTGTATGATTTTTGGGCACCAAAATCCCTCCACATGGACATCTACCAACGTGCCCGCATTCCCCTTTGGTTCCAGAAACACCATCCATCCAATTTAGCATGGCAGCATCCCCTCTTCATAAGCATTAGCTACCTCAGGTTTGTCAGCTCTTCCTCTCAGGTAACTTTTGTTCCTGTCCTTGGGGAAGGAAGGAACACAGCTAGCAGGCTTCCAGGGTCACTCTGGGCTGTAAGTGACTGATATAAGTCCCACATCTGAGGTACTGCACACACCATCTCTGTGTTGTTTCCATCTCCTGGAGCATGGGTGCTCTGTGGGCTTCAGACAAGTGAGGCACAATCTCTGCTACCCTGGAATATTCCAACTTCTCATCTCTCTACCTGTTTAGCTAAACCTGGGTGAGCAAGCTATGTAGGGGGCCCCATCAGAGACCCTCTTCGGTTGGGCTCCCTTGCTTCTTCCCAAAGTTCCTTTCCAGCCCCCCCAAAATTTTGTTTGG
This sequence comes from Leptonychotes weddellii, assembly GCF_054177405.1. Taxonomy (NCBI): domain Eukaryota; kingdom Metazoa; phylum Chordata; class Mammalia; order Carnivora; family Phocidae; genus Leptonychotes; species Leptonychotes weddellii. The sequence goes on along the minus strand of NC_138371.1, from coordinate 60,542,869 downwards.
ATCTCTCTTCCATCTGTGCCAGTAGTAAACTGGATCCACAAGTTTTCCTCTCATATCTTTTTGTCTTATGCCTAATGTATTAGTTTTCTAGGGCTGCTGTAACAAAATACCACACAGAGTGGCTCCCACCAACAGAAATTTCTTGTCTCACAGTTCTGGAGGTTAGAAGTCCTCAGTCAAGGTGTCAGCAGGGCCCCGCTCCTTCTGAAACCTGTAGGGGAAGGCTGTCCTTATCTCTTCCAGCTTCTGGTAGCCCAGACGTTCCTGGGCTGTGGCATAACTGCAGTCTCTGTTTCCATCTTTCCATGCTGTTTTCCGTACATCTCTTGGCATAGTCTTTCCTCTGTGCATGCCTGTCTCTGTGTCCAAATTTTCCCTTTTTATAAGGACACCAGTCATTTTGGATTAGAGTCCACCCTAATGATTTTTATGTTAACTTGATTATCTCTGTAAAACCCTATTTCCAAATAAGGGTATTTTCTGAGGCCCTGGGGATTAGGACTCCAATATACTTTTTTTTTTTTGTTTTTTTTGGCAGGAGGGTAGACACAATTCAACTTATAACACTTAAGACCAAAACCTTTTAAATTTAAAATGCAAGAATCTGATGATTCTTTTCACTTACGAAATAATAGCTTTGGTATCTGGCCAGAATTTGGAGGGGAGTGGGTGGAGGGAAGATCTTCAGGTAATAGTGAAGAAATTCATTAATAATAACAACAATAACAAAACCCAACATTTATTCAGTATTATGTGTCAGATACTCTCCTAAGCACTTTGAGTATATTCACTTAACCCTCACCTATAGGAAGAATTATACACATTTTACAGATGAAACAAATATGGAGTGAGGTAAGAACACATTAACTAGTACTTCATATATCACCATGCATATGACACCAATATGCACTGAGTCCTGGAGAAGCATAAAGGAAATGATCTTTTATTAATTTAGACCACTGCTATTCACACATTTAATGAAAATTCATGACATTTTACTATTTCAGTATGTAAGTTTTCTGTCATGAAATATTTCTATTTTCTAGGAACTTTTATGTTTTTTTTCTAGTCACAGCCAAATTATCCTTGCTCACCACTACTTTACTAAATGTTCATTCACTCTGCCAGTCCCTAGCACCCAATGCTAATTTCTCCACCAGTAATAATAATTAGAAATATATTCATTCTGATGACCAATTTTGGGCATATACTCAAAAGAACATATACATATACTCAAAAGATTTTTCTGATAGTGTTTTCTGAGGAACTGATCACTGTATGGGTATGTATGTGTGTATGTGTTTTAAACTATTCTAAGGACAATAAGAATTATCATAGGATGAAATTTTGAGGAAGAAAAAAATGCAGTTCTATAACAAGTAGCATTATACAAATTTAATAGAATTATTACAAATTTAATAGAATTATATAACTATAATAAACAATATAAATTAAAAATATAAATAATGCCAAATTTAATAGAATTTGCAGGTAATATTAGTCTCATCTGATTTACATATTCATTGCTAATATTTTTAATTGCTTCACTAGATCTGCCTATGAGTAACAATTATTATTCCAATGTCCAAACCTAATTTAGAATTCCCTTTAAAGTTTTTCTAGATATCTCCTGCTCTTTTCCATCCCTACCTTACAATTTGGAACAGTGGTCCCCTAGGTCTAGTCCAAATGCAAAAATAGTATAAATGTAAATATGAAGAATCAAGACAATGTATGGAGCTAAGGTAAATATATAAATACTATAATCAATATCCTGGAGAAATAAAAATATATTGCATCTATGAAGTGGGAAATGGGAAATATTGGGGGAATAATAAAATATAATAAAGAGTGCTCATAAATTACATAAACCATACATAAAGCAGAGGAAAAATAAGTAGCCTGAAAGGAAAAATTAAAGACATCTCTTAGGAAGTTGAACTAAACACAAGGATATGAAAATACGATAAGAAAAAGAGCATCAATCCCAAAGGGAAAAAAAAAAAAGTAAATGTGTTACAAGAAAAATTTCCAGAAATTAAAAGACTCACTAAAAATTCACTTTATGATATAAAGGAGCACACATTGAGATGCATTATAAAATTTCAAAACATAAAAGGTAAGAAAACAAAAAAGAATCAGATCACCATCAGACTTACTAATAATAAGTGTTAGTAGGAAACAAGGAAGGAAGGATATCAAAAGGTGTAGAGAACATTGTTTTATAGTTTTGTTCCCAGCCAAGCTGGAAAATCACATCTTGTATGAGAACCAAATAAAGGTATTTCAGATAATCTAACCAACAAAATTTTAGATTCTCTCTGTCCTTTTATGAAAAGTCATTTGAGCATATATTCCAGCTCCCCTCAACCAAAAAAAAAAAAAAAAAGGAAAGGAAGGGAAGGGAAGGGAAGGAAAAGAAAACCAAGGAAGACAAAGACATGATATCCAGAAAACATTCAAATTCATCTGTGAATCTGCCTAGAGAGGAGTAGCATCCTATCCCAGAATCAAATTTTTGTGGAGGCTGAAAATACAATCATTCCACATTATAAGGTGAAAACAAAGGCTATCCACAAAGGAAATCTGTTGTAAGTATCAAACACAAATGGGATGATTAATTCCTTTTTGTCGCCTATTGATGTGATAGATTGCATTAATTCATTTTTGTTTTTTGTTTTTTAAATATTTATTTATTTTGGGGGGGTGGAAAGAGAGCACACGAGCGGAAGAGGGAGAGAGAATCTCAAGCAGACTCTGCTCTGAGCGTGGAGCCTGATGTGGGGCTTGATCTCATGACTCTGAAATCATGACCTGAGCAGAAACCAAGAGTCGAATGCTTAACCAACTGTGCCACCCAGGCTCCCCGCATTAATTCATTTTTGAAAGTTGAACTGATCTAGGCTACATTTTAGTAACTAGTTTGAATAAGACAAGAAAAACAAATGATAATTATTGTGCCAATATACCTTAGAGCAAAAAGAAAAATAAATGTCAGTAAAGAGATCTTTACTCTTTTTTTGCTAAAGAAGTTCATTTTATGTGAGCAGGTTTTATCATTTTAAATACAAAGGAGAAAAGGGAGAAGTGACCAGAAGAGTGATATAATTTGCTATGATTCTAGCTTCATTGTGGGTTGTATGCTTTCCTTCTGCAGATGGAAGAACAGGTGATTTTCAGGTCTTCAGTAAGTGGGTCCTGAGGTTTAGGTAAAATAGTTATTGGTTACAAGTATAGGGCTTCTGGAACCTTAGTGGTATTTGACAACACTTTGTAAACATATCCTGCATAAATCATAGAAATTCATAATAGAATAGAACTAATAACCTTCAGTTAGGACTTTTGAGTTGGTCTCTTTCTTCCTTCAGTCTCTGGTTCCTCAGGATCTTCGAAAATTTTGTGGATAGAGCTCTAACTCTAGGGGCTCTGTTTTAATTTCATAAGCTTTCATAGCCAAATGATACTTTTTCATAGCATCTATAAACTTTATGATAAAATTCCCAGACCCAGGCCACACTTTCCTGTTTCCTAGACTTATTTCCAAAACAGTGTTTAAAGGAACACTATTATCCTGTTGGATCAGTGAGGTACCATTATATACCTACCAGAATGGCTAAAATTATAAAGGCTAATACTACTAAGTATTGGTGAGGATCTGGAGCTACAGAAACTCTCATATACTGCTCATAGGAATGTAGATTAGTACAATCACTTTGAAAAACAGTTTGGTATTATCAACTAAAGCTGAACCTAAATGTAGCCTGTGAGCCAATGAGTTCTACTCTTAAGTATACATGATAGAGATGTTTGCATATATATAAGAATGTATAATACAGGAGTACCCAACATTATTGAAAACTGTTCAAAGGAGTAGAATCACAACCTCCATCAATAGGAGAATGGATAAAAGAATTATGATAGGGCGCCTGGGTGGCTCAGTTGGTTAAGCGACTGCCTTCGGCTCGGGTCATGATCCTGGAGTCCTGGGATCGAGTCCCGCATCGGGCTCTCTGCTCGGCAGGGAGTCTGCTTCTCCCTCTGCCCCTCCCCCTCTCATGCTCTCTCTCTCTCAAATAAATAAATAAAATCTTTAAAAAAAAAAAAGAATTATGATATATTCTTAATCCATAATATTGTACACAGATGAAAATGAAGGAACTAAAACTATTCCCTGAAACATGATGAATTTCACAAATATGACACTGAGCAGAAAGAAGGCAGACACATGTAAATAAGACATTGTGATTATTCTTACTAAATTTAAGAACAGGTAAAATGAATTCTAATACTAGGAGTTAGATTAGTGGATCATCTTGAGATAAGGTAGTCTTTGGCAAGAATCTCATGACCCTGAAATCATGACCTGAGCAGAAACCAAGAGTCGGATGCTTAACCAACTGTGCCACCCAGGCACCCCGCATTAATTCATTTTTGAATGTTGAGAATGGGGCTGATCTGGGAGCTCGTATAATTTTATTTCTTCACCTGGGTGGAGGTAACACAAGGATTCACTTCATGATCATTAATTGAGTCCAACATTTATGTTTGGGACATTTGTTTTGTATGTGGGTTATACTGAATTTTTTTAAAAGGCACATTAAGGGTTTAACAGTTCTCACTTCTCATGGGAGGAAGGAATGAAGGATGAAATCTATGGAAATTTCAGGATTTGCTCTGTATATATTTCTGTTCTGTTTGAACCTTGGGCAATTACATGTGTGTGCATTATTAGTGTAATTTTTAAAACATTTAAGGTATTAAAAAGACATTAAATATACACCTTCATGCCATTTACATTTATCTCTCAGTTGTTCCCTTTTGAGTCTAGAATGGATCCTTTCTGCTGTCTGAAGAGATTCTGGAACCTGCCTTCTTCTAGAAGGCCTCATTCATGCTTATATTCAGCTTCCGGTGCTTCTATCTTTAGTCACCTTCATAGCAAAGCTACCTACTACTATGCTTGCATTTATTTTTATTATTATTAAGTAAACATAATCCACATTATGTTCTCTGTACCTTTACACTTCAGTAGTCCATTTTAGATCTTAATCTTCTGCTGATAAATACTGACACTAACTCATGTTTGCCAGTGTTTCATATATAAGGTGTTGTAAATTATTAAAAGGAATATGGTCTTCTTCTGATAAAAGATAATGCAATACTTTTACATTCATTATGTCTTTTATTTTTACTTTATAACATCTCTAAAAGTTGAGAAGTATAGATACTTTTCACCTTTTTTTAAAGATTTTTAATTAATTTATTTGAGAGAGAGAGAAACAGCGTGAGAAGGGAGAGGGTCAGAGGGAGAAGCAGGCTCCCCGCTGAGCCGGGAGCCCGATGTGGGACTCGATCCCAGGACTCCGGGATCATGACCTGAGCTGAAGGCAGTCGCTTAACCAACTGAGCCACCCAGGCACCCCACTTTTCACATTTTTAAGGTGGTAAAAATTGGTACAGAAAAGCAAAATTACATGGTGGTAAAAATCAGTCTAAAAAACAAGATAATTGTCAATTTAAAGTCTACTCAGTAGACAAAGTGATTTTATATCAAGGACTCAAATATCTCAGATACAGTAACTGTCAAAATATTACCTATAAGGTATCCTTTGATTTAGTAATATTAAAATATTTTACCCTTATTATAAAAGAGTAAAAAATATTCCATTTTCAAGTGGTTTCCAATATAGATTCCCCTCCATGTTGTTGCTATACAACTATGTAATTGCAATTTTCAGAAGGTATGTTGGCCACTATGCCAAGAGTTGCTATTCCCTCAGTTTGAAATTTCTGTCATTGCCCTTCTCATCCACATTTCATTCCAGCATGTGGCCAACTGCTATTTATTCTTAAAGACTCAGTTAAGATAATGAACTTGATATCCTATCCTGCTCTCTCCATAAATGATTTACAAATGCTCATCTGCATTCTTCAGAATATATGGGTAGCATTATGTTATTTGGTTATATTTTGTCATATTGTATGGTAGTATTTTTCATACTGCATTGTAAATGTTGGCTTATCTGCTTCCAGTCATCCTCTTCAACACTCTTATACAAGACTATGAGGTCCTTGAGAGCAAGCATTTACCTTTTTACATCCTTTTCTTTACTAATATAATGCCTGGCACATAGCACATGCTCAATAAATATCTGTTATGCATAGGATGGTATTGTGTGACTATGCATACCTTCGTGTACTAATTACCTCTTCCATTCAGAAAGCCAGTAATGAGGAAAGCCTTGTCATCTAATACCAGAATTAGCATAAGATTTTACTTATTTTACTTTGTTTTTAAAAGGTAGGCAAATTTATTCCACCTCACTAATAGTGTAAAACGGTGGTAATCTATACCTAAGTGCAAGGTATCAACTTGACTATAACTTTTCAGTATTATCTTTCATACTATTGTTCAAATTATTAGAAGTGAGAATGTGTCATCCATTCAAATGACTAAATACTCTTAGATGCTTGCAAATGCCCATTGTTTACCGTGGGGTTTCGTTAGGAAAAGACAGATGTGAAGCAGATATGGCCAGATACTGGAGATAGACTTTTCTGCTTCTCTCAGGAAAGATCACTGGATAATTACCCATATGCACACACACTCTCCACTCTAGGGCTTTGTGACTAAGCAACAGGCTTTTTTTCCTACACAAACTTTGTTAGTATGACACTGTCAGACTATCAGATCAGCTAAGCTAAAGGGAAAAATGCAGTGTTGTTTTTTCCATGAGCTCTTCGCATCTAGTACTAATTACAAGCAAGCACTTAGAAAATTCATTTATACAATCTCTCATTCTGCCTTCTAAAATTTGGCTCATGCAAGTAAGTATGTCCAAATCTATACATGATTAAGTCAATATGGAAAGAATTAAAATTTTAATTTGGTAGGCTCTCTTTCATTTTTGAAAATATTTACTTGCCCTTACATTAAATTTTTATTGTTTAACATTTTTTGTTGTTACCTCAATAAAATAGGAAGCTAAAAATAGGAAACTGTGCTTAGACAATATATCTTCTAAGTCTAGAGAGTGGAACTTTCTGAAAAACTTTATTTTATGGAAGCCTATAAAAACTTTATTTTATGAAACCTTTTATTTAGATTATCAATTTTAAAAGAGGAATTTAGCCCAAAAAATCCCTCACAGTTTGTATGTTCATTTTATTAGTGGAGGAAAGAAATCAAAGGAATTATTTTTTAATCAGTTTAATCACAATTGAAATTATATATTCATATTTCAGAAAATTACTCTTAAGTTGTTTACAAAGGTAAATAGGCTAATGCAACTTTCCAATGTGCTGTGGACAGGAAGAGTAGTTGTTAAGAAAAGTATGAAGATGGGGGATGGCTGGGAGGGATTGGAAGATGCTAATGAAGAAAAATCTAGAAAAGAAGCAAGACACTCCATCTAATAGACGGAGGCCAGCAGGAAAGGCATAGAGAAACATAGAATGTTACTGTTGTAGACCTGAGAAAGGTAATGGTATGCATGAGCTGATGAAAGTGGAGATAGACAAGGGGCGACTGGGTGGCTCAGTCGTTAAGCGTCTGCCTTGGGCTCAGGTCATGATCCCAGGGTCCTGGGATTGAGCCCCGTATTGGGCTCCCTGCTCCGCCTGCTTGTGTTCCCTCTCTCGTTGTGTCTCTCTCTGTCAAATAAATAAATAAAATCTTTAAAAAAAAGAAAGTGGAGATAGACAAAAGAATTCGGATTTGAAAGATATTACAGAGTTTATGTTGTATATATGAATTTCAGTCTATGTTCAGGTGTGTGAAAAATAATATTGATGATAATTTCAACTTCAGTGATTACCAGGGCACCTCTACCCATCATATCAAAGTTCCAGAGTCTTGCATGGGACTGGGCATGAAGGTGGAAGTGAGGGGTTCAATCTTTGGTCATATATTTGTATAGGTTGCAATAATTCAGTTATTCAGTAAATATTATTGAGTGTCTGCTGTTTGCAAAGAACTGCTTTTGGTGCTTGGAACATGTCAGTGAACAAAACAAAGATCCCTGCCATCATGAAGCTTGTTTTTAGGGGTGGAGAAGATAGAGACAATAAATGATAATCATAATAAATTAATTATATGTTAGAAGATGATTAGTATTGAGTAAAGAAATAAAAATTAAAATGTACTGAAAGGGATTAGAATAGTCAATGGGGTAGGAGGTTGTAATTTTAAGTTGGGTGATCATACAGAAGGGTTTATTAAGATAACATTTAAGCAATGGCTTGTGTCTTTGGCAAATTTTGTCAAAATATTTTATGAAGCTGGGAATCTAGGTGCCTGGGTTACATCTTTTGGATATAAAAGTCAGCCATTCCACTTTAAAGTCTTATCCCTCTCCAGGCTGGTACTAGAGAAGAGGGCCCAAATTCCTGTTTCTCAATTACCTACTGCTCTCAATCTACACATCATTTCAAGGGATCTCTGTTGAAACCTCTCATTTTCAGTTGCTTCTCTAAATTTGTCTTCATTCTTTCAAACACTAGCCTCCTCCTTGTTCCTTCACACTGTGCTTTTATAACCTGCTATTTTCTATTAAGTTTTCCAGCTTCAGTAGTTGTGACAAGTTTGGGGTGCATTTGCTGTAAACCTTGTGTGCTTTCTCAGAGTCTCTTGCAACTCTCCTTTCTCTTACTTGATATCTAACTAGACCACGTTTCCCTCCTTTGGACTTGAAACAAACACTATAATATTCAAGTTAGGGGAATCTACTTTCCTGAGTGGCTGCTGAGTGAATAGATGATGCAACCCAGAAATGCAGGTAGTTAGCTTTCCATGGCATCAACCTTGACCAAAGGTAGTAAGTCCAATTGAGTGTCCACAACCTGGGCATGCAAGAAATACCACATTTCCTTGCCTTCTATGAACATATTTTATTTTGACTTTGGTGCCCCATCCCACTGCAGTGACAGGAAATTCAAACTGTTATTTTTAGGATTTATTGTCTCCCTCCCCCATCATGCAGAAGTGAAGTCTTCAAGGTCTTACCCAATGCCATTAGTCTTCTATTTAATCAGTTTGCTTCTTAGGTTTTCATTGATTTGTCTATCTGAACTTTAACTTCTCTGTTACTTTGGCACAAAATATATGACCATAAATATTAAATTGCTCATTTTTAGTGGGTACAGTGACTGGCATTGTGTTAAGTGCTTCACATGTATCATTTTCATTTAATCCTCATAACTCTATGTGGTAAGTATAGGTGTTGCCTTCATTTTAATTTTAAAGATGTAGAAATTGAGGCTCCAGGAGGTCAAGTAACTTGACCAAGATTACACAGCTGGTGAATTTGGAATAGAATGTCAAAGTTACAGCATTGACTTTTTTTTTTGAGAGAGAGAGAGAGACAGAGAGAGAGTGTGCGCGCGCAGGGAAGGGAGGGGCAGAGGGAGAGGGAGAGAATCCTAAGCAGCCTCCCCGCCAGCAAAAAGCCTGAAGCAGGGCTCAATCTCATTATCCTGAGATCATGAATTTAGGCAAAATCAAGAGTCAGATGCTTAACCAACTGAGCCACGCCCGGTGCCCCTGAACTTTGATTCTTATAGTAAAGGATTTGGAAGAAGAACTGGTTTGCTCTCTTTTTGCATTTATTATGTATAAGCATGTATTATAATTGTTAAATATCTAAATCACCTAGTAGATTTTAAGTTTCATGGAAGCATAAATATCTCACTTATCCTTGTAATCTCTAAATTTTCTAATGTGGTCCCCTGTACACAACAGTTTATGTTTTAAATTATGGAAATGAGTAGGACAAAATCATAAAATAAATTACAATCAGATATCTCTGAAGAAATGATTATTTCTTTGACAACAAAATAGGTAATACATTTTGTAATGCTGCAGCATTTCTCATCTGAGACCTAATTAAGGAACTTGGAAAAAAAGTTGTAAAATTAAAAACCACAGACAACAGGAGTGCTCATATCAGAAAATTTTAATTGCTAAGTGTGGACACAAATTTAAAAATGGAGGATACACAGTTTACGTATAATGATTCTCAAGATTGACCCAAATGAAAAGGGTAGCACACACAATTTTTAACAGAGTACAAATCCTGTAGGGAAATGTTAATTACGCTAATAGTGTTTAAGCCTGGAGAACTGAAAGACAAAGAAGTAACTTTAAGCATACAAAGTTTGGTTCTGTGGAGAGAAACTGTAATTTACCATAGATCTACTCAATTGTATGGATAGATCCCAACAATTCTTAATGTCCCCTTTGATAGCTAACACTAAGTATGTTTTAAAATTTTTTGGAGGACAACTGCATACCTATTTTTCTTGCAATAGGTTATCCCCAACAACACTAGCTGTTGTTTTTTTAAATCTCTATCTGAAAAATAATAGTACCTTTACTTCCCTTGCAAAGTGTTCCTCCAGGTAGAGACATTAATTTTACCCAAATTGGCAATATGTAGTCTTCTAGAAAAATCTTTCCTTCTGTTAACCAGCAAGACAGGTGGCGCTGGCTTTGGTCCCTGTTGCTATGGGTCACTGCACACCTGGACCCGATTGTTCAGCCTCAAGTAGAGCAGGTGGGATGAGGGTGGGCTGTCCTGTGGGACATAAATGGACTTAGCACAGTGCTTTGCTCCTGTGCCAGGCAGCCTTGCTGAGTGGGTGGGCGGGCACGGCTCTGGGAGGCTCAGGAGGGAGCCAAATAGGAGGACTGATAATGCAAACACAGACTTTAGATTCTAAAATAATTCCTGGCAGTAAGTAGGGCTTGGCAGCCATTTACACAGTAGGTAAATGCTGGTTAACACCAAGGCAGGTGCTCTGCCTAGGCAGGACAATTGTAAGCACTTGGATAAATATTAGTTGTTGATTTATTCTCACTGTTTTAAGAGTGTCAGTATCCCAGCCTTCAGGTAGATACTACTAATTTACTCCATCTAGCCTATTTATTTATTTATTTATTTATGCAGGTTTAAGAATACAGCAGAGGAAGTAGCAGCATGTTGAAGCAAGGCTGTGGGTCACTTGATCTGGGTAGGTTTGTAAACATAAATAATAATGTAGAGCCAGATTATCTCTATCTCTTAGGAATGGAAGCATCAAGATAAGAATCACGTGGTTCATCTGTGCTATTTGATTATTATAATAGATCAAAGACATGTTCAGGGTGTTTTATGTAAAGAATATATATGTAATATCACTGTTAAAGAGTACCTTGAGAGAGGGAACCTCACCTTCGAAGCTTAAGGAATTAATTGCAACAGTAATTTTGATGTTTTAAAAATACCGAAGCTTACTTAACAAGCATTATTGAAAGCCTAAGATATGCCACTCATTCTACTTGATGATGGAACATGAGTAAGAATAAAACCTGGCCTTGACCTCAAGGAGCTTGCAGACAAGGGAGGGAGACTGACAGCACAGCAGTTTTAACATGACACACATCTGAAGATGGAGGTATGCACAGGCACTAGGGGACATCTGACTGGAATTGCTGTTCAGAGAAAAATCATTCCTTCTTTTTTATGTTAAATAGGAATGGCTTCAAAAATGATCGGATAGCAGGCTTTAAAATGTGTAAATGTCCTGTAGTCAATCACCTTACACAGAATGATCTCTGTGAAGTGTATTAATGGGTGCTTCTAGAAAACTATGTCAAAGGAAATCATGGGCTATATTGCCACCATGTGCATTTTAGAGCTCTGTGGATTGTAAGTGACAGAACCCCTGTTTAAAAGAACTCAAGACAAAAGGGACAATAACAAGGTCATGAACTAAAAATTGTAGGAGTTAGAGGTGCTGTGGGCACATCTAGGTCCATGTCCTGAAATGATGGTATCTGGAATCTTTCCTTCCATCTTTGACTCAGTTTCTTCTATGCTGCCTTTCTTCTTAGACAGGCTGTCTACACATGGTGTACTCCTGCAAGTCCTAGCTTATAACCGACCAGATTCATGAATAGTGAGAATGAATTACCAGGAGCACTAGCGAAAATCTCAGAATCAGGCCTGAGATCATCTATAAATGTAGTAATTTTTCTGGTCTTACCTCTTTCACAGGATTGTTGGCAAGATAAATAGAAGGACAGTATGGTTTTTAAACTGTCAACTACTATATTTCTTCACAAACTTTATTTTTCAAACACATGTTTTTACTCAACTTTATGTAAAGATTTCTTTCCACTGTATTATTTCTTCCTCTTATATGCACATAGAAAACATAAGAAAAATCAACATCTAATGTGATAATTCAGCTTCCTATACTATCAAGAAAACTAAGATTTGGATTTTTCATACCCCTCTAAATTCCTCTAGACTCTTCCAATGGATTTTTATTGCTTATTTGTTAATTCCCCAAAAGTTAGTCCTACTTATTCCATTGTTTGGAAGGCTTCGAAATGAGATAAACATTCTATTGGTAGCTAGGTGGCTACTAAAAGGCCTGAACAAATTATATGCAACAACTTCCATTCAGGAGTTTTAGGAATAAGTATGTTTATATACATAGTGACACTGTAAATACTAGACCATCAATATGTTTGCAGAATACTCATAGCCAAAATATACGTTGAACAGCCAGGGTTCACAACATATAATATCAAAGACAGCTGCATTTTTATCTTCAATTTCCTTAAAGATTTTATTTATTTATTTTGAGGGAGAGAGCAGGCAAGCAAGAGAGCACAAGCAGGGGGAACAGCAGAGGGAGAGGGAGAAGCAGACTCCCCACTGAGCAGGGAGCCTGATGTGGAGCTTCATCTCAGGACCCTGAGATCATGACCTGAGCTGAAGGCAGATGCTTAACTGACTAAGGCACCCAGGTGCCCCATCTTCAATGTTTTTAAAAAAGATATAGAGTGGAAGAATTTCTTCTTCTGTTCATGGCTCAAATCTTGGACATGCTCAATAATATTTCTGGTCACTTTTAAGTAATTTAAAATCTTGTAGTCTCATTTTGTAATGAACATATTCTCAGTTCACTAACTATGTGTATCTAGACCCACTTAGAAAAAACTTTGAACTTGATTTAAACTTAAAACTTTCTCCTTCTCTGGTGGAAACAGGAATGCAGTCCTTTTTCCCCTCCTTATGATTCCACCTCTCCTCTTCAGCATGCCACTCTTTGATTAAAGATGGGAGAGATGTAAAGTGGAAGGAAAGTTCTTCCTTGGCTGATGAGGCTGTAAGACAGCTTCAACATCTCATCATCTCAGGAATTGCCAAAAGGTTAGAGGTGATTCCTTCTTTCAAGAGTGATTCTTTAAAGGGAATATTTGAGAGTATTTGGCTACCCTTCCCTTCACAAGGACAAAGCATGTTTTTTCCCCTGGAAAATGCTGCTTCCTTGGCTCCTGTTTATTTGGTGACGCACTTCATGTAGATTATTTGTCCATATCTCATTGCCTTTCCAGGTGGGCAACTGAAAAGGTTTAAAACTGGTTCCACATTAACTGTCTCTACCATATGGAAACTCTTACTGTTTTTTTCCTAACAATTTCTGTAGATAGGCTCCAATTCCAGTGCAGAAACCACTTTTCATGCTTTGCAAGAACAACATTTGCAAAGCAGCATTTTAGATTTTTCTGTGCACTATGCCTGATTAAACGCTGGGGACTTGTATCAAGCTCCTTGGTTGATTCTGTTGAAATGCCTGTAACTATGCTTGAGGTGAAGATGGGGTTACCTCCATCTTTCTCTCTTGCTAGAGGGTGTTTTAGAAACTAATCAGTAGGAGTTTCAAAGATAATTTTCTTCAAAAATCCCCTGTAATTTCCACAGACCAAATTTTGTTTCCTTGAGGTATAAGGTTGTAAGAGTCATGAAACTTCATTCAGATACGGATGTCTGGCACCTTCTTTGGAATATAGCATTGCATTTATTTCTTCAGTTGAAATTTCCAATTTAAACATTTTGATTCACCTACTCTGTTTAATCCACACCCATTTCATCTCCAAATCCTTTGTAGTGAGCTGTTGCATCTGTATAAAGCCTCAGCGTTTCACTTATTTTCCAATATCTTCATAATCCACCAAACTTTTCACCAGCAAAATTGATTAGACACTCCAGTAATTCTGTCCTTGTTGTTTTCTTCTGTTTGCAGAGTGTTCTTGTAAATTAATTGTCCTAGCATTGTTTATATCATCACTGACAAGCGGCATGACAAAGGATAACTGCCAATAATGCAGTTCACTTTTTTTAAGATGGAGTAGCATGAGCAATTTTTCTTCACTAATTAGAAATTTGTCCTACAAATTCCCAGACTTCTAGCAATAACTTTAAGAACAAATAAAGATTAAGGAAGTATATTTTACTTCTTAAACTACTTGATAGTTTTTAGTAACTGAGTGGTAAAGAGTATTAAACAAAAAGTAGATAAACTCACCAGCAAAAGACAGCCATATTCATAAACCAGAGTTCTCATCTCCAAAAGTCCCACCTCCAAATCCCAGAGTTTGATAGAACTAAAAGCACACAGTCAGTTAAATCAATTAAGTTCTTGATCACCCTTAATAAGCTAGACAGAAAAGATCTTCCAGAAAAAAAGTCTATTCCGATTATGATGGGTTGGTGACATGGAGAGAGACTAATGATTCAAGTTGTAGACAAACTCCAATTATACACATACAAACACACACACACAATCTTACACATAGAGAAATATTAAATAACTTCTAGAAACCTGAGTCCTACAATTCTATGTGTTACTACACAATAGCAAACTAGCTGCTAATAAAGAAAGCATTGAAAGACTTCATTTTATAAGTCATAAACTTGGGGGAAATAAATGAGGTGACAAAGCAAGGTTGTCTGGCATGTCTTTTTCACAAGTTGAAGGCATTACATTTAGATAACACATTCTGTCTATTGGACAGTCTTCATTCCATTTTGAATATGGAGGTCAATTGAAGGAAGGATAGAGGACATTTTCCTTAAAGCTTAATTCACAGGCTGTGTCCTAAGCATTAGCAAATGCAAAGCCCAGTGCATGGTAAAAGCAAATAAAATGAGATTTCCATTTAATAATCCAAATTTGTAATTGAGTACAAGAATTTCAAGTGCTATAACTGAAACTACTTTCTGAGAGCTATCACATATCTGATAATGTTTTCCCAGAGCACTTGCAAATAAAAAGGTTTCTCTAATATTGTGCTATTCCATTTATGTGTTTTACACAGATTTAAGTCAATCACATTAATAATCAATATCATTTGGAAAGAAAAGATGTTTGGTAAGCCAGCCTGAATTTATGATTTATTTTTATGTAGGGTCCTTAGCTGGCTATAAAAAAGACTGTCCAGTTTTTTTTGCCTGCCAAGAAACAGGCGTTTTAGAAGTGGTGATGTAAAAATCAGTCAGGATTATTTGGCTTCAAGTGAGAGAACACTCATAATTGGCTTAAGCAAAAAGACTTTGTGGCTCAGAGAATTGGAAAGTCCAGAAGGTGCTATGACTTGAGGCAAGCCTGTACCCAGGGGATCAAATGAAATTGCCTGGACCCAATTTCTGTTCCAGCTCTCTCCTTTTCTTTCTCCACTATTGGATTTAGGTTACAGTCTCCTCTTTTATGCCAAGATGGCCTCCAGGAGCTCCAGATTTACATCCAAACAACTCTAGTCCGGTTAAAAAAGGAAGTGTCCCTCTCTTCAAACAGTTCCAAAACTTTGATATTTCAATTCACTGGCTCTGATTGAGATTCATGTCTAATCTTGAGCCAGGCTTGGTGTCCAGAAGAATACAGGATCTTTACAAAGTCTAAGTACCAAAAATTTGGGCAGGAAAGATCTCTACAGAAAAACTGGGGTGCAGACATAAGATGAGGTGTTATGTGCAGAGTGGCAGGTACAGCAAGTATCCCTTACAGAGTTTCCTACTGTTGGTCAATCTAGGAGGAGGATGGTGAAGCAAAGACAGGGTGTCTTGTGGTGACATCTAAAAGCCACTAAAATTACATTCCCTGGAAATAGTTCTGTGAAAGATGATATCTTGCAGGGAATATGTTTGTGGCAGCTGAAGACCCAAATAAGGGACAGTCCCTCTCCCTAGCCCAAATTCAGGTAAATTTTTAGCCACACTCTATTACAGTTAAGCAATATCTTCCTACATGTTGCTATACCTCTGATTAAAAACAATAAAAACATACTTGTATGTAGAAATTGCAACTCTTAGGGTGTTTCCCCCATTTGTCATTTCATCTGAAAGATTCCCCTGGGAGTTTTTCATTTTATTAGCTAAATTAAATTTGCTTTGCATTAACGACAAAGTGATATATAGAGAGCCAAAGAGAATGATCA
The DNA here is from genome assembly GCF_054177405.1 of Leptonychotes weddellii. Lineage (NCBI taxonomy): Eukaryota > Metazoa > Chordata > Mammalia > Carnivora > Phocidae > Leptonychotes > Leptonychotes weddellii. Next base: position 60,526,602 of record NC_138371.1, on the reverse strand, counting down.
CTATAATGTTTTAGTTTGAAGATTTATTCTAAGCAGCCAGATGCTTAAATTTTTCAGATGCAATTTTATTAAAACCAATCCACCTCATCCTAAAGGTAAAGTTAGACTTTATTATATCCAAGACCAAAACTGTATATTTAACTCTATTGACCATTCTGTTTTCTTTTGTTTTTGTAAGGTTTAACTTATTTTCCAAGCATAATGAGATATTCTGAGGCCTAGTTTGTCATGTAGTAAACTCATAATCTCTGCATTCTCCTCTCCCTATCCTTCTAACATCTCATCTTTTAAGACTTGGATTAAAACAAAGCTTCAATGATTTGTTCATCTTATGCCACAGTCCTCTCTGTTCAGGGCTTCTACACGTCCCCAATGCCAGACGTGGGTGGCATGCACCCTAAAATTCTTGGAGCCAGGATTTATGATCAGGTTCTAAGTTGAAGATTGTGAATGCATATTGGGAAAGGGTATAGGAAGAAAGGCCTCTAAATTCTTGACATCTGTGTACAATGTGGCAGAGGAAGAGGAACAAAGATATTAAGTTTGGGTGAGAAGGAAAAGAAGATTAAGTGTCATCTAGGTGTCATGTTTGGCGTGTGTTCTCTCAGTCTAGGAGAGAGAGCAAAATGGCCGGTCAAGTCCTTGTTTAATTCTTGACTATTGCAATTTGATTTCACCCCTACCATTCCTCAGAAACCAATTTCCTTGTGGTCACCATTGTCTTATAATTACCAAATGTAAGGACATATTCCTGTTCTTATGTTACTTGATATTTCTGTTATTTTGCACTCTTGACTTCTTTTTCTGTAGAATTCTACTCCCTGTTGTCTTTGGTGAAAACATTTATCTCAGTGACTTTTCTCCTACCTTGGTAGTTTTTGGTGTCAGGTCTTTATCCATCTAAGCCAGAAACAGAGGCAGCCTAAACTTATTCCTCATATATATTCCTTCCCCAGCACATTGGATTTGATTTTTTTTTTTTAATTTTTATTATTTTTATTTTTTTATATTTTTTTAAAGATTTTTATTTATTCATTTGAGACACAGAGATACAGAGAGAGAGAGAGAAAGCATGAGCAGGGAGAGAGGCAGAGGCAGAGGGAGAAGCAGGCTTCCTGCCGAGCAGGGAGCCCGATGCGGGGCTCGATCCCAGGACCCTGGGATCATGACCCGAGCCGAAGGCAGACGCTTAACCATCTGAGCCACCCAGGCGCCCCACATTGGATTTGATTTTTAAACAGCTTTATTGAGAAATAATTTGCATGCCATACAATTCACTCACTTAAAATGTACAATGTAATGGTTTTTCGTATATTCAAAGAATTGTGCAACTATCATCACAATCAGTTTTAGAACATCTTTACCACCCCAACAAGAAACCCCGTATTCAGTAGTAGTCACTTTCCATTTTACCCAATCCTCCGCCCCTACATCTCCAGCCCTATGCAACTGCTAACCTACTTTCTGTCTTTATCAATTTACTTATTCTGGATGTTTCATATAAATGGAATCACACATTAAATGGTCTTTTGTGACTGGCTTCTTTTACTTAACATAATGATTTCAAGATTCATCCATCGTATAGCATGTATTAGTATTTCATTCATTTTAATTGTCATATAATAGTCTATTATAGAGATTTAACACATTTTGACTATCCACTCATCAGTTCATGGACTTTTGAATTGTTTCCACTTTTTGGCTCTTATGAATAATTCTGTGATTAGCATTCATGTACAAGATTTTGTATGGTATACAAAATTTTCTCTAGTATATTTAGGAATGGAATGGCTGGATCACATGGTACATCTATTTTGAACTTTCTGAGGAACTGCCAAATTGTTTTCTAAAACCATCTGACATTACCATCAGCACATGGAAGTTTTCAATTTCTCCGTATCTTCACCAACACTTGTCTATTTGGGTTTTTTTTATTGTTATTATAGCTATCCTAGTGAGTGTGAAGTGGTATTTCATTATGGTTTTGATTTGCATTTCCCTAATAATCAATGATGTTGAACATCTTTTCCTGTACTTATTGACCATTTATATATTTTCATTGGAGAAATATCTGTAAAAATCCTTTGCCCAGTGCCCATTTTGGAAGTGGAGGTTTTTTTTATTGTTGTTTGGTTGTTTTTGTGTTTTAATTGTCAAGTTGTTAAAGTTCTTTATATATTCTGGATACAAGTTCCTTATCAGATATATGATTTTCAAATATTTTCTTCCATTCTGTGGGTTTTCTTTTCATTTTCTTGATGGTGTTCTTTGAAAGACAAAGGTTTTTAATTTTGATGAAGTTGAATTTTCAAATTTTCCTTTTGTTACATGTGCCTTTTGTGTTGTAGTGAAGAAATCATTGCCTAACTCAAGGTAATGAAAATTTAATTCTGTGTTTTCTTCTAAGGGTTTTATAATTCTAGCTCTTAAATTTAGGTTTATGATATATTTTGAGTTAATTTTTCTTCATGGCGTAAGGAAGTGATCCAACTTCATTCTTTTGTATGTGAATAGTCAATAGACCCAGCACCATTTGTTGAAAAGATCAATGAATTTTCTTGATACCCTTGTCTTATCTTGTTTTTAAATACTGTGCAGTATATATGTTTTTAATATCTCTTTTCTATTCTTCTTTCCTTTCTGTTACCTCTGCCTTACTTAGGACTAAGGCACAATGAGAACTAATAAGGTATACATTTAGATCTAGATATAGTGTGTGTGTGTGTATGTGTTTAATCTCATCTGTATATATATATCACCATGTTTTTTGTGTGGTGTCTAAATTCCTTATTCATGAAACAGACTGTTCTATAAAGATTTAAATGTTTAAAAAGAAAATCACCTGAAGAGCAGTTCTTCAGTTATCACAAACTGTGAGTCTGAGTTCTTAGAAACCACCTTTTTCATTGGTTCTTTAGGAAGCAAGTAAACGATGAGGAAAGGATTGAGTGCCTGAATGAGGAAAGTGGTCCTACTGAGGGGAAAGAGAGAGGCTGGGACATGATAGTGAAATTGTATGGATCAAAGAAGAGTGAGGGTATGGCAAACTTTGCTTTTCCTATATTTTGTTTTAGGGTTCAAATATTAGTCTTTTAAACAAGAAACAAGTAAATGAATCTTAATATTTCAGAAGGGCCATTTGGGAATTTTTAATATATATATTTAATATATAGTCATAGTCTATGACGTCATTTGTATAGAAACTACAGTGACATTTATGGAATATCTATTGTGTTCTCGGTATGCTACTTTCTTTTTTTACTTACAACCTTATACGTGAGTATCACAGAGGAGTTAACTGATACTAAAAAGGTTAAGTAAAGTGTCCAGAGTCACAGACCTAGTAAATATTTGAACCGAGATTTCTTTTTTTTTTTTAAAGATTTTATTTATTTATTTGAAGAGAAACACAGCGAGAGAGGGAACACAAGCAGGGGGAGTGGCAGAGGGAGAAGGAGGCTTCCTGCCAAGCAGGGAGCCCGATGCGGAGCTTGATCCCAGGACCCTGGGATCATGACCTGAGCCGAAGGCAGATGCTTAACGACTGAGCCACCCAGGCGCCCCTGAACTGAGATTTCATCCAAGCACTATCTTGCTCCAAAGCCCACATTCTTTTTTAGCCTTAGCACACATCAATGTGTTGACCCTATACTCATCCTATTGTTGTCAGAATCAACGCAAAAAAAAAAAAAAATGTTTAAAGAAGGAAGCCAGTGTGGGCCAAGGTAGTCAGGATGGGTCAGAAAGAGGTGACTCTTAAGCCAACCCTAACAAGGAAATACAGAGAGATGGTGGAGGTCTTCTACATAAAGAATATCATGGTATAAGAAAACAGTCATTTAGAACGTGCAGTCTGGGCCTTATAAGAGATTACTTTTTTTGATTCATCACTTTGGGACAAATGTTCTTGCTTGATTGAATAGAAATGGTATTTTTTCTGCAGATACCTTTGAGCCATACTCTGAATGTAGAGATATTTCTTGTTGAACCAGCTCTGCCAGCATGCTTGAATAAGCAGAATTATTCCTCTAAGCTATCTGAAATGGAGCTGAGATACCAATAAGCAAATCATAACACACAAGAATGGAAAAGACAAACATTTATTCCATCTAAATAGTGCTTACATTAATCTGATTAATTAAAGCATGAATGAAAACTATTTACTTGTGAAAGAGCATCATTAAATTAGCTCTTCACCCTAGGAGACACGCTGTGATTGTTGGCTCTCATTCTGTTTTTAGCCTCATTGCTTTCTTTTTTAAAAGCAGTGCCTTATACTACATTTTCTCGTATTTCCTACTAGTTGAAGCTGGTCCAGTGCATTGCCAGAGAAGAGATTTTCTTTGTTTCACTGATGACTAGACTCAAACAAAAGCAGGGTTTTTATATTGAAATTAATCATGAAATTTGTCATCAGATAAGCTTATGTGCACAACAAGGCAACTGCCCAAATGGAATCAACAGTATAAGGGTCATCTTATACCTTTTTGAAGATTTTTCTAGGGAGGTTTAAAATTTCCACTTGGATTCTATACAATCACTTTTTTCTAAAAATTTTTGTAAGCAGCAGGTTTATTTCCATTGCATTTACTATGGAGTTTCAGTGGATATAAATTGTTTTTATTGACTCTGTTCTGAAGAAGGACACTTCAGGATTCCTTGAAATATATAAGAAGCTTAAAAATCTAGTCAAAATTGCTTTCTACTCATTAGCCTTTTACTCAAATGATGCTGGTTTAGTTCTGGTTTTGACCTTGTAATATTTGTCTGGAATGGCCTTACTGAATATGTTAGTGGGACTTAAAATGATCCTCTGTGTTTATAACTGGGTCTCCAATCTGTTCAAAAACTAGAAAGTGTTAATAATTTCAGAAATGCATAAATGAGGGTGCCTGGGTGGCTCAGATGGTTAAGCGTCTGCCTTCGGCTCAGGTCATGATCCCGGGGTCCTGGGATCGAGTCCCGCATCGGTCTCCCTGCTCCTTGGGAGCCTGCTTCTCCCTCTGCCTCTCTCTCTCTCTGTCTCTCATGAATAAAGAAATAAAATCTTAAAAAAAAAAAAAAGAAATGCATAAATGAAAGTAATAGGGCATAGAAAGTTACTTAAAAGTGAAATTGGCGGGCGCCTGGGTG
>NC_138371.1:60513949-60521369 GCF_054177405.1 Leptonychotes weddellii | reverse complement strand
ATCCCATTAAGTGAATCTACACAATGGTCTGCATGTACTCAGACATTTGGGATTGCCTTTATTTAAAGAGACAGGACAGTTTTGAATTTTTTTTGTCCTATCTTTTTAAATCCACATGACTAACACCTAGAGGTGCAAATGAGGTGGAGGAGAGCCCAGGAGCTATTTCTAGGAAGAAAGCATTTCTCTGATCCTTTGCTTCTGCCCACAGTGTTAATAACACTTTGTTCAGCACCCACACTGTCAATTTCATTCCAGCTGGGACTCTTCTGATTAGCAGTCTGCTCTTTGTGTTCCCAGAGACAGGCTAAAAGAAGGAGGGGCTGCAATGACAAAAAGTTAAATAAATATGATATTGCAGTATGACAGCATCTTACGTCAATATCAAAGGAGAAAAACAAAGAAGCTCAAAGGTTCTCTTGGGATTGTTATCCGGCACTGCCTACTTATAATTTAAATTGATTTTGTAGCAGTTTGTTCTTTCAGAAATAACTTCACAACTTTATTTGATTGAGGCTTGTAACAACCTTGTGAATTTGGGTGATAGAGGGAGCTATAATACCATATCCAAGATAAGGGAGAAGGGAGTGATGAATCTGCTTTAGATGGTTGGCAGGTCTGTACAGGTTCTGAGATTTACAAGATTAGTAGATTTCCAGACAGATGATGGAACAGAAAGAAGGTTCACAGTGGAGATAACAATATGAAGGAAGGGACGGAGACATGAAAGTGTATGCTGTGATTGGGAATATCCAGTAATATGAAAGCTAATGGCACATGGTAGAGGAGAGGAGATAAACCTGAAAAGGGAAAGCAAGCAGAAATCACATCACAAAGATTTTGCTTGCCATTCTAAGGGGCTGGGACTTCATCCCTTGACAGTAGTGAGCCATGAATGATTTCTGGCAGGTAATCATAATTAGTTCTGTGCTTAGTAGAAATTATTTAAAAAGCACAATTGCTAATAATTGGAACAGAGACATGTAATATTTTTCTGCTTCAAAATTTTTGCTCTTTACGCTAGCGATCCAATTTCATATTTGTACCCAAAGTAAAGTGCTATCACCAACCTGCCAACTGTAAATCTAACCTTCATCCTCTCTAAAGAAAGTATCTCTGAATGACAGTGAGTGGGACTCACGGTATTAGAGGGATAATCTCAGATACACTTTATATTAAAAATTAATAATTTTAAAAGGTACAGCATAAGGAATATAGTCAGTGGTGTAATAACATTTGTATAGTGACAGATGATAGCTACCAGTTGTGGTGAGCGAGGCATAACATAGAGACTTGTGAAATCACTATGTTGTACACCTGAAACTAATGTGACATTGTGTTATTAACTATACTTCAAATTAAAATAATCATTTGCATCTATGGGCCTATTATCATTACTAACAGATCAAATATAATATTTTTTATAATTAAAATACTGCATCTGATCAGATAGAAATGGTAGTAGAAGGAGCAAGACAAAAGAGCAATCAGAGTGAGATAGAGAGCCAGGAGAGAGACCTAGAATTATTAGCACATGGCAGAAAACCTGAGTTTTGTTGCTGTAACCACAACTGCCATTAAATTTGTCCCAACAGCAAAACTCCCACTCTTATATTTTAAGCCTTCTGTGCTGGTGCTCTGTTCTAAACTTATAAGGCTGTATGACTCCTAACTAACAAGTGTTAAAAATACTGACTGTAGTCTGTGGATAATATTTTAACGTGTGGGTAAAGTGTTTTTCTCCTTCAAAAAGTTCAATTGAAGAAAGCCTTTTATGTTTATTTCCAAGCACATATACAAATTTGGGAGCAGCGAGATAAGTTCTCTACTGCTGTTTTTATTTTTGTTGTTTCCCTTTTGGAATCTATGGATAGGAAGTGCTATATTAGGTTCTACATCATTAGTTTATTCCAGCAGAACTCTAGAAGTGAAGCTGGGGGATTGGAGTAGTGGTCTCCTTCAGTGACCACTTTTTTGTTCTTTCAGTGGCAGGTGAGGTAGATAGGTTCCCACTTTTATAACTAGAGGAAATTGATAATGTTTCTGATGGTATGTTCTATAGAACACTACAATATAGAACACATAATATACATAGTGATTTAAATATCTTGAGAAATCCTTCAGTAAAAAAAGAATTTGTGTAATCTATTTTTTTTAAGGTTTTTTTTTTTAAAGATTTTATTTATTTATTTGAGAGAGAGAATGAGATAGAGAGAGCATGAGAGTGGGGAGGGTCAGGGGGAGAAGAAGACTCCCCGCTGAGCAGGGAGCCCGATGTGGGACTCGATCCCGGGACTCCAGGATCATGACCTGAGCCGAAGGCAGTCGCTTAACCAACTGAGCCACCCAGGCGCCCTTGTTTAATATTTTTAATCCAACGTGGTAGACTGCTAGTTTTCCCCCGAAGTATGTTCTCTCCTTTTCCCATAGTAATTGAGATTAACCTGGGAACATGGCCACCCAGCATCTTCACTTGAAATTAGGCATGGCAATGCAATTGAGTTCTCACCAGTTGATTGTAACTGAGTACATGTACAACTTCTGCATTATTTGCTTCGAAGGAAATTGCTTGTTCTCCACCTACTTTCTTCTACCCATGGGCTAGAATGTGGATATGAAAGTCAACCAGTCTCAACCATGAGGATGAGGACAGTTCCCTAGGAGAGAGAGCAGAACAGCAGAATGGTCCCTATGTATGAACTTGCCTTTATAATCTAGGCTATTATGGGAGAGATAATTTTCTGTCCTTTTTGAGCCAGGGTATAACTTTGTTACTGTATCTCAGCTTATGCTATTATTATACTCAACATTCTTTAAACCATTTTTGACTCTAGAAACTACCTTCCCCCTTTGTGTAGAAAATCCATTAACATCTTGAAAAACTAAACTTTTAGGGAACACACTTTAGGCAATACTGGGCCATGCCAAAGGATTCTTTAATTCTGATTTGTTAATCAACTCCACATGCTTTGAGGCATACTTGCTCCATGATTTTCCTTACTATTCTTTATCTCCTGGGTTGGCGCTCCTATAGTTGATGATTCAAGACTCAATTCCATCTTATCTAATGGCTCTTCAGAATCCTCCACTGGACCTGGCCAGGATATAAGGAATAAAAGAGATTATCAAGAATCACATGAAAGATTGAAGATCCATCCTGAAAGAGATGAGAATCACTCTTGCATGCATTGTCTTGATTATAAGTCACATAGTCCAATAAACTGCCAGGAAACTGAGAATTTGTAACTTAGTTGTATATTAAAGAGGAAAATGTAATGGTTTGGTGAACACAGAGCATTGTCTCTTCTACCCTGGAGTTTGAAAAATGTTAGAGATTTCCTTAATTCAACTCTTTCTAATTGCATTCTCTTTTAGAAATACATAAAATGCTTTCACATAAAGCAAGGCAAAGCAATGAAACCACTCTTACTGTAATTCCCATGAGAAAACTACATATCCTTTCCATAGGAGGGACTGTTTGGTTTACTGGAAAGAAAACTGGTTGGAAGATAAGGTGGTAGGGCCTCTAGTTCTCTCTCTTCACCTGCTGTCTCACAAGCCACCTCCCTTTTCTGAGGTATAAATTCAAGGAGATATGAAATCAGTTTCCTGATTTGTAAAACAAGAGAGTATTTAGATATTTGCTTTGGTCACAGTATCTTGTTATTTAAGAGACAAAGTGGATCATAGGAGCCAGCTATTCCTACATCAGTGAGAAATCTTCAGTACAAAATCCATTTGACAGCATTTCTAACAAGTGTTCAAACTCTGGTGGAACTCAAAGAAATTCCTTTCTGCAGAGTAGCTCTCTCCATTGTCATATAGCTATCATTAAGTTCTCTCTTACATTGAGCAAAGTAAAATGATAAAAGCAGGTGGAACTTAAAGATTTTAGTGCCTTCTCTTTACCTGAGTTACTTGTGAATCTATTGATAGCTCCTTTGCACTCTTCACTATTTCAGTGGGTCATGCCACCTATAATTCATAAATGTTCGAATACTGTATGTCATCATAATTGTCCAAATACTCTATCTCATCATTTGGTTCTTTCATCTGCAAGTGTTTGTTCCTCTTTTGGAGGAAACTACACCTCCAACAACTCTGCCCACCAATCCTGGAGAACATAAAAAGGCACTGCTAAATACTGGATATCCTCTGACAGCTTTATCCTCCTTATTTGTGGATTCATTTTGTATCCCAGCATCTTTTATTCTACTCACATTGTTCATGGTAATATGAATTTAATTTCTGTTATTAACATAGTTTACTATGATGTATCTGACAATTTTGCCCCTTCTTATTCCAGAGCCACATATGGAAACTTCTCCTTGCTCAGCCCCTGTTCTCCTTTTATCCAAAAAAGGGAGAGGTTAAATGTCCCCAGATCTGCAGACATTTTCCCCCAGGTCCTCTAAAGACCTCAACTGGTGGAAGGGTAAACCTCAAAATGGAAATTTCAAGTCATCTCTGGCAATATGCAGGACTCCGTGTACATGACCACAAAGTGTGTGGACAAGGTTAAATGAGGCAATCACTCTGGGAGATCCTGATTTGATCAATGTATCTTGTCATTTCTAGGGCTTTGTAGTTACTAATGATGGGTCACTGCTCATATTCCCAGTGTTTGTCATACTTACTGATCTCAAGAAGGCAAAGATTTCCCTATCTAGAGTCTTCAGGGAGAACTGAAGACTTCCTCACCCAAAGATCTTGTTGACTTCTGCTCTGCAAGCTGGCTTAAAAGTAATTATGACTCCAACATGCCAGAAGGATATTACTCCTCCAGCAAAACTCTATACCATTTATATACCATTTATGTTTTTCTAGGTAACTGGTCCGGTTCAAATAGTAAGATCAATTAACCAATGAAATCTCTTTTGAAGCCTGAGCACTTTCTTTTGAGATTATTTTCTTGAACTCAGAATCTATCACTAACTGATCCTAGCTGATCACAAGAGGAGTTATGACATTATACCTACACAGCTGTTGAGGACCTGACTGGCCTATTCAAGGGCCTCTATTCCCCTTCCCCTACCACTGTCCTTATATTATTTATCTTGGATAATACCATGCTGCTGGTGGTATTTCACTTATTCAAAGGAAACATTTAAACTACTACTCTGATTTCAATCCTCCTCTCTACTTTGACATCACAGTGACTGGCTATATTCCTAAAACAGTGTTTATCCATCCAGAGGCCTCCATTTCCAATTAATTTTTAGAACAAAGAAATACATACTGGATCCAAATCCAAGGGAAAAACAAGCTGGCTCTCTACTGGTTTATTTGCATCATCCAATGATGGTGGATGCTGGAAGAACACTATTTGGTGCCCAGGTGGCAAAATTATTAATTCTGTGATATTTCCTTTCTAGGTGTTTCCTCCATTCCTGACATCCCTTATCTTCCATGAGTTAGTAGATTTGCCTGGCTCACGAAAGCACCTCCCCAGTGAAGTGCAATATGATAGAGGTGACTTTAAGTAACTGGCAAGTCGATAAGAGCATGGGTTAAGGGAAAAGATGTGCAGTGCCACCTCTTATCTCCAGAAACTTACCAGAGAGTACTTATCCTCACTGTAAGGTGAACCTGGAGACACTCAGAAATTTCTTTAGACTTTATCTTCCTTTCTTTGCTCCATTTACAAAACAATTAACATCTTTCAGGCCCCATCCTCTAGGGTTTTATTTTGAGTTCATTTTGCTCATTTGCCATGCTACAATGTTCTTATGTGACTTAGGTCCCTATAACTTGCTGTGGTGCAATAAATCCAATAAGGGAAAGGGCTGCTTCTAGTGATTAAGGCTTCTCCTGACTCTCTTCCCTAGTTCAGCCTTCATACTTCATATAGGTGGGGAGCAGGACTGTCTGCCCCATGCAGCCTCCAGAATTCTAATCATCTCTGACTTCTCCATCCCATCTCATAATCCATCCTGGTGAGCTCCTCTAAAATTTGTTGTGCTGAATTAAGAGTATGGTTGTAGGGGCACCTGGGTGGCTCAGTTGGTTAAGCTTTGGACTCTTGATTTTGGTTCAGGTCATGATCTCAGGTCATGAGATCAAGCCCCACATTGGGCTCAGTGCTGGGCGTGGAGCCTGCCTGAGATTCTCTCTCTCCCTTGCCCTCTGCCCCTCCCCCCACCACTCGTGTGCACTCTCACTCTCTCTAAAAAAAAAGTGTGGTTGTAGTTCTTTATCTTCTGTTATTTATCCCACAGAGGTGAATTTGTCAGGAAATAAAATTAGGAATTTACCAAATGCAGTTTTTAATCTAAATTTTTTAGCTGAGAATTACCATTATTAGTAATAATAATGATAAGCTTAGAAAAGTGAGGCTCTATGAAATGGCTGCCATAAGAACCGTAAAAAAGGATTTGGAGTTTATGATCAGTCTTCTGCCTATCGGGGATTTTTGTAGACACCAAGTGACCATATTTTGTCATAGGATTCAGAGAGTATCAGTGTGTCTAAGTGGTGCATCATATTGGTTGAATTTTTGACCAGGACAAAAGTGCCCCTCCTGAGTAGTGATGTCAGGATAACATGATTGTACTTTTTGTTATCCTCAGCAGGGAGCCACCAACCAGCATTCATGTATTTCTGGTGTCCGTAACAGGATCACATGAGACTTTTGCCATGTATGAGAACTTACTCAGTTGATCATGGAAAGCTGCACTTTCTTTCAAAGAACTATATTCTGGGAAGAGAAGAATCTCTGGAAGAATTCCAGGGGTCCTATGCTTCTCTTCTTCACCACTCTGCCCTCTTCTCCCAGTCATTAATCTCTTGACAGTTTATTTACTTTAATCACTCTGGCTCCTTCTGTTTCTCTTTTTGCCTTCTCTTTCTGTCTTCCTGTATTAGTTTTTCAATCAGTTGCAAACCCATTATCCATTCTAAAATGCAGTCAAGAGAAGCAAACCGGAAGATCATCCTTTTCCATCCTGCCCTTTTGGCTCACATAATTGGTGAGGACCTGGAGCTGAGAACAAAAAGCACATAAATTCCAAAGCTTATTAAAATATTTTGTTCAGTGTTTTTATCTCCTAAGTCTGAAGTAGAACTCAAATAGAACCTGGCGGGGGGGGCAGGAGGAGCTAGATGGTGGAGGAGTAGGAGACCTAAATTTTGTCTGGTCCCAGGAATTCAGCTAGATAGGGATCAAACCATTCTGAACACCTACGAACTCAACAGGAGATCGAAGAAAAGAATAGCAGCAACTCTGAACAGAAAAGCGACCACTTTCTGGAAGGTAGGACATGTGGAGAAGTGAATCCGAGGCGATACTCGGGAAGATAGATGGCGGGGGAGGGGGCCTCCATCAGCCGCTACTGGTAAGTGATAGAGAGCGGAGCGCCAAATCGGAACTTTTAGAAGTCTGCTCCGCTGAGGGACATCACTCCAGTGGCTAAGCGGGGGG
>NC_138371.1:60488017-60513449 GCF_054177405.1 Leptonychotes weddellii | reverse complement strand
GATGGGTTAGCCTGGTGGTGGGTATTGAGGAGGGCACATTCTGCATGGAGCACTGGGTGTTATGCACAAACAATGAATCATGGAACACTTCATCTAAAACTAATGATATAATGTATGGGGATTAACATAAGAATAAAAAAATAAATAAATATAAATGACTGAAGTTTTAAATGACTAAAGCAGACATATTGATCACCTGCTATGGAAGGCAATATGTGTAGATACTGGGTAGCTCAGTAGAACTATAAGACACAATGTCTGTCTTTATACAGTGCACAATTTCATATGAGAGATGACCCAGGTATGCTTATATCTGACTAGCCCACATTATGACAAGTGAGAGACAGCTGCAGGATGCAATGGAAGTACAGGGGAAAATGTGACATCGCATATGAAAACATCAGAGAGAGCATTACAAAAGAAGTGATATTTGAGTTAGATCTAATTAGGAAAAGTTCACATATATTTTAAAATTTTTTCACTGAAACCTTGAAATCTACTGAAGACAGAAAAATTAGTCAGTGGAAGTTGTTTTCAGTATAAGATCAATTGGAAAGTGATACATTTTCTAATAACCAGTTGGCATATTTATTTAGAGGAAACTTTTTTCTTAAAGATTTTTTAATTTTTATTTATTTGACAGAGAGAGAGACAGCAAAAGAGGGAACAAAAGCATGACTCTTTAGGAGAAATAAACTGAATAATTTCAATTATATCCTAATGGTTTAGTGAAGTGATGTCAACATCGTAAGGCATCCTTCATATTTCCCTCTCCAACTTGCACAACAAAAATTCGGTATCCACCCCTGAACAAAAGTGCCTCCATGGAACTTGTGGGATCCAGTACTATATGCTAAGGGACTTGAGTCTTATAACCTGTGCATCAAGTAATAGGCAGAGAGACCTCAGTACCACTTGTAGTCCCTGCAGAAACCCATGAACTGGTTCTGGTCCCTCTCAGCCATAGTCCAGGAGTACCTGAAGAACACTGACGTAGGCAGTCACCCATGGACAAGAAAGGCCATGTGTGGAAGTCCAGATTTCCAGAAGAGAATTTCTAGCACTATGGCATTAGTAAGTCCTACCTATCCATAATTACTCTGAATGTAAATGGATTAAGTTCCCCAATCAAAAAGCATACAGTGGCTGGATAAAGTAAAAAAAACAAACAAAAAAAAAACAGGACCCAACTATATGCTGCCTACAAGAGACTCACTTAGCTTTACGGACACACACAGACTCAAAGTGAAGGGACAGAAAAAGTTATGCCATGCAAGTAGAAATCAAAAGCAGGGGTAGCAATAAACTTAAACAAAATAGACTTGAAGCCAAAAACAGTAACAAGAGTCAAAGAAGGTCATTATGTAATGATAAAGGGGTCAATTCATCAAGAAGATATAGCAATTGTAACATATACACACCCAACATCAGAGCACCTGAATATATTAAACAATACTCACAGATCCAAAGGGAGAAATAGGCAATACAATAATTGTAGGAGATTTGAAGACCTCGCTTCAATGACAGATAGAGCATCCAGACAAAAACCAACAAGAAAACAATGGATTTGAACCATACTTTAGACCAAATGGGCCTAACATACATATAAAAAACATTCTATCAAACAGCAGCAGAATACACATTCTTCTTAAGTGTGCACAAAACATTCTCTAGGATAGATTGATTATATGTCAGGCCACAAAACATGTCTTAGCAAATTTAAGAATACTGAAGTCACACAAGATATCTTTCTCAACCACAATGATACGACACTAGAAATCAATAACAGGATGGAAGCTGGAAAATTTTCAGTATGTGGAAATTAAACAACAGACTTTTGAACAACCAGTGAGTCAAAAAAAAAATCTTGAAATAAATTAAAATGGAAATACAACACACCAAAACTCATGGGATGAAACAAAAGTAGTTCTAAGAAGGAAGTTTAGTGATAAACACCTACATTAAAAAAAAATCTCAATAAACAACCTAACTTTACTCTTCAAGGAATTATTAAAATTATTATTATTATATAAAAATATATATTTAAGTATAAACTAAGTACAAAGTTAGTAGAAGGAAGGAAATAACAAAGATGAGAGCAGCAATAAATAAAATAGAAACCAAAAAAGGTAATAGAAAAGATCAATGAAACTAAGAACTACTTTTTAGAAAAGATAAACAAAATTGGCTAGCCTTTTGTTGGACTAAGAAAAAAGAGACAACTCAAATAAAATAAAAAATGAAAAAAGAGACATGACTACCGATACTACAGAAATACAGTCATAAAAGACTACTATGAATATGCCAACAAACTGGGTAACCCAGAATAAATTGATAAATTTCCAGAAACATACAACTACCAAGATTGAATCATGAAGAAACAGAAAACCTGAACAAGCCAATAACAAGTAAGGAGATTGAATTAGTAATCAAAAATCTCCCAACAAAGAAAAGTCCAAGATCAGATGGTTAAAGATGAATTAATGCCAATCCTTCTCAAACTCTTCCAAAAAAATTGAAAAGGAGGGAAAACTCTTAAACTCATTTGGCAAGGCTAGCGTTACCCTGACACCAAAGCCAGAAAAAGACACTACAAGAAAATTACAGACCAATATCCCTGAAGAATATATATGCAAAAATTCTTAACAAAATATTAGCAAACTGAATTCAACAGCACAAAAAAAGGATCGCATGTTATGATCAAGCAGAATTTATCCCTGGGAAGCAAGATTGGTTCAGCATACGCAAATCAATGATGTGACACACCACACTAATAGAATGAAAGGTGAAAAAACATATGATCATCTCAACAGATGCAGAAAAAGCATTCAGCACAATACAACATTCTTTCATATTAAAACTCTCCACAAATTGGGTCTGGAAGGAACATACTTCAACATAATAAAGGCCATATACAACAAACTCACAGCTAACATCATAGTCAATGGTAACAGATTAAAAATTTCTTTTCCTAAACAAGAATGAGACAAGGATGCCCACTCTCACCACTCCTATTCAATATAGCACAGGAAGTCCCAGCCAAAGCAATCAGGCAATTTATAGAATTAAAAGGCATCCAAATCAGACAGGAAAAAGTAACATTGTCTTTGTTTGCAAATTATACGATCTTATGTAGAGAAAATCCTAAAGACAACCAAAAAATGTTGGGAGTATTCTGCAAATTCAGTAAGGTTGCACAGTACAAAATCAACATATACAAATCAGCTGCAATTCTATACTCAAAAAATGAACTATCTGAAAAAGAAATGAAGAAAACAATCCCATTTATAGTAGCATAGAAAACAATAAAATACATAGTAATAAACTTAACCAAGGAGGTAAAAGATCTGTATACTAAAAAGCACAAGACTTTGATGAAAGAAATTGAAGGAGACATTAACAAATGGAAAAATATCCCATGTTCATGAACTGGTGAATTAATACAGTTACAATGTCCATACTACCTAAAGCCACCTACAGATTAAATGCAATCCCTATCAAAACTCTGATGCCACTTTTCACAGAAATAGAGTAAACAATTCTAAAATTTGTATGGAACCACAGAAGACACCAAAGAGCCAAAGCAAACCTGAGAAAGAACAAAGCTGGAAGAATCACATTTCCTGATTTCAAACTATACTATAAAACTATAGTGAGCAAAACAGTTTGGCACTGGCATAAAAAGAGACACATAGACCACTGGAACAGAACTGAGAGCCTAGAAGTAAGCCTGCACATATTTGGTCAATTAATATTTGACAAGGAAGCCAAGAATACTGAATGGGGGAAAAATAGTCTCTTCAATAAATGGTGTTGAAAAAACTGGATAATCATACACAAAAGAATGAAATTAGACCCCTATTTTACACCATACACAAAAATTAACTTGAAGTGGATTAAAGACTTAAACATAAGGCCCAAAAATGTAAAATTCCTAGAAGAAAACATAGGGGAGAATCTTCTTAACATTGGTCTTGGCACCATTTTTTTTTTTTTTTTGGCTATAACACCAAAAGCACAAATAAGAAAAGCAAAAATTAATAAGTGGGACTACACCAACTAAAAAGCTTCTGTGCAGCAAAAGAAGAAATCAACAAAATAAAAAGGCAATCTATAGAATGGAAGAAAATATTTGTAAATCATATATTGAATAAGGAGTTAACATCCAAAATATGGAAAGAACTTCTATAACTCAATAACAACAACATCAGAAAGTAATCTGATTTTAAAATGGGCAAAAACATGAATAGCAACTTTTCCAAAGAAGACATCCAAATGAACAACAAGTACATGAAAAAGTGCCCAACATCACTAATTATCAAAGGAATGCAAGGCAAAATGACAATGAGATATTCATCTCACACCTGCTAGAATAACTATCATCAAAGAGACAAGATATAACAAATGCAGGTGAAGATGTGGAAAAAGGAAACCCTTGTATACTGTTGGTGGGAATGTACACTGGTACAGATCCTATTAAAAACAGTATGGAGGTTCCTCAAATAATTAAAAATAGAACTATCATACAATCTAGCAATTCCATTTCTGGACATGAAAAAGAATATTGTAAAGGTATTTACACTCCTTTGCTTATTGCAGCATTATTCACAAAAACTAAGACATGGAAACAACCTACGTGCCCATCAATGGATGAATGGAAAAAGAAGACTTGGTATATATGTTTTATACATGCATACACACACACAAACACACACATACACTGGAATATTATTCAGTGAAATTATTCAGAAAGAAGGAAATCCTTCCATTTGCAACAACATGGGTGGCTTGGGGGATTATGCTAAGTGAAATAATTCAGACAGAGACAAATACTATATGATACAACTTACATGTGGAATCTAAAGTAGCAATCTCTTAAAAATAGAGACTATCTCAACACCCAAAGAACAAATAATCCAATCAAAAAATGGGCAGAAGACATGAACAGACATTTCTGCAAAGAAGACATCCAAATGGCCAACAGACACATGAAAAAGTGCTCAACATCATTCCGCATCAGGGAAATCCAAATCAAAACCTCAGTGAGATACCACCTCACACCAGTCAGAATGGCTAAAATTAACAAGTCAGGAAATGACATGTTGGTTAGGATGCGGAGAAAGGGGAACCCTCCTACACTGTTGGTGGGAATGCAAGCTGGTGTAGACACTCTGGAAAACAGTATGGAGGTTCCTCAAAAAGTTGAAAATAGAGCTACCCTATGACCCAGCAATTACATTACTGGGTATTTACCCCAAAGATACAAATGTAGTGATCTGAAGGGCCATGTGCATCCCAAATGTTTATAGCAGCAATGTCCACAATAGCCAAACTATGGAAAGAGTCTAGATGTCCATCAACAGATGAATGGATAAAGAAGATGGGGGTATATATATACAATGGAATATTATGCAGCCATCAAAAAATGAAATCTTGCCATTTGCAACGACATGGATGGAACTAGAGGGTATTATGCTAAGCGAAATAAGTCAATCAGAGAAAGACAATTATCATATGATCTCATGGATATGAGGAATTTGAGAAACAAGGCAGAGGATCATAAGGGAAGGAAGGGAAAAATGAAACAAGATGAAACCAGAGAGGGAGACAAACCATGAGACTCTTAATCTCAGGAAACAAACTGAGAGTTGCTGGAATGGAGGGGGGTGGGAGGGATGGGGTGGCTGAGCGACAGACATTGGGGAGGGTATGTGCTATGGTGAGCTCTGTGAATTGTGTAAGACTGATGAATCACAGACCGGTACCCCTGAAACAAATAATACATTTTATGTTAATAAAAAGAAAATAAATAAATAAAATAAAATTTTTACTGATTAAACAAAAATGGAGACTAGAATGGTGGTTACCAGGGTCTGGGGGTAGGGGAAATGGGGAGATTTTGGTCAAAGGGTATAAACTTCCATTTAGAAAATATGTAAGTTCTGGATATCTAATGCACAACGTTGAGATTTTAGTTAACAATAAAGTATTATATAATTGGAAGTCATTCAGAGAATAGACTTTAAATGTTCTTACCACAAAAAAAGTAATGGTAATTATGCGACATGATTGAGACATTAGCTAACACTACAGTAGTAATCATTTGGCAATGTATAGCAAATCAACATATTGTACATCCTAAATTTATACAGTGTTATATGCCAATTATATCTCAATAAAGCTGGACAAAAATCCTGGTTGTTTATATAAATTTAGTAAATGATATTTAACAACTATGGAATTAAAAGCACAAAATATAAGGTCAAATTTTCCAACCTAACTGTAAAATAAACAGCACATAATTCCATATTATTCACAAAGCTAAAGATTTGCTTCCAACTGTAAACAAAAACAAAACATTTCCCCAAAATGTGGCATTGTAAACATTCCTTCCAGTCATCTCTAAACAAGGAAGTATATCTATGATATAAATACTAGAGAGCAGACAGTGAGGATACTGTGATGGTTGAGAAACAATGGAATCTTGGATCAAACACCAGCTTTATCACATTTGTAAAAATGAGACCTATACTTTCTTCAGGATTGTTATAAGAATTAAAGGAATCTTCACAGAGAAAGCTCAAGACACATAGCATATGCTGGATTGATATTAAATTTTTTGTATTTTCATTCAATGATTAAACTAGAAACATATAAACTACCAAAATTGAAATAGGAATAGAAAACTTGAACCAAAGACCGATTATAAGCAAAGAAATTGCATCAGTAATCAAAAAACTCCCAACAACCAAATTTCAGGGCCAGATGGCTTCACAGGAAAATTCTGCCAAACATTTAAAGAAGGGTTAATACCTATTCTTCTCAAACTATTCCCAAACATAGAAAAGGAAGGAAAACATCCAAACTCATCCTATGAGGCGAGCATTACTCGATATCAAAACCAGATAAAGACTCCACTATAAAAGAGAACTACAGGTAAACTAGTATTAAAAAAACAAAAAACAAAAAAGAACTTATGTGCCAGCACTGTGGTAGGTGCTTGAAAGACAGATGTGAAGATCAAGTTCCTTACTTTGAGGAGCTCCCAATCCAGAACAATGACAAATAAGCAAATGAAGCCCCATGAGAAATATACTAAATTTTATATAAATTAGAAATACACCACTAGCCAGTATTAATGATATGCTTACCCTCATGGAAGGCCAGATTTTATAATATTAATACACATTTCATTGTTATTGGCTGAAATACTGATGGAAAAATCAGGCAGACTGTTCTGGGCATTTGTAAATGTGAATCAGCTCAATAAAAGTGAAAAGAGAAAACATGGTACTTCTTAGCATGCTTAAAGGATTATACTTTAAGTTTCAAAGATTCATTCACTTTTAAAACAAATATTATTTTAGTTCTTCTGTAAGTCAGAATACATTCTAAATTCTTGTGATACATCAGTGCACCAAAGAGATAATAATCTCTGCCCATTTGGAGGTTACATCACTGACAGAGGAGATAGAAATTATACAGTATGCTAGAAGGTGATAAGAGTTGTAAGATGGGAAGGAAGGAAGCAAAGGAAATGAAAGAATAGTAAAGCAAGAAACAAAAACGAAAGTACCACAGAGTGTGGAGGATCAGAAGAATAAGGCTGGGAAAGGGGGATGAGATTTTAAATAGGATAGTCAGAGTGGCATCATTTCAAGTGACATTTGAGCACAGACTTGAAGCAGGTGAGGGAGTTAGTCATGCAAATATCTGAAGCAAAAGCCTTCCAGGAAGATGAACCATCTCTAAAGATGTGAGCATTCCTGGAATATTCAAGAAACAGTAAAAGTGAGTAAGGGAAAGAGAAACTGGAGATGAGTTCAGAGAACTAATGAAATGGAAACCAGATTCAATAAGGAAACTATAAGATAGGTTTTAGACCGAGAAAATTTACTCTTACAGGATTTTGAGCAAAGATGTGGTGTAATCTTACTTCTTCCTGCTGTGTTGAGAATAGATTGTGAGGAGGAGTAGAAGCATAAAGTCCACTTACGATATTAAGGCAGAAAGCCAGGAGAGTCTTGATGGCTTAGACCAGGCTAGTAGCAGTGGAGGTGGCAGGAAATAGTCTGATTCTGGCTATGTTCTGAATATGAAATAAACAGGAATTCCTAAGGGGTAGGATATGGGGTATGAGAGAAAGAGAACACTCAAAAGTGACCCTAGAAGTTTTTTGCCTGAGAAACAGGAGGACTGGAGTTACCTCCCTGACAAGTAAGATGGGGGAAGGGTGGGGGTGGAGCAGGGTGGCCAGGGAGAGGAAAAGTTCAGAAATTTAGTTTAGGGATTGTTAAGTTTGAGATGTCTACCAAATATCCAAATCAATAAGCCAAATAAGCAGTTGGACACATAGATCTTAAGTGCAGCAGAAAACTGGAAGTAAACATTTTGGAAGTCATCATTATTTGTATGAGATTTAAAGCCTTCAGATTCAATGTGATCACAAGAAAGTGATGAAGATACAGAAGAAAAGAGAATCAGAGACTAAACCAGGGATACTCCCAAATATTGGCATTTGGTAAGGCAGAGTAAAAAGTAGAATGACTGTGAAGAAGTGAACAGTGAAACAAAAGAAAAACCAGTATTACAGGCTGCCCAGGAATCCAAGGGAAAAAAAGTGTATCAAGGGAATTCAGTGATGCATGATGTCCAATACTGCTGAATGATCGAGTAAGACAAAGACTAAGAATGGACCACTGAATTTTATAGTGTGGTGGTCACTGGATTCCTATCAAGAATTGTTTTGGTAAAATGTTGGAAATGAAAACCCAACTAAAATGGATTTAAAAGGGAACGGGGGAGTGGGAAGAAAAAGGGAGAGAGACAGAATACAGTGAACACTTATGGTAAGTATTTTTGCCAAGAGGAGGAAAGAAATCGAGAAATACTTGATGAAGGAAAAAAATTATTTTAATACAGAAGCAATAATAAAATGCTTGCATGATGATACACTAAAGAGCTAAAATTATTGAAGTAGGAGAGAGAAAAAAATTGCTGAAGGAATGCCCTTTTGTAGATAAGAAGAAACAGAGAAGATCTGGTGCACAGACACAGGGATTACTTTAGGTAGAAGCAGGGATAGCTGATTTAAGGTAACAGGTGGGAAGTCAGATTATGGGGGTGTAGAACTTGGTAGGGAGGTACATGTAGTGATAAAAGTCTGAAGGCAAAAATCTCTTCTGATTGTTTCAATTTTCTTAGTGATGTAGGAACCAAAGTTGTCAACTGAGAATGAAGATGAGGTAGGAGGTGATGGTGATTTGAAGAGAAAAGAGCGGGTGTGGAATCCAAGTCCAGGACACTAGGTCAGTCAGAGTCTGGGGAACTGTGGTATGATTGCTGGGCAGTATCAAGGGCCCACTTGAGGTTGTGCTTGTGTCTAGCTGCATGGATGTAGGCATGGAAAAGGGGAGAGTTGGATATGACTAGGATGGAGATTTTTCCAGATAATTAAAAAGGGGGGGTAGTTAAGGGTGTATGTGTATGTAAGAACTGATTATTATAGATGGCCATAGAATTTAGTCTATTTAATAAAAGTAAAGAGGACATTCAGGAAGCGAGGACAGTGAAAAGTGTGGTAAGATCAATGCACTGGAGTTCTGGTTGGGTTAAAGGATTGTTTGAGTTGGGTTCAAGATGAAATGAGGCAGAAAGATAGGTGGTGCAGACTGCTTGAAGTAGAGATCATGGTCAGGTCAGTTATTGACAAAGAAGATGTCTAAGATACAACCATGGGAGTGCGTACCTGAGGAGGGGTAAAGAACACCACCACTGGAGGAAAAGATTTTAAGAAAGAGAGCTAAGTTGGTAATATAGGTTTTCACATAAACAATATGTTGAAAAGCCATCTATATACAAACTGAAATTACCAAGATTTTGGGTAAGGGAGTCAGGCTGGAGATAGTGCCAGTGAGCTTAAAGCCAATTTCCTATTTTCAAAGAATCACATATTTGTGCAAATTCCTAAGAAGATGCATCTCCAAATGCACAAATATTCTGAATCAATATTTTATCCTGGTTTTGCTTTTAAAGTTTGAATCATTTTGTGATGCTAAGAAGAGACAGAGAGAAAGAATAAAGTACACACAAAATAAAACCCCTACAGAAAAATCTCACTTAGGATAAATATTATTATTATTTTTTTAAATGTTTTATTTATTTATTCATGAGAGTCAGAGAGAGAGAGAGAGAGAGAGGCAGAGGCAGAGGGAGAAGCAGGCTCCCCGCCTAGCAGGGAGCCCGATGCGGGACTCGATCCCAGGACCCTGGGATCATGACCTGAGCCGAAGGCAGACGCTTAACCATCTGAGCCACCCAGGCGCCCCTTAGGATAAATATTATTAAACTATATCCAAACAGCATGGATCTACATTAAAAAATACTTTGATATAAAGTATAACATTTAAACATAAAAGGAAAAATATTATCAGATGGTAAATAATGGATAACATTTTATTTGTATTTTCAGTGTACAAAAGAAATTCATGATTACTATTAAAAATGCAAACTGAATAAAGGAAAATAAAGTAAAAATAAATTAAATATCCTACATACCAATCTCCCCATACAAATCCAGAGTTCCAAAATAACCAGTTAAAGACTCTGTATATTCATCCAAAATGTTTCTAAACATATGTAAATATATATCAACATATGTAATTATAACAGCCTTCTTTTCCTTTTTTTTCCCACAAATGAGATAACACCATTCATAGTGTTATGAAACCTGCTTTTTTCACTTCACAATATTTCTTGATCATTTTTCCGTATCAGTATATAAAGGCCTAAAATTATTTTTAACATCTATATGATATTTGTTATAAAGATGCATCACAATTGATTAAACCTGTCCCCATTAATGGGTATTTCGGTCATTCCCAGGTTTTTACTATTAACAAACAATGCCATAATGAATGCCATGTGTGAGCATATTTATAAGACCAATTCCTAGAAGTGAAAATGTTGCATCAAAAGATAAGCATCTTTTAAATGTTGACAGATACTGTCAAGTTGTCTTTCCAAAAAATTAATCACATGAACACTAAGAATTTTCCATTTACTTTTCTTCAAAATTTTATAATGGGTTTGTCTTCTGTGAAAGAAAGTAGATTACAACTATTATAAGGTTGGTGGTGGAAATTTGGACTATTGACTAATTATTTGAACTACAATCAAAAGAGTAAAACTGTAGGGGCATCTGGGTGGCTCAGTCAATTAAGTGACTCTTCATGGTTGTGAGTTCAAGCTCCGTGTTGGTGCTCCACACCCAGTGTGGAGACTACTTAAAAAAACAAAAAAAGAGTAAAACTGTCAAGCAAGATATTTGACCTACTACACAAACTCACGTATAGATGAAAAAAAATACATAAAGATATTCATGGCAACATTGTTTATAATAGTAAAAAATCTATCCATCATTATGGAATTATAAATAATTTGGGATATATTCCTATAATGGAAAGTTATACATCAGTAGAAATTACTGAACCTTACGTCCATGTATCAAAATGATCAATTCTCAAAAACATCATTTTATACTTTTAAAAAGTATAAAACATTATACTTTCAGTATAATACCACTTGTAAAATTTTTAAAACATGTAAAACAGTTCTTCATATTCTATATGTGTGCAAGTCATGTGGACTAAAATTTCACAATATGAATGTAAAGATTGTGCATCAAATTCAAAATAGCTGTTACCTGAGAAGGGAGTGATAGGATTGGGATCAATACTGAGTACAAAGGAATCTTCCACCATACCATGTTTTATCTTTTCTTCTGAGAATCTAAACTAATATGACAAAAGAAAATATGAATTTTTAAAAGAACAAATATGTAAAATCAAGTAAGAAATATATTTCCCAAATTCTGACCAGTCTCATTTTGTTGCCTTGAGTGCTTCAGGTAGACTTGGTCAGCAATGAAACCATATGAGTAGTTTTAAGTAATTTGTTCCAGAACCATCCCATTTGGTACATGTGTGCCCCCTTCTATTTCTGGCCCTTCTGCTGCTGCTCTTCAATTGCTCTCTCTTGTCTAGCGTGCTCAACTACTTATACATTCTTGTCTTGTACTATTGGCTTCCTTTATTGGATCCCAAGTAACATTTCCTAACTTATGCATTTTAGGTAATATATATATATATAAATTTTAATTCTTTCTAAATGACCTTTTTTTTTTCCTGAAAGACAGGACAGAGATAAGTTTCTTTGAAGTCCTGTTTCAACAGATTACATTTTCTAATTCTCATTTCAGTGAGAATAGAACTTTTTGAAGCTCTATGCTCTACTCAGGGTTTCTCAATTTCAGCTCCCTATGTTACAAGTCAAGACTTCAGCCTTATACTTGCACAGACTTTAAAAGTAAACCCTCTAGGAATTTGGACTTTTTTCTATGTATCTCTTTCTACTCCCCAGATCCCTGGGTCAGCTTTCATGTTTATGACTCAGGTTTTTTGTATCACTTTATTTCTGATTACTGAAGGCTTCTTTTTATTTATTTGGAGCTTAACCATGTATTTTTAAGGCATTTAAAAATTGTGTTTTATTGAGAGTTTCTAGATGTTGGCAAATGAGTTCTATGTTCACTCAACCCACCAAGTCGACAGAATTGAAGATTCTCATAGGTTTTGTGCAAATTATTACTTTTATTTTAGTAGCTCTCATTTCACCTTGAAATTCCTAGGGATATAGGAAGCTCTGATTCTGAGGATACAGGACTCATGCTGGATGCCATCAATACAGATCTTCTTCTGAAAGCCTGTGAATAAGCTATATCAAGTGCAAAAGGGTTTCCTGTACTCTGCTTCTTTCAGCTGAGTCTATGTTGGTAATAACAGCATATATTTACTAACAGTTGTTTCAACATTCTTAGGAAGTCAGGCTCAAAATTCATAAAACTATGACATTCCTGGTGATATAACTAGGGATTCAATAAAGAGTCATTAGAGATTCCAGTTGATAGGTTTAGCAAGGCCAATAACTGAGCAGCTCATCTTCATGCTCTTTATCTAAACTGATGGGCCATTTTACATTTTAACTTTCTGACACCTAAGCACCTAAACCATGGACCATTAATTTAGGTAGACTGATCAAATATAAAACATGGCATAGTACTTTTTTGACTTTCCTCTCTTTCAACTGTTAGAAATGTGATGACCATATGCCACACTTTGCCTGAGACAGTCCTGATATACACGTTGTTCTGGAGAAATTATTAACAAACCACATCCTAGTTAAATGATACACTATGGTCACCCTGTCTAAATAAACAGGCTCCCCAGACTTCTAGGACTGTTGATGCAGGAAATAGCAAGTGTAAGTCTGGATACTTCTCTGGCATTATCCTATTTCTGGGCCATTTCTGGGCCACCAGAGTTGCTCAATCCAGCTGAGACACAAAAGGAGGAAAACATCCTAGCTTCTAATGTTGGGTTGATAGAGATACTATCCAATTGGCCTCTAGCTGGTTTGCTTCATGCCTTACATATTTCACCTTCTGACATCAGTTATTCAGAGAAGGGAAATAGTGTCAGTCTTCTCTTACCATATCTTATCATAAACTCTTTTTTCATGATATTCCAACTAATCCACTATTCTTTACACAAAGCCTAATAGGAACTTTCTTGTCTCATTGTCACTCTCCCATACAAACCAACCAACACAAGATGTAACAGGGCATAATTATACAATCACATAATTGCACACTTATCTGCTAATACCACCAAGACACGCTCATGCTGAAAGTGTATTATAATCCCAACTGAATTCTAGATAACAATACAAGATTTAATCTTTCCAAACTTAATAATTCAAGCAATTCAAAGTACTTCTTGAGGATGACTGCTTCCTAAGATCATTTTATTCCAGTAAAAAATTATATTTTAGCAAGCACAGTTAACTAAAATTATGATATTTTTACCCTCAAAAATCTTTTAGCACATTCTGATAAATAAAACATATTTAAATACCCTTGATTCTTAAACCAGTTCTCCAGAATTTTCACAAATAACCAATAGTTTAATAAAAGTTTTTTCATTATTAGTGTGGTTAGTAATGATATTTTCTTCCAAATAAAGAGCTTGACTTAGAAGTTTAGTGGAATATTACCAGGAAAAATCTACACCTTTGATTTGCGAAGTCTACCTTCACCTCTGCTTCAACCTACCTCCAAATGTAATAAGGAAGAGATGACACTACTGTATGTACATTAAAGGGAGACAAGTGAATAACTTTTGAGATTCAGTATGATTTCATTTTGTGTTCTTAATGCTGGTCATCTTTCCCTACATAGAAATAATATTTCAATAGGCACTACTATGTTGCTAATGATATTCATCATTATAATCAAAATGTACATAAAATTTGAGTGCTCCTTAAAACCAAGATAATATGAAAATACATTTTGATTATTAAAGATCTTATTGCCTTCATTGGCATATGACTTTTCTTTTTTGAGTCCTAAAGCAAGATCTTTCACCAACATATAGGCAAACCATATTTTTCATAAATCTTACTGCTATTATAAACAAAATTAGAGAAGATCATATTAAATTTGTATTCTACAGGTAACAGACATGTGAAGTAACTGCTGGAAAAATCCAAATCCACATTATTTCAAAATGCAAAACCTATATTAAATCTCTTGAATTTTTTTCCAAATGGGTTTCCCTTGTTTAAAACTATCATCAATATTTAAAGAACACTGAATTAGATGTACTAAAAATTTATAAAGCAAAAAGTGATAAAATCAGGGAAAGTAGTGGGGATTTTTTTTTTCTAATGACAGCATCTGAAAGTGGTTTGGAGTTGATATTAAAGTATCTGCAACCTTTGTTAGAGAAGTTCTTCAATAGAAATTTTAGAAGACCTTGATGTATACCTTCTAGGATGTTTGTTTAGAGCAGAAATCTGAAAAATATTATTCCAAGACCTGCTTTGTATTTTGTATGACCTATTATAAAATTATAACGCTATAAAATAAATAATTTTCAATGGAAATTAACAACAAATCCAAATACAGAATCTGTGAAACTAATCTGAGCTGAGAAGTGATAACCTAGTTTTGCTATGTGGTAGCACTGCCTATGACCCTCCTGTGGGTGCACTAGCTGTTAATGGAATGATAATTAAACTGACTCTTTTCCTTCTCTTCACATATGTCCCTATAAAAATACTAATGAAACAGGGAGGAAAAGGCACAAGCTTGAATAATTAATTCAGATGCTAGCAAACCAGCCTGTAATCATCAAATTAGAAAAAAGAAGATGTGAGGATGGAATCAGAGGCCAGAGTGATTTGGCCAAGAGCTGAGGAAAGCGGGCCACTTCTGCAAGCTGGAAAAGGCACAAAGAAGTACAGCATAGAGAATATAGTCAATAATATTGTAATAACATTGTATAGTGACAGCTGGTGAGTATACTTATCCTAATGAGCAATGAGTAATGTATGTAATTGTTGAATCAATATGTTATATACATAAAATGAACATAACATTGTATGTTAATTATACCTAAAAAATAAATTAGATATGTATAATAGATAAAGTTTAAAATAGAATCTGTTTTTAAACAGGTCATTCTGTAAGAAATAGGTAACTGAAGTATATTCAATAAGCCTAATGTGAAACAATGTTATTAGTTTCCAATTCAAGGATTAATGAAACTAAAAAATGCTCTATTGGAAAGTGTTTTGCTACTGAGAATTAATTATTTCTTCCAGAGAGTGCACATACCACAAATAGCTTTTTCTGAAGAACCAACTGATTTAAATAGAAGAGATATTTTATCTTACAGACAAGGTTTTAATTTCCAAGTACAGAGCACCTAAAGTGAGTTACATCAGCTTTCTTTTATATCACCTACTACCCCTTCTTCCTATCTCGAAGAAAAAACATTCTTGAATCTTCCCTCTCTCATCTCCTGTGGGACTTCAGTTTATTTTTTTGTTTCTTCTTTCATTTTCTCTCCACTGACTTCATATCTTTATTTTATGAAGGGGCTGAGGTTTTTCTAATCCTGACTAAAATCAAATTTCACTCAATAGTACGTTCCCCTCAAGATAAAAAATATTATCTATCTTTCCCTTCACTGGTAAATGTCTTAAAATTTAAAATTACTCTTCAGCTTTCTCATTTCCCGTTTAGTCCTCAGTCCAAGCCCCTGTCTCTGCAAATCTACTAAACCTCTTCTCTTAAAACCTATCCACGAACTAATAATAATAACAAAGTCTATCAGCTCCAACCCCATTCTCTTATTAATCAACCACTTTATGGGTTTGCTATTGTTTCTAATCCCTATTTTGGTAGTCCGTTTACTTGCTTTGCTTCCTAGGAAATTGTTATTCCTCCAATCTCTTCTATTACTTTCCCACAATTAATTAATATTCTTTCTAGACTTTTTTCACTCTACCCAACCTTAAAGTTATACTGAAGTCATCTTTACCTCACTTTTATTCCCCGCTGATGTTCATTTATGTGTGATCTAACTCTTGCCACAGCTTCATGCACACCCATATATTCAGCTTTTCTTTCTAATCTGATATCTGGACATAAAATTTTCACACTGTTAACAAAATTGTTTTTACCTCCTTATAGAACATCTTTAAGTGAGAGTATGTGTTAGTATATCAAATACATAACATCAAAAGCCAAATTCATTATCTTAACTTTTGCTGCTCCAGAAAAAAAAAAAAAGCCACAACACTCTCAGGCTTCACTGATTGGATTACCATTCTCTATAATTTCTCTATATGATGTCCTGGAGGTCTCCATTTGCCTGCCTCACCCCTTTGTTCCTGGAATGAGCAACTTTCTTTCTTTTTTTTTTTAAAGACTATTTATTTATTTATTTATTTGACACAGAGAGACAGCGAGAGAGGGAACACAAGCAGGGGGAGTGGGAAAGGGAGAAGCAGGCTTCCTGCTGAGCAGAGAGCCCAATGTGGGGCTTGATCCCAGGACCCTGGGATCACGACCTGAGCCAAAGGCAGATGTTTAATGACTGAACCACCCAGGCGCCCCATGGAATGAGCAACTTTCTACATTTATTTGTTTATAACAAACTCACCCATAAAAATCTAATTTAACTATCATATCCTCTTAAAATTGTTTTCTCTGGGTTCTGAACTCCTCATGGACAGAAATTTTGACTGTTGGCTTATTACATCTCAGGATGTAACACAGTGTGCCTGATGGGTGCACATCATATACCTGTTCCATTCACCTTCTCACCTTTCTTCATTCTTACTTTGATGTTTATAATATTTTGAGGTATAGTACTATTTGTACGTGCACATTTCCATGAAGAAAACTCTGTGCCTTTGTTTATGTCTCAATCTCTACCATGGACAGTTCTTGATAGATACATGGTACTCCATGAATATTGTTTGTGTAAGTGACACATTTTATTTAATCCCTTTACTTTCTCAAGATATTGCAGAAGTAGGGCACAGTCTGTGCTTAGTAAGTGGAAAAAAAAAAAAAAGGAAGGCCAGAGCATGGGATGATGTTTTTGTAAGCATCAATAGACTAATCTATAGGTACAGTCTACTCTTATTAGGTAGGAGGAATAGAGATGTGGGCTAGTATGTGACCATCCATATCATTTATGGATATAAATAGAATAATATACCTCATTGAATGGGAAAGGAGAATACTAAGAAAAGAGAGTCTCCATAGTTGTTGTTTTAGTTTTCCTGGATGCTTTGTCAAGAGCCTTGAGAAAATTGAGCACTGTATACAATATGCCACTAAGTAACATAACATGTACCTTGAAAGAAACTATATTTCATAGAATTCACACACACACACACACACACACACAAACACAGAGTCAATATCAACACCTGGTATATGCCATTTGGTTATGTCCACACTAGAGGTAAATTGTGTTACTGCTATGAAAGACATTGAAAACTGTCAATCAGTGTTCTAGCCTTGCTTCTGATTCTAATTTACCATGTGGCTGTGGGAAACCGAGTCTCTCAGTCACAGCTTTTTTTTTAAATGATGAAATAAATAAATGCTAAAAATCTCTGATTCTAAAAATTGCCATATATATAGAACTATGTGGAACTTAAAACTCCTTATAGGCCTCACATGTCAAAAGAATGGATTTTTTTCCTTTGGTGGTTCAAACCATTCTATAAAATCGTGACCCATAGCTTTCACAACCTGTGACACAGCACAACTACCTCTTTAAAGAAAAATTATGAGTAAGATAGAAACATACTGATGCATCCCCATACCTGCCATCTCTACCACCACCATCACACAGACACATATACACACACTGCTCTTCTCAAAGAGACAGAAATGAGATATTTTAAAACAATCTTACAAAAATAATTTTCAATGTTTAAAAATTTTACTTTAAATTGATACAAGTGACAATTACGATTTTTAAATGCAGGATTTCTAAACTGCTTTCTCCCTATTAAGTTGATAACAATAAAAAGGGGATTTAGGGGGAAATCATAAGAAGCAGCAGAGAAAAGCAAGGCTGTTGCATGCAATTTCCAGCTCCTGAGTCATTCCACCTTTTAGCACAGTTAATGTTACAAGACCAAAAATAATTTAAAATGTGAGTACCTTATACAATATCAACTAGTTTAAATGGCCTATCATCACAAATCCACCGAAACCTAAGAAAAATCCATTTTCTCAGCAATTAATCTGTTTTTAGTTTTCTCCTTACATCCATACTGGGAGAGGGAGAGGGTCTGTACTATCATTCCAAGTCTATTAAACACATTACATAAATCTTTCATGGGAGAAATGACTTACATATTTTTTCCTAAAATGGAAAAAAAAACATAAATAATCCATACCATCATTGCTTGCAGGAGTTGTTCAGAAGGCCTTTGGGTTCAGAATGTTGGTATGCCTCTGATGCGTCTATCACAAGGCTCAGTCCTGGGCTTTGGCAAAGCCACTGCCATGTTAATCTGCTTCATTACATCTCTATAATTTGTTCACCTCATTAAGGAGCAGTATTTCCCTTGTGAGAGGAAGACCCATCCTTCACTTTGAAAGCTTTACCTTCCAAAGGTACACAAATGTAGTCATAGATGGGCGGTAAAGGCCAGAAAGCCAAATAAATATTAAAATACAGCATGTCAGAGTTGAATCTCATTTCAGTGCAGGAAGATTTAAAGATCTAGGGCAGCTAGAATTAGAGCTATTCAATCTTTTAGATCTAAATCCAAGCTTACAAAGCACAGACCTTATTTTAATTATCATTAACACAAATAACAATTCATGGATAGATCAAAGATAGAATCATGTTGCCTTACCTGAAATAAAGGGAATTGTAAATCATAGCACAGAATCCATATATGTGGTGAATATAATAGTCTCCACTGCAGTTCTTCAGAATTTTGACTAAAGCAGAAGGTTAAAATTTCACACGTGCTCCATCCTCACTGAAGAAGGAAAAACAAGAAAGGACAGCTGCAGCATCCTCTCTGCTTCTTGCTTTAGCTTTCTGTTCTGATGCTCACTCGATGGTACCCACTGTCTGTTAGAAAGCAGCATGTTAAATTGAAAAATAAATAAATAAATAAATGTAAGCCTGCATCTTATATGACAGCTCCATCTCCTGGCCAAAACTGGAACCATTTTCATTCAAGATCCTTTAGCAACACTGTATTTAGCAAGTTTGATTAAATGGTGTATAGCACATAATTCCACTGTATTTGAAATCAGCTACCTTAATTACTTATAAATTAAACATTTAAGAAGCATTAGGTTATACATTTTTAAAATTTGTAATCCTAATTTTGGGGTTTAGTTAAATTTATTTACATTATATTTAAACTAAATGGAAGCTTTTCATAGCATTACAAACTTAATGTTTACCTTAAGACTTACTTAACTTTATTTACTACCTTAAAAAGTAACATGTATCTCCTATAAAAGAATTTTAGATGCCAAATTTATCTTTGCTGGTACCTCTTCCTGGAGAAGTTGTTTAAATTTTTGTTATTAGAGAAATTCTTGTTATGTTGTTATTTTTGCCATTGGGAGGCAATTTTGGAGGATTAAAGTTAATTTTGGACAATGAAATTACTAAAAGGCAAATGAAAATCTTTAGCCAACCCAAGTTCTTAAGATAGTTCAAAATATACGGATATCAATTTACATGCTATATGAAATTTGATAATTGTAGTAAATGTGTAGTTACACCTTCTTAGCGGGATAAGAGAAAAATTATTATGAGAATGCATTTGGCAAATAACACCAGTTACACTGAGTATATTATGTGTTCAATATAGATCTGTTTAATTAATTTTTCTGTTAGCAATTGTGAAGATCTGGTTCATTCTTAAATTTCTAATTCTTTCCGCTTTTTCACAATACCATTCAAATCTGGGGACAGGTATATGAACTAAAATTCTCCCTGCTGAGGTCTTTTGATCCTAAAGCCTTAATCTTTCCCAGCGTTTGCATTAACGCTATCCGTGGTGCTGAAAACCAATTCCAGGACTCACAGGATTCCAGGCCTTAAACTGGTCTGAAATGTTGTTTTTATAATATTTGATATAAATTTTATTTTTAAAAGTCTTATATCATCCAGAATAAATGCCAGTATCTAGGATACAAATATCTAAGTCATATTTTATTCACAGAATATGTAGTATACATGTTGACTGGAAGCCATAATGCTGATAAGTCTATTTAATAAAAATATGATTATCAGTCACATGTGTTTTGGTCCTTTATATAATACTTCACTCTATCCTTGCTGGGGTTGTATCATGTAGCCTGTGCCAGCATTAGTGCCCCACTGAATAGATGGAATAGATGAGGATACCCAGGCCCACTTTTTAGTAACTTCTCCAGAGTTAACTAATAAGCAAGTCAGAAGCATAAATCTGATTCTCTAAATTTACTCCTATTTCTACAGTATAATTAAGATACATTAGTATTGTTTTTTAAATGCATTATTAACATTTCACAAAAAAATAAAGTGACTTGGTCACATTATTTAAATATGTATACTCAACTATTTCATTTCATAAGTTTTCTGCAAAAACATAGGATACTGTTATAAATTCTCAGGGCACATAAATCATGATCATTCTTCTCAAATTTTCCAGCAAAGCACTCCTAATGGCCAAGAAGCTTGAACTCATCATATTAGAGCTTGAGATGTCACAAGCATGAAATATCATTGAAGCTTTACTTTACCTTTAAAATCACAGGAATTTTATAATAATTTATATAGCATTTAAATATTTTTCTTAAAATGTGAATCATTTCTCCCATTGTTTTGAGGGTAAATTTTACCCTTTAGGAGGATGTGTCTAACTTACTCTGGAATTTTGTGTACTTCCAGGTATGCCACTGCATACAATATCCCAGGCTGAGGACCATGAAATGATGTGATGTAAAACAACTTATCTCAGCAAATAGATAATTATTTAAATTTTTTTTGTGTATTCCTTTCCAGCATATAACTTCAGTTTTGATGAATCACAAAACATAGAATTCAATATTAATAGGTTATACCTTTTAAAAAATTATGAAATATATTTGCATTCTTCATTTTTAGCATGCTCTTGTCAGTGTCACTATGGTAAATTGTAAACATTGTCACAATCCTTTCCTCCTCTCTTATTCATGTTGTTTGCAATGTGACTACTATTAGGAGATGGAAATTATCTTTCCATTTTTTATCTGGGCTGACCTCATGATTTAGCAAAAGAATATAGTGGAAGTGATACTGTTCCAGTTTCAAGTCTAGGCCTCAAAATTTCTTAAACGTCTTTTTTTAAAGATTTTATTTATTTATTTGAGAGAGAGAGAGAGACACAGCAGGGAAAGAAGCAAAGGGAAAGGGACAAACAGACTACACTGAGCATGGAGCCTGACACTGGGCTTGATCCCATGACCCTGAGATCATGACCTGAGCCAAAATCAGGAGTCAGATGCTTAACCGACTGAGCCATCCAGGCACCCCTAGGCCTCAAAATTTCTTGCATGCTTCTGCTTATTTTCTTGGAACCCTCCCTGACCATCATATGAAAAAGTCTGGGCTGCCTGATAGAAGACATGAAACCACATGGAGTAGACACAGGTTTCCTTGCTGTAAACTTCCAAGAACAGCTAGCCCCAAGCTGACCTGGCAGCCAATGCAGGTGAATGAACAAATCCAGCTAAGACCAGCTAAGTCTAACCAGGATCAGCAGAACCAAAAAAACATGAACTAACTAAATGTTCATTTGGGGATGGTTTGTAATGTTCCAGACCCAATTTCTTCCTGCTCAATTCAATGTTACATTTTTCAATCATAATATTTGAAAGCATTTGAAAAGCTTGCTTACTTCCTCTTTCTTGAAATACCTTCCTCACTTGCCTTTGCCTGGCACCATTCTATAGTCTATTTCTTCCACACATGGCTGCTTCCTCTCAGTGCCTTTTGCTGCTTTTCCTCTCCACTATCCTACCTTTGAACATTGACATGCCCCAGAAAACAGTCTTTGACAACTTCCAAATTATTGCTCTAGCCTAGTCCTCTCTCCTGAACTATAGACTTATAATCAAATGCCATTTAACATATTTGCTCTCTATTAACTTGTCTAAAATGAGATTTTGCATCTCTTGTAATATTCACCATCTTGGGTAATAGCAATTCCATCTTTTAATGATGTTAATCCAAAACTTTAATGTCACCTTGACTCTTCTCCTACTTTCATACTCCACATCTAATCAATTTGTGAATACTGTTAGCTTCTCTTTAGAAATGTATCCAGAATCAAACTCACTACTTTACTATTTTATCTTGGCATAAACCAGCATCATTGTATTTTGTATCTTTGCAATAACTTCTTAACTAGTTTCTTTCTCTACTTCTTCTCTTGCCTTTGCTACCAGCTATTCTTAACTCAGAAACTGAAGTCATCCTATTAAACTGTACATCATATAATGTACTCCTCTTTTCAAAACTTTCCAGCAGCTCTCCATCTCCCTCAGAATAAAGCCAAAGCCTGACCAAATGCTCACAGTGTTCTGAGCACTCTGGGCCTCTTTACCTCTCTGATTTATTCTCTAGTTACTCTTGACCTCACTCATGCTACTCCAACCATTCTAGTGTGTTTGCTAGTTACTCAAACATGGCAGCAATGTTCCTTCTTCAGTAAGTTTCCATCTTTTGATCTCTTTGCCTGGAATGCTCTTCTATGGGTTTCTCATGGCTCACTTTCTCTGCCATCCTGGTCATGGCTCAGAATGACCTCCTCAGTAAAGCTAGCCCTGATCCCTACCACTACACCCTACCTCCCCTGTTTTTATTTTTTTCCTGTATTACTTAGCTGACATACTATACATTTTGTGTGTCTCTGCTAAGAAAAATGTAAGTTCCATGAAGGCAGAGATGTTTGTCTGTTTTGTTCATTGCTATAAACCTGGTTCATAAAAAAGTACCTGGAATATCAAAGCTGTCCAAATAATGAATGAATTAGACACAGAATATGCATATCATTTTTTATTACTATATCATGGAAAAGTTATTTATATGTGGACTCCATGTTTTCATTAAGAGAGTGTGAAATCAATGTGGTAAATAGCACACCTTCGATTAAATTATCATCCAAGATATTAACAGAAAGCTGAACTTACAGTGGGTATTCAATAAATATGTTGGGTTAATTATATAAATATTAAAAGTAGACCACTATGCTCTACAATTGTTTTCAATGGAGTTCTAAAATAATTTTGGTAAAATATCATTGAACAACTCTTATTTCATATTAGCATTTTTTGTCACTTTGAAAAAGACTTTGAACAAACTTTGAGGAGATTATTACAACTTTATTTTTATTAAAAATGTTTATTCTAATCTAGAATATATATATGAGACAGAATATATATATTCATATATATGTATTCTGAAATCAACTTGACTTGATATTCTTTTAGCTAGCAACAGTAAACCAATAAAACATAATTTCTTAATGATACATCTTTCTGGCACTATTTTTTTTTAAGATTTTATTTATTTATTTGACAGAGAGAGAGACCGCGAGAGAGGGAACACAAGCATGGGGAGTGGGAGAGGGAGGAGCAGGGTTCCCACTGAGCAGGGAGCCCCATGAGGGGCTCGATCCCAGGACCCTGAGATCATGACCTGAGCTGAAGGCAGACACTTAACGACTGAGCCAGCCAGGCACCCCTCTGGCACTATTTTAATCATAAAATCTATAGTTTTATTTTGGGAGCTTGATTTTCAAAATTACTTTAACTTTTAGGGATAAAAGCAAGTGTAGTCATTAATTTTATGTGTCAACTTAACTGGTTAAGGGAGCCCAGAGTAAATATTATTTATGGGTGTATCTGTGAGAGTGTTTCTGGATGAGATGAGCATTTGAACTAGTGGAACTCAGTAAAGCAGACTGCCCTCTCCAGTGTGGGTGGGCGTCATCCAATCTGTTGAGGGCCTAAATAGAACAAAAGGTAAAAGAAGAATGAATTATCCCTTTTTCTTCAGCCTCCCTGCTTAAGCTGAAACTTCTCATCTTCCCTCAGGATGGGATTTGCACCATTGGCTCCATCGGTTCTTAGGCTTTCGGACTCAGACTGAATTACTCCACTGGCTTTCCTGGGTCTCCAGTTTTGTGTGTATGTATATATATTATATATATATTTATATATTTAAACACACATTTTATATAAAATATATATGTAATTTATATATATTTTATATATGTTTATATTATATATAGCTACATGTATTATACATTATTCTATATTTTGTGAATTATATATAATAATATGATTATAATAATTATTAAATAATATATCATTTTACACATTTAAATGTATGTTTGATCAAAACTTGTTCAATTCAAGAAATGGAGAAAGACAGTCTAGTTTGGACCTAATATTTGTTTTACATTTTTCTTGCATCAATTCTTCCCATATAAAATATCTACACTGAAGAAATACAACCAAGGAAACACCTGAAAAGAACACCTAATAATTTATACAGTTTTAGTCACACTGAAATATGTCAATCTCTTTTAAATTATTGGTTGCCAACTTCAAGACAGTTTTAAAAAGTTGAACTTTATATCTAATGTTTTTTCCTGTAGCATTACCATTAGGGCATCACAAACCTTCAAGTTAGAAAAGGCAAATTTTTCATCTGCCTTGGGCTCAGGTCATGATCTCCAGGTCCTGGAAAGGAGCCCCACATCGGGATCCCAGCTCAGCAGGGAGTCTGCTTCTCCCTCTCCCTCTGCCTTAGAATAAATAAATCTAAAAAAAAAAAAAAAAGAAAAGGCAGATTTTTTTATACCATGTTCAAAGACTTCTAATACTGATAGAAAAAAAAGGGTAGCTTTTCATACTAGTTCCAGTTAGTATGAATTGACGTTTACTAGTATGTTATCAAATGATGGATGAAGAAATAAAGGGGCAGGACAAATT
>NC_138371.1:60425547-60487517 GCF_054177405.1 Leptonychotes weddellii | reverse complement strand
TTTGTTTCCTGCGATTAAGAATTCCTCATATCAGTGAGATCATATGATACATGTCTTTCTCTGTTTGACTTATTTCACTCAACATAATACCCTCCAGTTCCATCCACGTCATTGCAAATGGCAAGATCTCATTCCTTTTGATGGCTGCATAATATTCCATTGTATATATATACCACATCTTCTTTATCCATTCATCTGTGGATGGATACCTTGGCTCTTTCCACATAAAACTTCAGTCATTTAAAACTTCGATTAGGATACTATTTGGAATTTCTTACTTTCACAGCATAACTATGTTCTGTTTCAAGTGATTTCTTAAAATAGCTCTCTGCAGTTTACTTTATTATAACTGCGTTAAATAGCTTTTAAATTTAGTGTTTTAGTAGACTACATAGTTATTTGTAAAAGGATATAGATTAAGCATATATTAAAATTCCAGAGAAAACTTAAATAATAAATATAATTGTGAGAAGGTCTCTCTGTCTCTCTTACACAATTTCAATTTC
Source organism: Leptonychotes weddellii (assembly GCF_054177405.1). NCBI lineage: Eukaryota > Metazoa > Chordata > Mammalia > Carnivora > Phocidae > Leptonychotes > Leptonychotes weddellii. The sequence continues at coordinate 60,487,011 of NC_138371.1, read as the reverse complement.
CAAATCTCATTCATAATGAATTCTATTACTCCATGAATAGTTTATAACCAATAACAGAATTAATCAACAATAGTCACACATATGTGCACACACACACAAAAATACCCACGGTCTATCCCTTCCAGTCATCATTATCTATCTTCAAAAATGCAACATAGTAAATAAAATGACCTAGCTTATATAGAAGTTAGTGAAATATAGATTACAATACTCTTTTGACATCATGACAGCAGGAAATGTATATTTTGTAGGATATTTCAAATGCTTAATTGCAGAATTGTTTAAGATAACACCTTCCTCAGCCAATATATTTAATCTCTGATCCCATGTCGAATATCATTTTCCCCTGAGCTTCCAGTTTCTCAGATTCCTGACCTTGGCTAACTCTTAAAAAAAAAAAAAGAAAAAAAATTCTGCTCATTATTAAAGACCAGAAAGAGTTATAAATGAAACAAGATATGATTTAATAAGTCAATATAATACATTTTACAATTCAAAATATTCTACAATGTGAATGATTTTGGGCTATATTTCAGTATATAATATTTTAGTTTTTGTGACAATGTTTCTAGCAAATGAAGGGGCATGATATGTCATGAGCTAATGTTCTTTATAGCAAGTAACAGAAACAGACTAAGGAAAATGTTATTTAAAAAATATCTGGGTATAGGGTAGCTCAAAGACATGGTGTCAGAAAGGACATGTATGCAGATGTTCCAATATATGGATGGTAAGAACCAGTGGAACATTAGTGATTCCAAAAGGGAGTGTCAGAAAACAAAACACTACAAGCTACAACAATAATAATAAAAGAAAAAAATCAATGGGGAGGTATATTTTTACATCTAGACTTTCAAAGAAAGCATGACAACACTTTTGTCTCAGGGATTTAATGCAAAGTTTTGCATATGTTGATATGTTGGGTATCTTCTAGCCCAGTGATTGTGTTACCTTGCATGGCATAAAGTTCTCCATGATAGTTTAACAAATGAGAATTGATTAGAGAATCCTGAATTCCTTTGGACTAGCCACTGATAAGTCTGTCAAATTGAATAGAAAGATTAACTTCTCTACTGCATTTCTTTTGAATTATAATGTAAATTAATATGTGTTAGCTTTACACTTAGTGGTTCCTAGGAGTAAAGGGACAGATTAAAAGTGGGGGAAGAGAGAGACACAGAGAGAGAGAGAGAAAGAGAGAGAGAGAAAGACAGGGAGAGAGAAGGAAGGAGGGAGAAAGGAAGGGAGGGAAGGAGGGAACTTAAAGATATGGATTTTTGTGTGCAATTTTCAATTTGTAAACTAAGGACTTTCATAGCCTTTTGTAGTAGGCTGTATAATGGCCCCAAAGATGTCCATGCCCTAATAATCCATGGATCCTGTGTATGTTACTCTGTATGGCAAAAGAGACTGCAGATGTGATTAAGTTAAGGATCCTGAGATAGGGAGATTATCCTGAATTATCTGGATGAACACTAAAAGTAATTACAAGAATTCTACAAGAGGTAGGCAGAGGGATATTTAAGTATAGAACAAGTAGGAGACAAGATGACAGAAGCAAGAGGTTGGAATAATGCAAGGGAGGATTTACAGACCAAGGAATGTAAGTGACCTCCAGGAGCTAGAAAAAACTGAGAAACATATTCTACCTTAGAGCCTCTCCTAACACTTTGGTGTCAGCCCAGTAAGACTCATTTCTGACTTCTGACCTCCAGAACTGTAAAGGAATAAATTTGTGTTATCTAAGCCACCAAGTTTGTATTGATTTTGTTATAGCAGCCATAGGAAACTAGTACACTTTGCTATTAAATATTAAATGACTAGGGCATTCAGCAAATTAGAATCCTTAATGCAATAACCTTTTTTTTTTCTATGTGAGTCAATTTTTGATGATCTAAAGGAAGGAACTACATCAAATATTACCAGTGAGCATCTGTCATTTGTTCTTTAAAAGCTAATTTGAGGGGCACCTGGGTGGCTCAGTCATTAAACGTCTGCCTTCGGCTCAGGTCATGATCCCAGGGTCCTGAGATCGAGCCCTGCATCGGGCTCCCCACTCTGCAGGGAGCCTGCTTCTCCCTCTCCCCCTCCCCCTGCTTGTGTTCCCTCTCTCGCTGTGTCTCTCTCTGTCAAATAAATAAATAAAATCTTAAAAAAATAAATAAAAGCTAATTTGAGGAGCATGTTATCAACTTTATAGTCAAAGGGAGAAGACTACTTTTCAGCTTTATTGATGGCTACCTGGTGAACTGAAGCATAGGTTGAATTATCATATTAAACTCATATTTCCTATGATTATCAAGAAATATATTTGGGGCATTTGTGGTTTGGATTAGCAGATCAACTCCAAGTAGTACCAACTAGTAGCATATAATGAAATGTGATAGTCATACTTTAAACAAAAAAATGGTGATGGCCTAACAGCTGTCCTGGATACATGTAATTTGTTCCTCTCTTCTGTTACACCATATTCTGAGACCTGGGATGTCCCTTGCTGGCCCCTATCAAGAGGTCTCCTTAACCTGTGGCTTCTGGCTAAGATGGCCAAAGATAGTCACCAGCAGGGACTGGAGGGTTGGAGGGTTGGAAGAGAATGAAGTTAGGGTATTTATTCCTCACATTCCTCCCTTCCAGGTTGCCATGATAGAATGTGAAGGTCATATTTCCTGCCAAGCAACTCGTACTCCTTCCTGATTACAATAATCATTTCGTCCTTTTGCTTCTTACTATTGCTAGCCCTGGGGTAGTATAATCTTACCAGCACTTTGTTGGTTTCCCTTAAACTTTACAGGCATTATAGTCTTTTTGTGTGTGTGTTTTCATCCCTTCAATTAAATTCTTTTGTATTGTCTATTTTTCCACCAAAAAAATTCACCATAATACAGGCAGTAGTGAAACAATTGATATGACTCGTTATTTGATTTTACAGTGACCCTGTGAGTTAGGTACTATTCTAACCAAATTTAAAATATGAGAATACTGAAAAACATAAAGTTTAAATAACTTGATGGTCACGTACCTAAGAACTGTCTAAGCCATAATAGATTCCAATGACTTTGACTCCAGCGCTGATCTTAGATGTAGTAATAAATTAGTTAATATGATTTTAAAGATACTTTCATATTTTTAGTATCTATATAAATCCCATTGACAAGACTTAAGTACAGAAAAGATAGAATAAATAGAAGCATGTCAGGAAAATTTAATTTATAAGTAATAAAACTAACACAGAAGACACAGAGATCTGTATTTGGAAATAGCCTAGTACATGCATTCTTTATGTCTGAATGCTTCAGGATATTATTTAGTATCATAATTCTTATGAAAATGGAAATGAGAGGACATTTTCTTCCATATACAAAGAAAGCCTTTTATTAATACAAATATGTCATACAAATTAATTGAAACAGATAATCTACCTGCCGTCACATGTGATCATTTTTCAGTGACCAGAAACATAAATTAGATTAAAATGAAAAAATTAGTAAATTTCTAAAGATTTGTTACTGTAAAAGCAATAAATGCATTTCACTTATTAATTTTCTCCCTGAAAACTCACATTCATTGTCTTTCTTAATTGGCTTTTTAATTTAAAAAAGCCTCATGCAACTAAAACAAAAAGATGAAAAAAATATTTACTGAGAAATTTTTGCTGATCTCAATAGGAGTATGACCAAATTGACATCAGAGTTTATTGTTATTCCATCTATAGAAACTAGAAGAGAAGATGACAACTATTTTTTTTAAAACCTCTCATTGTCTCCTACCTGCCATTCCTAACCTTTATATTCAAAATACTCTTCCCACCTATATATCTGGTAGTAAAAAAATCTTTCTTTCCTGAAGGTTATGAAGTTCTTGCTGACATGACAGGTTTTCACAGTGCCGTTTTGATCTGCATAATGCACCTTGCAGATTGATTTTTGATAACATCACTAATAGGCCACTTACAGCATATAGCAAGGGTCAGCAAACTGTGGCCTTTTATAGCCTCTTTTGTTTAAAATAGTTGGGAAGTTAGGGAAGACTATTTTGTAACATGTAAAAATAACAGGAAATGTGAAGCTTAGTGTCCAGAAATAGTTTTATTGAAGCACCCATGTTTATTTGTTCACGTGTTGTCAATGGCTGTTTTCATGCTACTAGGACAGAGTTGCATAGCTGCAGCAGAGACCATATGGCCCACAAGCCTAAAACATTTACTAAATGGCCTAACTTTTAGCAACTGAGCAGCAGACCTCTGGCCCATATACTCACATTGTACTAATTGCAAAGTATAGATATTTGACAGTATTTAAACATCTGGATGAATGAACTTATACAGTAAAATGTATAGATATATCTACATTGTAGGTATAGTCTATTACTTTTGCTATTTTTCCAGTTAATTCTTTTAGCTTTTCTATGTATATAATTTTGTTTGTAGATAATTATGCTAATTATATCTATTTTTTTCCAATACTCCTTTTTTAAAAGTTTTTATTTTAATTCCAGTCAGTTAACTTACAGTGTTATATTAGTTTCAGGTGTACCATATAGTGATTCAACAATTTCATACATCACTCGGTGCTCATCACAAGTGCACTCCTTAATCCGCATCACCTATTTAACCCATCCCCCCATCCCCTCTGGTAACCATCTGTTTGTTCTCTATAGGTAAGAGTCTGTTTTTTGGTTTGCCTTTCTTTTTCTTTGTTTTGTTTCTTAAATTCCACATATGAGAGAAATCATATGGTACTTGTCTTTCTCTGACTGATTTATTTCACTTAGCATTAGTCTCCATGTTATTGCAACTTCATTCTCTTTTATCCATTCATCAATTGATGGATACTTGGGCTGTTTCCATATCTTGGCTATTGTAAATAATGCTGCCAAAAACATAGGCATACATGTATCCCTTTAAATTAGTGGTTTTACATTCTTTGGGTAAATACCCAGTAGTGCAATTGATGGATTGTAGGATAGTTCTATTTTTAACTTTTTGAGGAAGCTGCACATGCTGTTTTCCAGAGTAGCTGTACCAGTTTTCATTCCCACCAGCAGTGCAAGAGGGTTCCTTTTTCTCCACATTCTCACCAACACTTGTTTCCTATGTTGTTGAGTTTAGCCATTCTGACGGATGTGAATTGTATTTGTGCATTAAGGTTTTGATTTGTATTTCCCCGATGATAAGTGATGATGAGCATCTTTTCATGTATCTGTTGGCCAAATGTTTGACTTCTTTGGAGATACATCTGTTAATGTCTTCTGCACATTTTTAATTTGGATTATTTGGTTTTGGGGTGTTGAGCTTTATCAGTTCTTTGTATGTATAGGATACTAACCTTTCATTGGATATGGCATTTGGAATATCTTCTCCTATTTCGTAGGATGCCTTTTAGTTTTGTTGATTATTTCCTTCACTGTACAAAAGCTTTTTATTTTGATGTATTCCCAATAGTTTATTTTTGCTTTTGTTTCCCTTGCCTCAGGGGACCTATCTAGGAAAAGTTGCTATGGCCAATATCAGAGAAGTTACTGCCTGTGCTCTCTTCTAGGATTTTTATGGTTCAGGTCTCACACCATTTTGAATTTATTTTTGTGGATGGTATAAGCAAGTGGTCCAGTTTCATTCTTTTGCATGTTGCTGTCTAGTTTTCCCAACACCATTTGTTGAAGAGATTGTCTTTTTCCCACTGGATATTCTTTCCTGCTTTGTCAAAGATTAATTGGTCATATAATTGTGGGTTTATTTCTGGGTTTTCTATTCCATTTCATTGTTCTATGTGTTTATTTTTGTGACAGTAACATACAGTTTTGATCACTACAGCTTTGTAATATAACTGGAAGTCCAGAATTGTGATGCCTTCAGCTTTGCTTTTCTTTTTCAAGATTTCTTTGTCTATTCAGTCTTTATGGTTCCATATAAATTTTAGAATTATTTGTTCTAGTTCTGTGAAAAATGCTGTTGGTATTTTGATAGGGATTGCATTAAATGTATAGGTTTCTTTGGGTAGTATAGACATTTTAACAATATTTGTTCTTACAGCCTATGAGCATGGAATGTCTTTCCAATTCTTTGTGTTGTTTTCAATTTCTTTCATCAGTCTTTTATAGTTTTCAGAGTACAGGTCTTTCAATTCTTTGGTTAGGTTTATTCCTAGGTATCTTATGATTTTTGGTGCAATTGTAAATGGGATTGGTTCCTTAATTTCTCTTTCTGCTGCTTCATTATTGGTATATAGAAATGCAACAGATTTCTGTACATTGACGTTTGTATCCTGTGACTTTACTAATTGTTTTTTCAGTCCTAGTAGGTTTTTTTTTGGTGGAGTCTTTAGGGTTTTCTTTTTTTTTTTAATATATTTTTAAATTTATTTTTGAGAGAGAGAGGGAGAGAGTATGTGTGCACAGGCGGGGGGAGGGGGGCAGAGGGAGAAGCAGACTCCCTGCTGAGCGGGAAGCCTGATGCAGGACTCCATCCCAGGACCCTGGGATCATGACTTGAGCCAAAGGCAGACACCTAACCGACCAAGCCACCCAGGCGCCCAGGGTTTTCTGTATGTAGTATTATGTCATCTGAAATAGTGAAAATTTTACTTCTCCCTTACTGGTTTGGGTGCCTTTTATTTCTTTTTGTTGTCTGATTGCTGTGGCTAGGACTTCCAGTACTGTACTGAATAAAAGTACTGAGAGTGGACATCCTTGTATTATTCCTAACCTTAGGGGAAAAGCTCTCAGTTTTTCCCCATTGAGGATGATATTAGTTTTGGTTTTTCATAGATGACCTTTAATATGTTGAAGTATGTTCCCTCTAAACCTACTTTGTTGAATTTTTTTTTCATGAATGGATGTTGTGCTTTGTCAAATGCTTTTTCTGCATCTATTGAAATGATCGTATGGTTCTTATCCTTTCTCTTACTAATATGATGTATCACACTGATTGATTTGCAAATATTGAACTACACTTGCAACCCAGGAATAAATCCCACTTGATCATGGTGACTGATTTTTTTTAATGTTTTGTTAGATTCAGTTTGCTTGTGTTTTTTTGAGGATTTTTGTATCTATGTTCATCAGTGATATTGGCCTGTAGTTTGTTTTTTTTTTTTTTAAAGATTTTATTTATTTATTTGAGAGAGAATGAGAGAGAGCACATGAGAGGGGGGAGGGTCAGAGGGAGAAGCAGACTCCCAGCCGAGCAGGGAGCCCGATGCGGGACTCGATCCCGGGACTCCAGGATCATGACCTGAGCCGAAGGCAGTCGCTTAACCAACTGAGCCACCCAGGTGCCCCTGTAGTTTTTTTTTTACGTGGTGTCTTTATCGGGTTTTGGTAGCTGGGTAATGCTGGCCTCATAGAATGAATTTGGAAGTTTTTCTTTCTTTTCTATTTTTTGGAGTAGTTTGAGAGGAATAGGTATTAACTCTGGATGTTTGGTAGCATTTGCCTATGAAGCCATCTGGTCCTAGACTTTTGTTTGTTGGTATTTTTTGGATTACTAAGTCAATGTCTTTGCTTGTAATTGGTCTGTTCAAATTTTCTGTTTCTTCCTGTTTCAGTTTTGGTAGGTTATATGTTTCTAAGAATTTATCCATTTCTTCTAGGTTGTTCAATTTGTTGGCATATGGTTTTTCATAATATTTTTTTATATTTGTTTGTATTTCTATGGTGTTGGTTGTTATTTCTCCTCTCTCATTTATGATTTTATTTATTTGAGTCTGTTCTCTTTTTTCTTCAGAAGTCTGGCTAGAGGTTTATCAGTTTTATTAATTTTTTCAAAGAACTAGCTCCTGATGTCATTGAACTGTTCTTTTTTTTTTTTTTTTAGTTTCTGTATCATTTATTTCTGCTCGAATTTTATTATTTCCTTCCTTCTGCTGGCTTTAGGCCTCATTTGTTGCTCTTTTTCTGTCTCCTTTAGGTGTAAAGTTAGGTTGTTTATTTGAGATTTTTCTTGCTTCTTGAAGTAGGCCTGTGTTGCAATAAACTTCCCTCTTAGGACAGCTTTTGCTGCATCCCAAAGGTTTTGAACTGTTGTGTTTTCATTGTCATTTGTCTTCATGTAATTTTGTATTTCTTCTTTTATTTCCTGGTTGACCCATTCATTTTTTAGTAGCATGTTATTTAATTTCCATGTATTTGTGGTCTTTCTAGATTTTTTCTTGTGGTTGACTTCTAGTTTCATAGCATTGTGGTCAGAAAAGGTGCATGTTAGGACTTTGATCTTTTGGAATTTGTTGAAGCTGGTTTTGTGTCCTAATATGTGATCTATTCTGGAAGATGTCCCATGTGCACTTGAAAAGAATATGTATACTACTGTTTAAAATGGAATGTTCTGAATATATCTGTTAAATCCATCTGATCCTGTGTGTCAGTCAAAGCTATTTCCTTGTTGATTTTCTGTTTAGATGATCTGTCTATTGATGTAAGTGGAGTGTTAAAGTCCCCTACTGTTACTGTATTATTATCCATTAGTCCCTTTATGTTTGTTATTAACTATTTTATATATTTGGGTGCTCCCATAATGGGTACATAAGTATTTACAATTGTTATATCTTCTTGTTGGATTGTTTCCTTTATTATTACATAGTGTCCTCCTTTATCTCCTGTTACAGTCTTTGTTTTAAAGTCTATTTTGTCCAAAATAGGTTTTGCTACTCCAGCTTTCTTTTGAAATCCATTAACATGATAAATGATTCTCCATCCCCTCACTTTCAATCTGCAGGTTTCTTTAGGTCTAAAATGGGTCTCTTATAGTCAGTAGATAGATGGGTGTTGTTTTTTATCCATTCTGTCACTCTGTCTTTTGATTGGAGCATTTAGTTCACTTATATTTAAAATAATCATTGATAGATATGTATTTATTGCTACTTTATTATGTGTTTTGTGGTTATTTCTGAAGATTTCTCTGATCTTTTCTTGTCTTTCATGGTTTGCTGATGTTCTTTAGTGATATATTTGGTCTTCTTTATACATATTTATTAGTGGTTTGATTTGTGGTTACCATTAGGTTTGTATATAACACCTTCTGTATATAGCAATCTATATTAAGTTGATGATCATTTAAGTTTGAACCCATCCTTTACTCCTCTCCTTCCCATGTTTTAGGAATGTGTTGTCATATTTTATTTTGTCCTTCCATTTTGTGAATTATTTTGTCCTTTTATTTTGTGAATTCCTTGACTGATACTTTACAAAAATATTCATTTTTATTGCTTTTTTGCTTCCTATCTTCTACTATCACTTTTGGATCATTCCTTTCCACTCAAAGAGTCCCCTTTACTATTTCATTCAGGGCTGGTCATGAACTCCTTTAGTTTCTGTTTGTCTGGGAAACTCTGTATCTTTCTTTCTTTTCTGAATGATAGCCTTGCTAGATAGAGTATTCTTAGCTGCAGATTTTCCCCATTCAGCACTTTGAATATATCATGCCACTCTCTTCTGGCTTAGAGATTTTCTGCTAAAAAATCCCCTGATAGCCTTATGGGGTTTCCCTTGTATGCAACTGTCTTCTTTTGTCTTGTTGCTTTTAAAATTTTTTCTGTCTCACTATATTTTGCTATTTTAATTATAATATGTTTTGGTGTATATCTGCTTTTCTTGATTTTGTTGGAGGTTCTCTGTGCCTCCTGGATCTGTTTCCTTCCCCAGATTAGGGAAGTTTTCAGTTATTATCTCTTCAAATAAATTTCCTCCCCACTTCTCTCTCTCCTTTTCTGGGACTCCTCTAATACAAATGTTATTATGTTGGATGGAGTCACTGAGTTCCCTAAGTCTATTCTCATTTTGCATAATTATTTTTTCTCTCTTTTGTTCATCTTGATTACTTTCCATTACTCTGTCTTCTAGGTCATTAATTTGTTCCTCTACTTCTTCCAGCCTGCTATTCATTGCATCAAGCATGTTTCTAACCCTGTTTATTACACTCTTCATTTCTGATTGTTTCATTTTTATTCCTGTGTTAAGGGTCTCACTGATATTTTATCTTGGAGCATGTCCCAGAGAGACAGCATTTACGGAGAGACCCCTCCAGTAACAAAGGAACTGGCCAGTGCAGTTTCCCTCCTCCACCCCTCAGCATAAGCACAGGGCCACCTGAGGGAACCAACACAGCAGCAACACTTGCTACCTAACTTGCTTACATCAGGCTTTACCCCCACCATGCTCTGGTGGAACTGTGTTTCCCAGTCACTTTGCCTCAGTCCCCGCATGGTGGGCGCCCCCCTCCAGAAGACTGGCCCAACCTCTGCCAACATGACCTGAACCGAAGGCAGACACTTAATGACTGAGCCACCCAGGCGCCCCCTGATGGAGCATTTAAAGCAGTGATCATAAGGATAATAAGGATAATCCCAGGGTCCTGGGATCAAGCCCCACATCGGGCTCCCTGCTCAGCGGGAAGCCTACTTCTCCCTCTTCCATTCCCCCTGCTTTTGTTCCTGTTCTCTGCTATCTCTCTCTCTGTCAAATAGATAAAATCTTTAAAAAAAAATAAATAAAATCTTTAAAAAAAATAAATAAAATCTTTAAAAAAAAATAAATAAAATCAATAAATCCTCCATCATACATGTTGCTTATATCAGTTTCGCCTAGACCTCTGCCATGGCCTTGCCCTATTCTTTCATTTGGGAAAAATTCCTGCATCTTCTCATTTTGTCTAAGTCTGTGTCTGTTTCAGCATGTTAGGAAAGTCAGCCACATCTGTTTTTGAGGGTAACGGCCTTATGAAGAGGAGGTCCTGTAGTGACCTGCTGTGTAGTGTCCCTGTTCCCCAGGGCCTCGTGCTTCTGGGAATGTCTCTCATGTGTGCTGCATGTGCTGTGTTGTTGTGTCCTAGCTGCTTTATCCTTTAGAACAGTCATCAGCAGAGGCTTTCTTTGCCTGTTGTGGGCAGTGTTTTATCCCTGGCCTGAATGCGGCACATTTTAACTAGGTGTGCTCTGGCCTGCTTGTGTTATGAAACCTGTTGCCACTGCCACCAGAAGCAAGGCCTCACAAAACTCCCAGGTTGAAAGACATGCTGCATACATCTCAGAGAAATTTTTTTTAAAAGATTTTATTTATTTATTTGACAGAGAGAGACACAGTGAGAGAGGGAACACAAGCAGGGGGAGTGGGAGAGGGAGAAGCAGGCTTCCCGTGGAGCAGGGAGCCCGATGTGGGGCTTAATGTGGGGCTTGATGTGGGGCTTGGTCCCAGGACCCTGGGATCATGACCTGAACCGAAGGCAGACGCTTAATGACTGAGCCACCCAGGCGCCCCCTGATGGAGCATTTAAAGCAGTGATCATAATACTCACTGGACGTGAGAAAAAAGTGAAAGACATCATGAACACTGTCTCTCTGGGACATGCTTCAAGATGAGCAAGATGAGCATGCTCCCCAGTGTGTGCTCCAGGTCTCTCCAGATCGCTGGTTCCATGTATGTCTACATGCTATTTGCCCTGCCTTTTCTCCAGGAGCATCCCCGATGTCCTCTGAACTCTCTCAGAGCCAAGCACGCTGACCTTTAAAACTCCAGGCTTTAAGCCCCACTGATTGCAAGAACTCACAAAATTCAGGCCCTCTGACTTTCCAAGCCAACTGCTATGGAGATTCTTTTTCCCTATATGCTCCCCTGTGTGTTAGTCTGTCTCTTGCCCTTCTCTGCGACCAGGGCTTCCTCCCCACTGCAGCAGCCACCATCCGGTTTCCCTCCAAGCTGAGTATCCGCTATTCCTACCTTCTTTGATGTGGCCTCTTTTCTACCTTTAGTTGTGGAGTTTGTTCTGCCAGTCTTCAGGTTGATTTCTGGGGTATTTAGGATGCGTGGATATTTATCTAGTTGTTTTCATAGGACAAGGTGAGCCTAGGATTCTCCTAATCTGCCACCATCTTCTCTCCCCAATTTTTCAATACTTCTGCTAATCAGGTTTCCTCTAGCTATTTCCAATCAATGCTTTCTCCTAATTACATTGACAGATTTTCTTGGAAAAATTAATAGTGAAAATATCTAGCTTTTCCTAACTTTGATATAAATATTTATAGTGTTTCATCACTAAAATATATTTAAATCAGTACCCATAGTGATGTAATTGTATCAAAGTAAATTTTATTTGAGACAGATAGACTTTATCATGTGAGGTTTCTTTTATTTCTCTTTAGAAAGAACATTTATAATAATTTGCAAATAAATATAAGACTTATTAAATGCTTTTTTCACACCTGAATATAGTTCATATTCTTTATTGATCCACTAACATAATAGATTTCATGAATATATTTTCTAATATTGCATCATTTTAAAATTCCTATCTTAGGTTTTTTTTTTGTGTGTGTGTGTGTTATTTTATTAAGTAGTTGATGAATTTTATTTTAGATTTTTATGTCTGTATTCACTAATGGCATTGGTTGTAAATTTAATTTTTTTAAAGACTTTATTCATTTATTTGACAGAGAAAGAGCAGAAGCAGGGGGAGTGGGAGAGGGAGAAGCAGGCTCCCTGCTGAGCAGGGAACCCAATGCAGGGTTTGATCCCAGGACCCTGAGATAAATGACCTGAGCCGAAGGCAGATGCTTAACTGACTGAACCACCAAGGCACCCCTGTAGATTTAGTTTTTGGTAAAGTTTTATAATCAAATTTATATTTTTTCTGAAAAAACTTTTGGGTGATTTTCTATTTTTTTATTCTTTGAGAATTTTTTTGCGTTTTTTTTATTATAATTGAAATATAATTGATGCACAATGTTGCATTAGTTTCAGGTGTACACCATAGGAATTGGACAATTCCATAAAATATGCTGAGTCAGTTTTTAAAATGCAGAAATGAAGTATTTCTAGATATCGTCAATATTTCTTTTCTAGAAGATATCAATAACTCATCTATAAAATGACACATTATTATTTTAAAGTAGTTTTAAAAAATAAAATTAAAATTAAAAAATTTTTAAAGTAGTTTTACATTTTTTCTATTTGTCTTCTTATAATTTGCCTGGTCAGTTTCTTCTTATGCCATTTTGACAATTTCACTTTCATATGTTAACCATTTCACAGAAAATTGCTAAGATTTATAAATTTCAAAATAAGTTTTGTAAGTTTAATGTATTGTGGTCAAAACATATAGGTTAGGTCTTTAAATTCTACCTTCTAGAATTTATCGAGGTAGGATTTTTTGTTTAATTACTCGTTTGTTTTCCTGCTGCTTTGTTACTATGTAATTGATTAGGTTTATAAATTACAAAAGAAAGTTTTCTTTGTACAGAACAAAGTTCAATATATAATTATTAAAATAACAGTAATAATAATTTTATTCAAATCTTTAATGCCTTTACTTTGTTTTCATACTTCATCTTTCAAAAACTGAGACAAATGAATTTGTCTTTACAGTTATGTTGAACTTCTAATAGTTTTGCATAATAATACTCTATTATTAGCTTTATAAATTTATGATTAATATTTTATTGAAATATTTGCTTTTATAAGTATGCAATTACCTTATTTATCTATTTAAGTCATTTTTGCCTTGAAATATATTTTGTCTCTAATAACATTGTAAGCCCTACATTTTTTGTTTGTATTTGCCTCATATATTTTTTGTCCATTTTTTATTTTTAATTTGGGCAATTTGTTCCATGCTTCTTTTAAATAAACAGCATCTGTTCAACTTTTGCTTTGTGATCTAATTTGGTCCTTTTTGTTATTTAATGTGAATAAACCAATTCACAATTTGTTATCATAAATGTTAGGTATATTTGGTCTCTCTTCTGACAACTTGTTTTGTGGTTTCTACTTTTATCCTTTATTCTTTTTCCTGATTTGCTTATGGACTACATCAACTATATTTTTCCTTTTTTTTCTTTTCTATCTCTTTTTTTTTTCCTCCTAGTTATTTGGAATGCATAGAGGGTCTTGTTTTTTACTGCATTATTTTAAAAGAAATTGTCAGCATCATAAATGAAGTTATCATATTAACTATTTCCATGTAAGATAAATATATTAATTTTTTCCTTCCTTGTCCAACTATTTCCTGGTTTTTAAAAGAATTATTTGGTATTTCATACTAATTTAAAGAAATGTTCTTTATAAGTGTATTGTTTTGTTACCATGCTTACAACAGTGATTTAAATTTAGCCCTATGGTTTAACTTCATGTCCTAAGAGTTTTTATTACAATTTCCCCATTCTTTCCATTATCGTCTGTAGAGTTAAAGTATACCTTAAAATCATGTTTTTATAAAGGATACATTGATGATATACTTCTTAACCTCTTGCTGTGTGAGAGTGTTTCTTAAGTGCCCTTATATAGGAATGGCAATTTCAGGTGGAAGATAATATACAGCCAGAGTTTTGCTTGTGTTTTTCCCCTCCTTGGAAGCTAACCATTTTGCCTTACCAGCAACTTGAAGGATTTGAATTTTTATTTATCTTTTTACCTTCCCTGTCTTAGTAGGATATATCCAGATTTGGGGTTATTTTCATCAGTTTACTTGTATTGATGACCCTTTTTGATTTACAGACTCGCTATAAAGATTGTATTCTTTCTTAAGATTAGAAATTGCTGCAACTATGTTGGCTTTAGTTTCTCCTTCTGAAATTACTATCTTTAATTATAGCATCTTCTGGTCTTATTCCTATTTTTTCCCTCTTAAATCTGTAGAAACTTCTTGTGTTTGTCTTCTATTTAACAGACTTAATTTTCTGCATTTCCAAATCTGCTGATTATTGTTTATATTGTACTATGAATTTACCCATGCAGTCCAATTGGACTCTCTTGCTAACTGTTAGCTTTACTTTCATATTTAAAATGTTCTCTTGGGGTGCCTGGGTGGCTCCGTCAGTTAAGCATCTCTCTTTTGGTTTCAGCTCAGATCATGATCTCAGGGTCATGAGATGGAGCCCCATGTTGGGCTTTTGCACTGGGAATGGAGCCTGCTTGAGATTTTCTCTCTCTCCCTCTCCCTCTGCACCTACCCCTAAAAAAATTTTTTTTTAAAATATTCTCTTAATCAGAGTATATTTCAATATTAAAATGTCCTCTTCTCCTTCTTGTAGTTATTATGTTTCGCAAGGAGTTATCTGCAACATTATTAAGAATATGCCCCTTATTTTGAACATGACCTCTTTTTACATGTCTGACTTTTCTCTGCTTACTCATCCTTACAGGTGATAGTCTATGCTGTATAACATTGGGATTTGAGATGGTTCTATCAGGTATTGGTTTCCTATAAACATCTAAAAATCTTTTAGGCAAAGAGAAAGCTTTAAATTCCCAGTTGTTTTAACTTTGCCAGTTCAAAGGTCCAGTGGCCTGAGAAAAATAGGAGCTAATCACAGCAGGGACTGTGTAGATTTGGCAGCCAAGACTAATCTTGGGAAGTGAGGCATTATTTCCTGAATTCAGTTGCCTTCATGGGGAGCAGTATTCCTATTCTTTGGCATGACTGTTTGCACCTGTTGTAAGCTGGGCATACACTTTGCCATCTGGCAAACATCTCAGAAATACTGGTGATATTCTCAATGTCCTACTGCTGCTGCAAAACTTACTCTTGCTCCAACCCTTGCCATGGGATCCAGTTGGGATCATAATATTCTATGGGCACATTTTTCATTTATTTCTGAATTAAACTGATCTTCCTTATGCCCACAATCCTGGATATATTTGGTTTTCCTTCAGTCAGCTCCTGTGGACTGTTCTAGAAAAAGACACTCTCTTCCTAGTTTCTAGCAACGAGCCACGTTTTCCTTCCTCAACTCATTTCAGTGTGCAATGCTCTTTTCACTTGCATCTGGCAAACGAGAGGATGGTGAGTTGGAAGGAGAATGATTAGATATCTGTGACTGACAGACTTTCACCCAAAAGTAATGCCTTCAAATCCTAAGATTATTCCTGAGTAAAGAGATATAATAGAAATATTTGCCAACTCTAATAAATAGATATTTTTATTTACTTAATAGAAAACAATTCCCATTTTTTAATCTTTCAGTTCAAATTGCTTCTGTTATCTTTCTTTTTGAAAATCTCATAGCTTTTTCTTTTCTTCAGAAATAACAAATTATTACCAGTGAAAAGAGGACTGAATTAAAAGCTAGAAAAACAGCTCTCGTTCCAGATCTCATGCTAGCTATCTATACTCTGAAATACTATAAGCTTCAATTTTTTCACCCTTAAAATGAAAGAAATAGACTACATTCTCTCTAAAGCACCTTCTAGCTCTATAATTCTTCAAGTTCCCATTAATGGAACCATTGCTGGACTGAATCCACACTTAAAAATCTATATACAGGAGATCAACAAGGAGGGATGAAGTTAATCCCTTGTTTAAAAGACAAGAGTTGCCTCAGCATTCCGGTTCTAGATCACTAGTAAAACAGAGAATTTAGAGACTAGCTAACCGGTGTGCTATTCAATGGGGGTATTCTTGGCTTTACCCTATTAACTTTCTCTGTCTTATTGACCTCATATTATTTGCAGTAGAAAATATGCCAAATACCTCAAGTGAGGTGTACACTTGTGAGAGTGATTTGGGAATGCACCATGGGGATCTTTTCTGCAGCAGATTGTCTTTCACAGACAATATTGCTCCAGTTCTTTTACCTTTCCTCACACCTTGCCTGAGCATCCCCACCACTTCCATCACTATGTATCACTGCATATGATGTGGAAAAGAGAAAGGGATTTTTGAAAAAGAGAAAAGGGATTATCTTTCAGTCTTACTTAAGTGTTGATTTGTAATAAATAGTAATTTACTCTTACTGTTTCTTTTTTTTTTTTTAAGATTTTATTTATTTATTTGACAGAGAGAGACACAGCGAGAGAGGGAACACAAGCAGGGGGAGTGGAAGAGGGAGAAGCAGGCTTCCCGCTAAGCAGGGAGCCCGATCCCAGGACCCTGGGATCATGACCCGAGCTGAAGGCAGATGCTTAACAACTGAGCTACCCAGGCACCCCTCCCAAGGTGTTTCTTAATCCATACAATGAAAAGTAGCTTTTGAGTGCTTTGGTTATCTCTCCAATGGAATGGCCTTTTTTTTTTTTTTTAATTGGCAATTAATGGAAAATGTTGTAAGCAAAAAAATGTTGCAATACAAAGTCTTAAACCCAACTAGTATTTTATCCAGATGTCTATCCTACCTGGAAATGGTAGAAGGATACAGACTGTAGTTCATAAAATACCCAGGTGTGGACATTTTGACCTTCTGTGTATGTGTTGTTTCACGCCCATCTCTACTAATGACTGGGAATTTTTAACATGCTTTTCCACCCCATTCCGTACCAAAGACGCTGCCTTTTGTTAAATCTTTAAATATTGGTGGTTTTTTCCCCCCCTATTACTGGCCTCCTTAATGAAGCTATAATTCAACTTTCCTTTGAACAAAAATTCCACTCACTTTTTATATTCATTGACAGTTTAAAATATCAAGATATTTTTTCTTAATACTATTTTCCTGTGTAGCCAGACTAACAAAATTTAAATAAAGGAAGATGGTTATTTTTTACCTTTTCATTACATTTCTCTTCACTATAATAATTTTTAAATATTTTATTTTAGTTAATAATCTAATTTTCAACTCCCTTTTCTGAAAGATCATCATTTTTCTCCTTGTTCTAGAAAAAAAGTCTATGATTCTAATGAACTGCAGAAATATTCACCTACTCTTAAAAAGCATATACCTGTATATCTTTGTATTAAAAAAGAGAATATTTATTAGCCACTCAAACTTCTCAGTTTTTTTTTGTGAAATAATAGAAGCATTCATTCTTAACCGCCTTGGCCCTGAACACACACAATTGAATTTCCAGCTGACTTGGCTTTCTTACTGCACAAGATTCCTCACTACCATCCCTGATTTTTGTCCTCCTCTCGCTCTAGTATCTCGGGGCAGAATAAGTTTTCTTTAATACAACTTTCATTCTGTTTTGCTCCATAAATTTGGGTCGCTTCATATGGAATTTGACTTCAGAGAACATGAATAATCAATGAGGGCTGTGAAAGACAGAAGTTGTCTACCTCCTGTGTATCATGTCCCCCAGACAAAACTTTGGAGTCCTCTTCATCTTCAGTAGCTCCTTCTCCGCCTATGTGCAGTCAAACTTCAAATTTTACTAAAGCAACTTCAGAAATGCTCAGATCATCTCCTCATCCCATTGCTTCTGCCTTGTTTTGGCCTACATTGTCTCTTGTCTGGGCTCTTACAATAGCTTTTTATCTTATCTCCTGCCCTAAAGGACTTTACATTCCAGATCTCTTCTATACTATCAAAGTAGTATCTAAGAAATAAATCTGATTGTATAGCTTTTCTGAATAGTGTTCCCCAATGTTCCTTGTGTCCTTAGTATAAAATCCAGATTGTTCAATTTGTACATGCGGCAACTCCAACCTATGGGCTTCATACTCCACATGAGGGTCTACTGGATATAAAGCCTGGAGAGATGGTATTAGTCACAATCTGATCTGATAATAGAAGACCTAAAATAAAATTTTGAAATCATAACACTGAACAGGAAGTAGAGACATGACTAACATTTTATAGTTTACATAGGTGATTTTAGTCACTATGCAAACATCGAGGTTAAGAACTTGGACTCAGATATCTGGTTGCCCAAGTCCCCATTCTGTCTTCTCTATTTACTAATTTGTCCTTGGGCAAGAAAGAAACCTCTTTGGGCCTCCTTGTGTAAAATAAGGTTAATAATTGTTCCTACCCCAGAAGTTCTGAAAATTGAATTAAATAATATAATGTACATGTAAAACATTTAGAACAGTACTTGGCCTTAGTAAGATTTCAACAAATACTAGCTTTTGTTGACTAACAATACCAAAATGTTGGTTATTATGATGTTCTATTGTGTTACATATCTGGAGTTTTCAGATAGAAAAATTTTTCTAATTTTAAGCCAAAGTTGACCTCACATGAGGACATGATAGTCTCTTTTATTCAAGTGGGAGAAAAATGCTAATTTAATAGTAAGAGATCCTATATATGTATGAATTTTACCTAAATTTATGTATTTTTAAGAATCATCTCCACAATTTCTGTTTTTGTTATTATAATATCCTATTTCTTCAGTAAATAACGAACAAACTCTGTTTCTCCTCAGTGATGATTCAAATGGTCTTATTATTCTTTCCTGAATTTTCTAATTCCAGCTGTTTTCTCCTAACTTTTTTTAGCAATATCTGGCACAGTGCTTTGCTCAAAAGATTGAGGTGATTAGGTGAATTTGATCTTTCTGTTAACCTTAATTTAACTATTTTCATCCATTTACTCTGACTTTTCACCATATTTAATATTAAATAAGTTGGTACACCTAATTCCTTTATTTCTTTATAACCCACTTATTGCTTATCTACTTGCACTAGTGTATGAAAACTGTAATCTTAAGTATGTATTATTATTTTCATATTCACATTTTATAATACTTAAGATATTTTGTAATATGCACTTTTCTTCTTGATATTTCACTTGTCTTATTAAAAGCTTCAGCAAGTTGTCATTGACCTTTGACATTCTATTTTGATAATCTCCACTTTGGCTTGTATCATTTTTCCCTGATTAGATCTGCAACATGATCTAGTTCAGTCCATCTGATCTTTTCATTTACTATTGCCCTGACCTGCCTTGTTTTTTCTTGTCCGTCTGAGCCCAGGTCCTGCTTAGGGCATTTTCTCATAATCTCCCTTCCACTTGGAATGTCCTCCATTTCTGGCCCAGCCTTTAAAGCTCAGCCTAAGTTCCACCTCATCAGAGAAGTCTTTGTTGATCATGTCAGCCCATAACTTTTTATAAGCAACAAAAGATATAGAATAAATCTTTTTTGGGGAAAGTCAAAATACATGTTGCAGCCTTACAATCTGTTGTTTATTTGCTTATGGCCAGTGACATAGGCTGACTAAAACCTTAGTTTCTTTTAAGATGAAGTTATTTACACCTCCCTGATCTACCTTGTTATAAGTTATTCATTTAAATAAAATAAGTCACAGGGACAAAAAGTATAGCATAAAGAACATAGTTAATACTACTATAATAACATTGTGTGGTGACAGATGGTAGGTGATACATTTATCCTAGTGAGCATTGCATAATGTATAGAATTGTCCACACACTATGTTGTAAACCTGAAACTAATACAGTATTTTGTATCAACTATACTTCAGTTTAAAAATTTAATAAAAATAAAATAATGTATATAAAAGCATTTTGTAAAATTTTTAAAATATCTATTCAAGTTTATCATTGTTATCACAAACAAATCATATACTGTCTTGTTAGTTGCTTTGTATTACTTTTGTACATTATTCTCTTATGCTGTTACTGGGCTTGGTACTGTTATTTAAATTTCTACATGTTTGACTATCTAATGAGGTTTTTAATTCTTTGGGGGCAGGGAATATTGATGGTATTAAGATCAAAATGCCAAACTCCCAATTATCTTAGAACTAATTATCTTAGAGGCATAACTGGGCTTGTACCTCCTCCTAAAGTATAAATCCATACCAGAGAAACATATATTCTCATCCTAGCCACACAGAGACAGTGACTTGAAGATACCTGATAGGAATACTCTTCAACTGAAAGAGGATCAGCAAGGGAGTGAAAAGAAGTTGGTTTGTCTCAGCTTACCCAGGTCTGGTTTGGTGTAGTCACTAGACTTTCTGAGAAACAAGAAGTAGAAGAAACATAGTGTGGCTTCGGCTCATGCCATTTTCTTTAGTTGAAGGATAATTTGCATAAAATAAAAAGCATATTCGTTTGAGTTTTGACAAATGTATTCTTCCACTATCACCACCACCCCAATCAAGATGGAGAACATCTCTACCTCCCCAGTGATCTTTCCTGGTCAATCCCTCCTGCTCCCAGAGACAACCACTTTTCTGATTTCTATCACCTTAGCTTAGTTTTGCTCAAAAGCTTCACATAAATAAAGCCATAAAATATGTACTATTTTTTTTTAGCTTCTTTAACTCAGCACCCTTTTTGGGATTCAACCATTTGTTGCATGTATAAGTAGTTCATAACATTTTGTTGTTGAGTAATACTTCATTGGATAAATATATCTTAATTTATTTTCCATTCACCTAGTAGTGTTCATTTGGGTTGTTTCTGGGCATTAGCGATTATGAAAAAGGTTGCTATGAACATTCATAGGTCTTTTGTGGGTACATATTTTCACTACTCTTAAGATTGTCAGCAGACTAGATAAAAAGCAAGATCCAAAGATATACTGTTTTTAAGAGACATATTTTAAGTATAATATATAGATGGTTGAAAATAAAAGAATAGCAAAAGATACAGTGTGTAAGCACTAAGCAAAAGAAAGCTGATATGACTATATTAATATATAAGGTAGGCTTCAAGACAAGGAATATTAACATAGATTTAAAAAAGTGGTCATTTCTGGGCACCTGGTTGGCTGAGTCAGTAGAGCATATGACTCTTGATCTTAGGGTTGTGAGTTCAAGCCCTACACTGGGCATGGAGCCTATTAAAAAAAAAAAGTCATTTCATAGGAATAAAAGGGCTGATTTGTAACAAGACATAATAATCTTAAATGTGTATGACAAAATCATAGAATTCCAAAATAAAGGGAGAAAAAATGGACAGAAATAGGGACGCCTGGGTGGCTCCAATGGTTAAGCCTCTGCCTTCGGCTTAGGTCATGATCCCAGAGTCCTGGGATCGAGCCCTGCATCGGGTTCCTTGCTCAGTGGAGAACCTGCTTCTCCCTCTCCCTCTGCTCCTCTCTGCCCTGCTCGTTCTCTCTCTCTCTCAAATAAATAAATAAAAATCTTTAAAAAAATGGACAGAAATAAAGTGAGAAATATACAAATACACAATTATTGTTAGAGATTTTAACAATCTTCTCTCAATAGTTGATAGAGTAAGTAGAAAAAAGTTAGTAGACTTGAATAATACTATCAATTATCAAACATGAAGACCTAATTGACATTTATAGGATAATGCATCCAACTGCAGAATATACATTCTTTTCAAGTATACATGAAACACTCATCAAAGACCATATGCTAGGCCATGAAATAAGCCTTAATTCATTTCAGAGTATTTGACAACAGTAGAATTAAAGTAGAAACCAGTAACAATAGGTATGTATAAAAAGCCAATTATTTTGGAAATTAAGCAACACATTTCTAAATAATCCATGGGTCAAAGAAGAAATCATAAGGAAAATTTGAAAATGTTCTATATTGAATGACAATTAGAATACAACATGTTAAAAATCTGTGTGTTCATGCCTTTTAATCATTCTTTTGTCTCGGGAACTGATTGATCAAATTAACATTAACAATCAAAATAACATGAAAGGGGATAGGTAGAAAAGCAGACTGAAGATTGAAAATTATAGACATCATGCCTACCATTAGCCAATGTTTTTATTCTATTACAAGTATAATGAAGTCATTGGATATTGGTTAACCTAATAGGCAAATATCCTTTCAGTGTCAATAAACAGAAAGCTAAATAAATATTTTGGCAATTTTTCCCTGATAAATCCCATATAGGGATATGTATGAAGCTTCTATTTCATCCAATGAAACAGTAGCAAAAATAGTCTGAATAGTGTTAATATTGACAAAGATTATAACTAAAGAATAAGTTAATCAGTGATTAAAAAGTTGAATAGACAACCAGGAAAAGTTGTGAAATCTTTGTTCTGAGATCTGAGACAAAACCATCTGTCTCTGATTTTAGTTCAGTCCTTAATGAATATAACCAGTCTGACTAAATGATCTATTGGGAGGCCCCCTTCCAAACACAAAACCTATGATTTTAATTAGCGTTGGTTATGGTGCCAACACAAGGGAAAAAATTTGCTCACTGCCATAAAGAATAATAGGGGTTTAATTCTAAATCTAAGTCGTATCTTCTAATTTATAAATTCGTTTATTTGGAAGAATATTTTCTTTATAGAACTCCAAACATTCCTCCTCCTCCTCCTCCTCCTTTTTCTTCTTCTCACTCTCCCTCTCACTCTCTCTCTCTCTCACTGTGTGTCTTTTATGAGAAATCAAAGAATATTCAGTTTGAAATTTGTGATCATGATTTGAACTTTTCAAAAAAATGTGTGAGTCATGTCTTGCCCTTTGATAATTTCCCAGTGACGAGGCTGCTTTTACAGATCAGTCCCTACTTTTAATGATTTCAGTATATTTTGTTTGGTTGGGAGTGAGAAAAATAAATGGGAAATGTCATTCATGAGTATGAGCTTGCAAATGAATATGTAGAAGGCAAATGATTATTACTTTATTGGAGGAAAGCAGTATGTTTTCCTGAGCCTTTTGCCCTTTTCCCTTCTCAAGCCTGCAGTTTCTCATATTTTCATTTACAGATGAAAGCAGTGCAGCAATGTGGTGGGGTGGCAATCACATCTATGTACGTGGATAGAAGGCTATTCAAAATCTAACCATCTTACGAGTTTTGACCATACTTTTATAACTCACATACATGAAGTTACATAGAGCAACTTTCAAATATAGAATGCAAGAGATCATTTCTTCATTCATTCTTACAGGCAAAAATAGGTATATTAAATAATATTAAAAAAGAGAAGAAAATGAATGAGCAATGTCATAATGCTTTGCTATTCAAAAAATATTTTATTTCAAATGATCTGAATTCAATTCAAGGTGCTATGACTCTTTAGATGTCCTTCTTTTGGCATAGTCGCTTATCTTTTTAGGAAGCTAATTTACAGCTCTTTTTTCTCATATTTTTTCTCAAATCAACATTGTTGATTTGATCAGGACAGGAATTACCTTTATTCTAAAGAGAGAAGAAACAAGAAGGGAAAAAAAGAGAGGAAAAAGCCCTACAGGTCAAGAGATTAAGTGAACTGAGGAGCAGAATGGCTAATTCTCTATTTTTCTCTCTAAAATATAGGTGTGATTAGAAGTAAGGGAATTTGCCAGTGAAGGTGGTTACCAACATGTTGAACAAATACATTACCGAAACACTTTCCACACATGAAAGCAAACAAACAAAAAGTTTTGTAACAATATGTGTTTTGTAGCTATATGTCTTAATTGGTGCTGCGTTTATATTGGTCTGTTTTAAAAACTGCATCATGGTCAGAAAGATTATCTCTTTTCTAATCTTTTAAAATTTCAACAAATATTTCTAGGCATTAAGGATAGGCAGCATTTTGCCTTGTCTGCTTCTCTGACATTGAGCTGTTTCTAGATGCTAAATTTGGCTGCTATACTTTTCATATCTGCAGGGCTGTTCCTGGGTCCACCCTGCAAATAGTCATCCAGGTTTAGACTTTCCCGAGCAGCCGGGCATGGCCATCCCACTTTCAATGTCCCCATTCTGTTCTGTGCTCAGGCTCAGGACATTTGAGTGGCAGTGAACTTTCCTTTATTTCTGGTATGATTATTGCTTCTCAGGGTCTGGCTTGGGCTCTGATCTTGCC
Organism: Leptonychotes weddellii; assembly: GCF_054177405.1. Taxonomy (NCBI): domain Eukaryota; kingdom Metazoa; phylum Chordata; class Mammalia; order Carnivora; family Phocidae; genus Leptonychotes; species Leptonychotes weddellii. The sequence goes on along the minus strand of NC_138371.1, from coordinate 60,462,621 downwards.
ATTTATGTCACAGGTGCCACCGGTGAAGCTGCTGGGCAACCAGATGGCAGGCCTAACTGAGGTTGGCGGCATCTGCTGTTGTACTCATTGTCCCTGCTACCTGCTCTACTTTCTTCTTCCTGTTGCTGTTACTGTCTTGTGTGGCTGTTTCTTTCATTCAGTGCTATTTACCTTTCTACAGGCCTTTCCAAATATGAGTTTCTTTCTGTAGCTCTTTTCATGCATTTTCTCTGGTTGGAACTCCATTATCCAGGAAGGCTCATGACTTGGCTGCCTTCTTTGGGTTCTTAGGGGCCTTTTGCTTAAATGTTACTTCCTCAGCCAGACTTTCCCTAAGCACCCTATTTAAATTTTCTTTTTTTTTTTTTTTAAAGATTTTATTTATTTGAGAGAGAGAGAATGAGAGAGAGCACATGAGAGGGCGGAGGGTCAGAGGGAGAAGCAGACTCCCTGCCGAGCAGGGAGCCCGATGTGGGACTCGATCCCGGGACTTCAGGATCATGACCTGAGCCCCAACTGAGCCACCCAGGCACCCACCCTATTTAAATTTTCAATGCACCATTCTCCCCCACTGCTTACCCTGATATCTTTTCCCTCCCTTCCCTGCAATATCTTTTTCCACAGAAATTAGCACCACCTGCTCTATTCCATGTTGAAGTACTTGTACATAATCTGTATCATTAGGATATATAAAATATAAGCTTCATGAGGGCAGATCTCTTTGGTTACTTACTGTATTCTAAGCATCTGGAAGAAAGCTGGCTCTTAGCACTTTTAAAAAGTTGTGTTTTATTGTTAAGTGATACATTGCATTGCAAATTCTGAAATATTGGTCTTTGTATTTGGCCTTATTCATTCAGCTTAGCACTATGTGTAAGAGTTTTAAGGGCATAGGGAAAAATTGGATAAGTAGCATCTGCTGTGTGTACTGGGTATTTTACTTATTTAATCCTCACTATAATCCAAGTCCTTTGCCTAAAGAAGCACAGCAAGAAAGTAGCAGAGTAATCATGCACGCTAGTTTCATCTGGCTCCAAAGTTACTGCCTTTTCTTCAAAGCATGGTGCCCACCAAATAATAGTAAGTCAACAAGAGCCCCTCAAAATCAATGATGTTTGCATAAATCAGGTGTAGCTACAAATTGAGTGCCAAAAATGATTGCTTAAAAAAAAAGAGCTGTAAATTAGCTTCCTTTTTTTTTTTTTTTTTATTTATTTGCGAGAGAGAGAGAATGAGAGACAGAGAGCATGAGAGGGAGGAGGGTCAGAAGCAGACTCCCTGCTGAGCAGGGAGCCCGATGCGGGACTCGATCCCAGGACTCCAGGATCATGACCTGAGCTGAAGGCAGTCGCTTAACCAACTGAGCCACCCAGGCGCCCTGTAAATTAGCTTCCTAAAAAGATAAGCGACTATGCCAAAAGAAGGACATCTAAAGAGCCATAGCACCTTTGGCTTGAGTGCCTGGACCTACAAGGTAACTAACTTAAAAAGGAAGAGATGTTTCTGGACAAATGTTTTGACATATTTGCTGAAAATATACTGTTTACAATGTGAAAGTAACAAAGACAAATAGATTCTTTCTTGATCCTAAAAAGGCAGGAAGAACAGTTCTTCAGTGTCTTCTTACTGCAGTCTAAGAAATAGTAATTAATTGTATTTTTAAAACAAGCCGGATTTTATCGGTATGATCCTTTTTTACTGTGTCCTCTCTTTGACCTCTTTTGATCTAGTGATACCAATGCAAGTTATGTCTCATTTTTAATTCAGTACCATGTATGTATGGAGAAACCACATGATGCAATGGGCACTGGAGACTGGAGGGTGGTCAGCAAGCCCAGACAAGCTCCCTGCCCTCTTGGGGCCCAGAGCCAAGCAGGAACAGCCACTGATCAGGGAGACAACATGTTCTGTGAACACCTGGATGTTGAGTTATCTTTAATCCAGAATTTATGTAAAAAACCTTAATAATTAAATTCTGTCTTCATTTTTCTTCTCTTAGTAAGAGATAATTTGATGCTCCCTGTTTTTTTTTTAATATATATAATCATATAATCTGGAGGTTGGAAGTATTTTGCTTTTATATGTTTCAGTTATTAGCCCAGACAGGCATGATTTCTACAGTATCTACTTGAATCTTTCTGGTAATTGAGAATTATTTCTTATTAAAAAATAGTCACTTTGTTTAAGGCAGGTCTAAGAATTTGAACATTATTGTTTATATTAAATCAGATTTTCTTCCTATAACATTCATATTTGTCTTTGATCTGTCCTCTATGGTCAGAAGAGCCTTTTGCACATCTAGGCCCCCTGCAACATGACAGCTTGTTTAAAACTGTGTCTCTTTGAAATTGTCTGTTATCCAGTTCTTTTACTGAGCATCTACTATGTGCAGGGTATTGCTTTATGTACTTCAAGAGTCACAAAGGGAGTATATCATAGCCTTACCTCAAGGTAATTACATAAATACAACAAATAGTGTGTGAGAAGCAAGTGCTATTGAGTTTGAAAAAGTGAAAGGCCATACCCAGCTGAAAGGATGTAGAAATATTCGTGGGAAATGTAACATTTGAGATTTAAAATGGCTATTGTCTTGTCAGGTTGAATTGTAGTGAATTTCAGGTTGTAAAAACAACATAATTAGCAACTTGGAAGTAGAAACCCAGAGATCAGGGTGCAAGTTTAGGAAAACTTGAGCAAATTATTTCCTCTTTACCATAAAGTGCTAGTAGAGGTTGTCATTGGAAAGGAAATTTGGAGCATTCTTTAAATGTCAGGGAGAGGACTATTTTTTACTTTATATGAATGGTCATGGAGAATGGTTGAAGATTCTTGGATGAGGGTGACAAATATAAGTTTATAGTTTCATTAAGTTGACTTAGAAGTAGTTTTGGGAATGAATTGAAGCAAAGAAAAATATATATATAGGAATGCATTAAGAAAAATGGCACTCTCTACTGTACATAGAGTGGAAATTCAGAAAAGGAAGAAGAGATTTCTTAAAGTTTTTCAGAGCAATTGCACCTGAAAAATTTAAAGATTGGGAAAGGCAAATAAATGACTGTTGAACTGTCTGGGTTGGTGAAATAAGCCACAGAGGCAGAAACAAGCATGCATGTGTACATGCGCATGAATGTAGTGTGTGCGTGTGTAGTGGAGAGGAGAGGCGGTGGAGAGAGTAGTCTGACTTTTGTTAAGTAGTCTGACTTTAAGAAAGGTAAAGTAAGCTCAAACAGTGGAGGGGCCATAAAAGAATGGCGTCCCTTACACTGCCCTGTATAGCTGAAAGAAAGAAACAAACTGGAAACCTGAAATTAGGCTGGTGTATGACACATAAATATATACTGATGAGAAAAGAAAGTGTCCTGACTGAAAAGAGCAAGAGAGCTTCTGAATAATATAGGGCTACAACTGTTAATTCACCAGTGATTTACTGGATGATTTATCTCAGGTGATGTACTATGCTGGACATTGTGGAAAAACCACAAAGAAAGATGGGTTCAGATAAGAAAGATGAGATAATAGGGGAGATGGGTTTTACATGGATAACTTTAATAAAAAGTAGAACTGACAAACATCACTAAGATGTCTCTGAAAAAAGAAACCAGCATTTATTTAGTATCTACTATGTCCTAAGTATAGTGCTTAGTTTTTTCTTATAAATTTATTTCATAAAACTCAAAATGAGCCTTGATTTCTACTGATGAGAAAACTAAGGTTCAGAGAGTTTAAATGTTATTCCAGCAGAAGTCAAGATCACCACACAATAACGTGATTATAAGGGGAAACTCAGTTATATTGTAGGTCAGCAGTTTAATAGCAGCGGGCTTATGGTATTGTGAAAATACCTCAGGTATAGATAGGGATCCAGTGACTTAAAAAATCAGACATATTTCACGTTACCCTTCTCAATTGGTGTATCAATGGTACATTTCTCCAAAAATGGGATGATGAAGCATATTTAGAATTTGAAATCAGACACATGTGAGTTTAAATGCTGGCTCTGTGTGGCAGTCCCTCCTTACAGCCTCCATAAGCCCAGATCACCACCACATTAGAAAAGTGTCAACAGCACTACTCCCCTTACAAAATATCACAAGGATTAAATGAGATAACGAATATTGAGAACCAAGTAGCGTGCCAGAATTTAGACCATGTTAACATGACATGAAGACACAAATCCATGGTCTCTTGTGGTGTCATTCTCTCATATCTAGTTCTCTCTCTGTCTCTCTGAGGTGCACACACGTACATACACACACTCATGCACAAATTTTGTATCTAGGATATTTTGGAATGTAGCTATTTTTTGAGCATTGTTTTTCGTTTCGAAGACCTTCTGCTCTTGGCTCTGCCTACTTGTTCTCCCCTGGGGATGATGCCTGGACATTCAGATCCACTACCCCACTGAGGAGTTTAGAGGCTGCTTTTTTTTCCTCCCCCATTGAAGAAGGTGAGGGCTGAGGGGAAAAGTTATAGGTAGAGGTCCTCATTGAAATGGAAGGAATGAAGGAATGAAGAAAACTGAGCTGGAAATATTCAGACATTTGGAACAATTTTCCACTTTTATGGGGAGGACCATGCCTTGGGAAATTTTCTTGCTTGCCTATTAAATCCAGAATTGGAATTCTGTGATTCTAGCAAATCTAGCCATCAAAAATAAACAAATATGTAATCAGAGTAGAGGTGGCCTTCCAGCTGATAAATCATTTAAGAAGGGTTAAGGGAGTTCATGGATGTCTACCAACATGCATTTAATATATCTAAAGATTAAAAAAGAATGTAAAACTGTGTTGCCAGACTATCTGCAATAGAATAAAATTACTTGGATAAAGATAGAGGCATATGTCATTATATGTAATTTATTTTTTCCCAGGAAAGTTGGATGTAAAGTGATTATTTCCTACACTGAATACTATTTCTCAGCGATCATCACGATCATGATAATATTGGTGTGCTTATCTGTTAAAGAAAAAAATAATGTTTAAAAATACAACAGTCATTTAAAGGAATGCCTATACTTCTAAAAAGGATATTGCCCAACAATTATACTATGAATATAAAATGATGAAAATAAGTTTTTTCATATTGGAACTAACCTTAGAATTGAAAGAAAAATGATGATTTATCTGAATAGTACATACCAAACCTATGTCTTTCATTTTCTATTATGTTCTGATCCTAATCTATAGTGGAAAAACATGTCTAAGTCTGGTTGTTCAGAACTTTCTCCCTTTTGTCAAAATCGTTAGTTACAGAAATGAGCGAGTGGATTGAGGTTAAAGAGAGAAAGATGTAAAAACACAGTAAGTGACAATCAAAAAGTTCCTGAAAAAATAGATTGAAATCTATGGATTAAGTAAACTAGAAAATACAAAAATAAATCTTCAGATAACATTTAGCAAGTCTTTTCTTAGTTTATGTTTCCAGCATTATTCTAATGTAATGAAGAAAACTAAAAATTAGTTGTAAAATAGGATTAAAAAATAACTTTCAGAAAGACATTTCTTAGTCTTTCTCAGCTTTCTTGAGTAAAAATCCTCTAAATTTTCTGAGCACTTATCCACAATCATTAATTATAACATAAACTATTATATAATTGTTTCCTTGTCTGTGAGATTAAATAAGCCATTTTTTTTTCAGTATAAGTTGAACCTTAGAGTAATTATTCTAAAGTGAATCTTTGTGGAAAGAAATTAGAGTCATATACTATTTTTACTACATATCTTTGTTTTATAATTACTTTATCTTTCAGATAACTCTATTATTTTTGTAGATGTCATCTACAAAATGGCTTATTTTATATTTTAATTTAGAAAATTAATGTTCCTCTTTTATAAGTGAGAAAAATTTTTAAAAGACGGGATTGAAAGGCAAAAAATGTTATCACTATTTAGAAATCTAATTCATAATATTCATTCCTTTCTGACTACTTAATATTGTTTGCCTTTCCAATTACTTATGAGTCTTCCATATATAATGTCTGGCCTGAAAAGTTCTAACGTAAAATCACCTGTCTGCAAAGCAATGCAACTGAATGAAGTTTAAAAACTTCATGTAACATGCCATTTAGCATTCTCATAAAATGTCAGTTTGGTGTTAACAAGAGCAAATGGAAGAAAAGCTAATGTGCAAGCCTTCTGAAAACTTCATCCTGGGAAATCAGAAATAAGAGACTATGATTCTTATTTCAAATCTATATTGCATAAAAGTATTTTTAAGATGGAAAAAATATTCACATGTTGCTCATCATATATCTTGGATGTTTTGGTAAAACATTTTGTGTTCACCCTTTTAAATATCCTAGGACACATTCACTAGCTAGGACTGATGGTACAGAAATGGGTGACCCTACAACTACCACGATGTCAAAGAAACTGCCCATTACCTTGGTGTTCCTGATAGCAAGTGGTTCCTGGAAAAGGCTGGAGAAGCATTGCATAATGGTTAGGCCCGTGGATTCTGTGGCCGGAGAACATGAGTTAGAATTCTGTCTCTGCTATTTCCAGCTGTGAAAACTTATGCAGGTTGTAAATCATTTAACCTCTTGGTGCCTCAGTTTCCTCATGTTTTAAATGGGGATAATCACAGCATCTATTTCATCAAGTTGTGATGAGAATTAAATGGTTTTATAGTTCTTAAAATAGTGCCTGACAAAAATAGTGCAGTATGTGTTATTATGATTAACCTCCCCCCAAAAATACATTTGGCAAATCACTTTGTAATTGTTTTACTCCTTAATTTATTTTTTTTAATTAGAATCTTGTTATACAAAAGCCTATTATTATGCATATTTGTAAATGAGACCAGAATATTCATGTGTTCATTTGATAAGTGAAGCTAATGCTCATCACAGAGATTTGTGGAATATATGATTACAGTAGGACAACTTATTTTGGGGAAAGAGTCTTCTAACTATCTTGCCAGGTTTCTTAGTCTTTAAGATGGTATACATAGAAGATATATTTTTTCCTAATGAAAATGGTAGAGCAAGAAAATATGCTATATATATGCACACAACATTTTCTAACATATCTATAACATATTTTCTCGCTTTACCATTTTCATTAGAAATATATCTATATATACATATGTTTATATAGATATATATATCTTCTGACATTTATAATATTACCAAGTATTGAGGCACTGCAAATATGACCAGTATGCGACTAGAGTACACACTTATTGTTTTTGTTGACAAGCATCCATCCACCTCTTGTCCAATAATAGTATTCCAACTCTGCTTTTGAGGGATGTTCCTATACCACCACCACAATCCTGACTGTTCATAGGTTTCAAGCAAGGTTTCCTTCTAGTTCCAAGGGTAAGGCATTTGCTTTAGGGGAGGCCAATCAAAGCACAAAGCACAGCATTACCTAGGACTGAGCAATTACTTAAGGGATGGGCATGTTACCCACCTGGAGCAAGTGAGATGCAATGAGAGTTTCTCTGGTTCTTTATTCCTATTGGATTTAAGTCTGGAAGGTTGGGAGGCTGGAGCTGCTATAGGACCTTACTACAATAAGGGATGAATCTCTAGAAAATCTATCACCATGGAAGTCAAAGCCAAAGGATGCAGCATAACTAGGTGCTGGTAATGTCAGCTGTGTTCCAGAATCATCCTATGCCTAAAGCTAGCCCTAGACAATAAACCTTGAACTAATGAACTTCCTTTTCCTTCCATCCTTCTTTCTTCTCTTTTCTTCCTCCCCTCCTTTCCTCCTTCCCACTTTCTTTCCTTCCTCCCTTCTTTTTTCCTTTCCTCCCTTTCTTTGTTTCTTTGTTTCTTTCTTTCTTTTTTCCTTTTTTTTCTTTCTTTCTTCTTTCTTTCTTTTTCTTCCTTCCTTCCTTCCACCCTCCCTCCCTCCATCCTTTCTTCCCTCCTTCCCTTTCTTTCTTCCTTCCTTCCACCCTCCCTCCCTTCCTCCCTCTTTCTTTCTCTTTCTTTCTTTCTTTCTTTCTTTCTTTCTTTCTTTCTTTCTTTCTTTCTTTCTTTCTTTCTTTCTCAAGCCAGTGTGAGTCATCCTTTTGTCTCTTATAACCAAAAGAGACCTGCTAGAGTGATTAAAAAATTATTTTTGGCTATATCTTCTCTATGTTTAGTTCCAACAAATACATTTTCTAATGAAAATGATGAAACTAGAAAATATGCAAAATTTATTGATTTAATAATTAGGACTGTTTCTGGTTATAATTGGTACCACTGCCTGGTTTTTATTTAATCTTTATTTCAGGCTTTAGTTGCATGAGCGAGTGTTTCTTTTTATGACTGAATAAAGTTCACACATGTTTGGTGTCAGACTTTCAGTTTGAATCCTGTGTGTATGATCTTAGATGACTTGTTCTACCCCCTGTGTACTTCCTTTCTCCAGTTTTCAAATCAGGATCGTGAAAGTGTTTATTTGATAGGCTTGTGGGGAGGATGAAATGATATGGTGCATGCAGACATGTCAGCCCTATCAGTGACTGGCACGTAGTAAGTCCTCAAATCATCACTATATCACTAATTGAAGGATTGGCATTAGGATTTCACTGGCTTTTCAGTTTTATTCTGGCTGCTTTTCAGCCACTAAAATCAGAATTTAAATGGGAGTCTCATCAGGGTTATTTTATTTCTAGAGAAAGTTTATTTGTATAGCACAAAGACCATCTCTGTTGAATTAGCAAAGCACTTTGTTGGAGTTCAGATACTCTGGGGCTGAGGCTAATGTTAAATTCCACTGTATGTAAGACTTTCATTAATATAATTGCTTTTTTATGAGTTTTTATTTTTAACATTCAGTATTTACTTTCTTTTTTTACTTTTAATTTGAATTATTTGTATTGATTGAATGACTTCTGGCTTAGCAAATAAAAAGTATAAACAGAAGCTTAATCTGTTAGCAAAATTAATGATTGAAATCAGCAAAGTCTTAGCGTTTTGTTCTAAGAAAAGCCTGTGAAAAATCAGAGCTCCATTAGTGAAAGCTTTGGGCTGCTTCAAACACAGGGCTGTGTGTACATACACTGTGAGGGGTTTCTCTTCGCAGTTCCCCCGCCCTCTAGTGGTAGTTATAATAACGCCATTTTGTAGTCCCCAAACAGGAAATGCCTGTTCTTACTTCAGTTACCAGAATCCTTTTACAGGAAGTTAGGTGTGGTCTTTGAAGGAGAATTAAAAAAAAAAAAAATGAAAAAAAGAAAAAAAGAATGATGGAATTTTAGCTGCAGTCTTCTTGGTGCCAGCTTATCAATCCCAAACTCTGGGTGTAAAAGATTCTGCAGGGGTAATGTTTTAATATTCTTATTATGCTTATTCTCTGTGATGCTTCTCTACCTTTACAGTAGAATCCTTGGGGGAATCTGCAGAGGACCACTTTCATTTTGAAGCTGCTGGCTGCATGTTTTAGCATGTCTCTTCTATTAGAGCATCCAGGCATGGCAGTTTCCTCCATGGAGTATGCATGGACCGTCTTCATGCCTATGTCTGTCGAGGCATGAGGGTCTCTGGGGATGGGTAAGGTAAATGAGGGATGTTTTGGAGACAGTGTGATACTGAGAGGGCAGTCTGCTAGCTAGTGGCTGAAAGGTCCTAGTCTACTTGAAAAAAAATAAAAATAAAAACGATAGAGTAGCTTATGTTATTTTAAATTTCCCTGTTTGATCTGGCATATGCTACAGAAGTGATCTGGATATTAATGCATTTACTCTTTGAAAATGCACTTCATATAATTAAATAGCAATTCTCATTCCTGTAGGATGGGGGTTACAATGGATTGATATTTTAAAAAGAAGGAAAAATAGATAAGTGATTGTATACAGATGGTATGCAGGAGTTAAGCTTTTGGTTGTATGATTTCAAAAATCATAGAAACTCTTGCCACTGGTTCAGAGATAACATTTGGAATGATTGGTGTGCTCTGTTAAGTTATATATGTTAGTCCGGTGAAATATGATTAGATTACAGTAAGCCTCCATTTCTATGGTAAAGACCAACAAATAGGAGTTTGTTTAAAAGATAAACTATCTTAAACTTGTTATTTTTTCAAGTCTACATCTGCTATTTAGGTTTTTATGAAATGGTTTTTTTTTAGGTTTTTATGAAATTTTCTCATTTGAGAAAATGAACTAATTCTACAGTATTTCCTAAGTACTGCAAATTTGTTAATTTAAGAAACAATTATACTAGGTAGCAGCAGGTTGCTCGGCCAGGGGGGTCCAAGATCCAGACCTCTGACGTGGATGACTTCCTGCCCAGTTTGGCAGGAGCTGGATCCCTTCCTGTGCAGCTTCCAAGCAGTTCCAAATGCAATCGGACATTCCCCGCTCCTTCCTGCTCCCTTGCTTTCAAGCAGTATCTACCTATGTTTCCATAGCCTGGCATTTCAGGATTTCCAGAGCTCTTTACCAGGTGCATTGATTTTGAATAAGCTATTAAAGGTGGAAAAGTAGGCCAAAAGGAACATGGAAAAAATGGAGAGGTACATGCAAGATCCTTGCATAGCCCAGGTTCTATAATTTTGGGTGATTATTCATCTCTTGTTTTGGATCCCTGATATTTTTTCAGAAAGGATGCTGAAAAAGATGGCTGCCAAAATATTCACAGTGAAACAGCAAGCACAAACCAGTATCCTCCATTTCCGAGCTCTGAATTGGTTATTTTCACTTGAAACATTTTGGGAGTGGGAGACTAGATTACCTCATAGACATCTACTGAATGTGAAAGACAGATCTCCACGCAAGCAAATGAATGCATGCATGAGAATCCCGTGAATACAGCTTCCTTAGTAAAATATTGCAGAGAGCTTAGTTTATATATTTTATCTCAATATCATGTTATTGCCACAGTTACCTTTTATCCTAATGACTGTTGCCTCTCTCTCTCTCTTCTCTCTCTGTCTCTTGTTTCCATAGCACTTTCTTATGCAAGGAGCTAAACAGTGATTAAAGGAGCAGGATGAAAAGATGGCACAGTCAGTGCTGGTACCACCAGGACCTGACAGCTTCCGCTTCTTTACCAGGGAATCCCTTGCTGCTATTGAACAGCGCATTGCAGAAGAGAAAGCTAAGAGACCCAAACAAGAGCGTAAGGATGAGGATGATGAAAATGGCCCAAAGCCAAATAGTGACTTGGAAGCAGGGAAATCTCTTCCATTTATTTACGGAGACATTCCTCCAGAGATGGTGTCAGAGCCCTTGGAGGACCTGGACCCGTACTATATCAATAAGAAAGTGAGTTTTTAGTCAAGTTGTCTTTACTTCCCCCACTTCCTAATTGGTTCTGGACTAGTCCCACAGATGTCTGGTGAAGAATGATGTGCCTCCTCCCCTTTGTCTAAAGCATCACTAGGATGCTGGGTGCGCTTGAGCATGTAATGGACCCCTTATCCTACAAGTCTTTTGGAAGTACTCATTTGAATCTACATTCCCAGGACAAACAGAACTGAAGTGGCATCATGCAGTTGGGTAAATGAGGAAGGGCAAAAAGTGATGAAGCAAAAAGTGAAAACAAGGGTTATATTATATTTCCAGAAATCGTATTTAAATTCCTTTTTACAATCTCAAGCTCTATATAAGTTATTTTGATCAGCAGCAGGTTTATGCCTTCATTACCTGTACTTTGCCCTTTCCACGGCTCTCTGCAGGAGAAATAATAGTAGGTGACTTAAGTACCCCCAAAAGAAGCTCATCCAAAAACACACATGGAAAACTCTGAAGTTCTCATGAAAATTTTTTGTCAAAATGAAGAAGTAATCAAAGTCTCATTTTTATGCTTTTTGTGCATTACAAATATAGTTTTAAAATACTGATATCAAAACTTGATAAAAGGTGCTAAATTCCTACGGAGCATTGACTACAGGTTTTTGTGGTTTTTTTCCTCCTTTGAATCCTTATGTCACTTACCAAATTTAGGAAAGTTAATGGTGCACGGAAAGAAAAAGCCCCTATCATCATGTTGTATGTTGGTAATTAGTGTATTACTATAGTATTTTATAAGGCAAAATTTTAAATGATGGTCTTACCTTTCTCTTAAAATGTTCTTAATTTTAATATTAAGATCCTAAATTCTGTTTTATATGTTGTGTTTTCTCTTTCAGACATTTATAGTATTGAATAAAGGGAAAGCAATCTCGCGATTCAGTGCCACCCCTGCCCTGTACATTTTAACTCCCTTCAACCCTATTAGAAAATTAGCTATTAAGATTTTGGTACATTCATATCCTTTTTTCAAATAGTTGCTTTATTATGATTTTGTTCTTTGAATTATTGATCTGGGAATTTAAAAAAAAATATGTGGTTGGCTATGTTATGTGCTCTTCTTTTTTTCTTTCCTCTTACTCAACAGTTAGCATATTGCAAATGGGATTATAGGTAAGTGAACCCCTTTTCCTCATCTTCTGGTAGTTCCTCTCTTCCCGACTCTTCTGCTTCCTTCTGAACTGCTGCTGCATCTAAGACTTCTTCATTAATGTTGATCATGTTGCCAGGCTCTCCTTTTATACGTCTTCCTATTTTACAATGTTTTGCAATGGGTGAACTCCATGAGCTAATTTTCCTTACTGCTTTCACATTTGGAAAATATGTACATGATCTGAATTGCACAATTTTATATCTTTTTGATCTGAGTTGTACTACTTTCTGCTTTTTATTTCAGCATTTGAAAGCTTTGAGTTAGTAAATGCTTACAGTTGTGATTGTATACACACTAGCCTTTCAGGTATCTCTCCAATTCTTTTCCCCAATAGCATCCTACTGGGGAAAAGATTTTCTATTTTCTTTCTTTTTTCTTTTCTTTTCCTTTTCTCTTCTCTTCTCTTTCCCTCCCTTCCTTCCTCCCTCCCCCACTCTCCCTTCCTTTTCTTTCTCTTTCTTTCTTTTTCTTTCTTTCTTTCTTTCTCTTCCTTTCTTTTCTTTTCTTTCTTTCTTTTTCTTTCTTTTCTTTTCTTTTCTTTCTTTCTCACTTGTTCCTGTGTTTTATTCAAGTCAAAGATTCTGCTACAACTGTCTCTCTCCAAAGGCTTATTGTCTGTAAAACCACATACATCCTCATTTTATTCTTCATTCTCCTTATTGAAGTAGCAACTTCCTAGAAATGAGATTGATGACACCTTGGTGGGAGATGGTAATTTGATTTACTCTTAGAAGTTAAATAGAGTAGTTGTGAATGAGAGGTTTTATTTTAGGTGAAGGACAGTGGTCTGACTGACAGCCAGCCCTGGGAAAACCAAGGAAGCAAAGGTTTGGAAGACTGGGGCTTTGCCAGGCAGGGGCATTTACAGGAAGAACACTTAAACCTTGGGATGGGGACTGATATGCATCAGGAACCAGAGGTAAGGTTCCTGAAGGGGAAACTGAAATCTAAGCAGAGTCTCAGGGCAACTTTTAACGTTGTTTCTTCTTTAGAAAGAGTCATTGCCTTGGATTCCATGACATGATCAGGCCAGGGATTCCAGGACATGGTAAGACTTTCGGTGTAAAAACCTACTTCCTCCAGTAGTCCATGAAAATGTTTAAATTAGATAAAGTGAGGAATTCGGGGTGTGGGATAAGCTTGGTACCGGGAACTCATTTCAGTTCTGGATGGAGGGGCTGTAAATCATGTCCCCAGACTTGCCAGGCAGTGTGGTAAATGACATTTTCAGAAGCATGGCATTCTAGAATTCAGGCTCCCTTTAACATCTAGTTTATTCCTCTTCCTCCCCTATGTCCTTTGCATAGACATCAACATACTTTAATTCATTATTTCTTTTATGCTTTAAGATTTAATAATTTTTTGTGAATTATCTAAAGGAATAACATTTCCTTACTTCTATTTTTCAAGAAAATAACCCATTGTATGGAGCATAAAGGTCTTTAAGTTAGCATTAGAAATGAATAATAAAGTTGAGATTTAGATTTGGGTCTCCTGAATTATAAATTATGGTCTATTATTATGTTTTGGGTATTTGTAATCTTTGCATTAAATAAATCTTTCCATAAATTATTTATCGTATTATCAGATAACTGTACACCCTTTATGTAAATTTTATTTTTATATGAAATTATGTGAAAACTCAAACTTATGTCCAATGCTCTGTTAAGAGTAGATAACTAGGAGAGTATGCATTGAATAAATAAGGGACTAATGAGTCAGAGGCTAGAAAATTAGATGCAAAACAAGTAACAAAATGGGAGGTCTGAATAGGTCAGAAAAAACTATTTTGTCCTGAATCTGAGTGATGGGATGGAATTAAGAAAGCTAATAAAGAAAAAAGCAGTTTTTATTTTAAACCTTTTGTGTGGGGATCATGTATTTTTTTGAAAATGTCACGAACACGATCATCTCTAGGAAGTTAGGGAACCCATGAGTCCTAATTTAAGACCCTTTGAGAAAAGAGACTCCCAGTGACAGAGGACAAGGGCAGTTTTAGAAGTTTTGATCAGAGGATCCAGGCATTAAGGACAGAGTTTATGGTGGGGGCTCTCTGAGAATTGAGACAACTTGAATTTGAGGGTTTGCACTTGCTTCCCAGAAGAAAATCTTCAAGGGGCAGAGTTGCTTGGAGGCCTGGAGTGATGTTAGTTATGTGAAGGCAGCCAGGGAAATCTATTAAGATTTGCTAAAGTGAACGGTTAGATGCTTACAAATGTCTGATAAGCCACAAATTTCTTCTAATGTAGAAAAAGTAGATTTTTAAAAATCTCTAATTTCCTGAATTAAAATATTATATTTCACATATTTCATCTTGGACTAAAGATATAAGAAAAGAAAAAGGAAGTGGACCAAAAGTCTAAGATAGATAAATTCTTTAGTCTTTTGGCAATAGTGGCATACTTGGTGGGAGAGCCTAGTAAACTTTGATGCATATAATACTGTAGGGTTTGCAAATGATTCTGCTAGTGATTTTGTCTTTTATTCTTCTCAACACAAGCCCTACACTCAAATCCTGGTTTTCTGACTTGAAGCACATGCCTTTTGCTGTAAGGTTAAAATGCTTGGAAATGGTGATGGCGGTGGGTTTGGGCACAGTTAAGAGGTCATTGTGTATTTATTATCATTAATTTATAAACCAGAAAATGCCCGTTCGCAATAAAGAAATTTGTATTTTAAGCTTAGACTAATATATCTATTTCCAAAGAAAATCCTGTCTTGTTTCTTAAAGAGCTGTTATCTTCATTAGGAGCTGTTGAATATCAAATTAGCTTTGTTTCTTGACTTTGGCAGAATAAGAGGTTATGCTTATGCTTACTATATTTGTGCCAGGGTGTATTTTGAAAGCTGAAAATGCTTTTGATATGCCTAATATCTTGTTTTGCTAGTTAAATAAAATATGGTTATATTTTCTAGATAGTAAACATGTTAAAAATGATCCATATTCCTAAAATTCCTTATCAGAGTTTTAAATGTTTCATGTCAGTTTTTATTATTTTAGCTTAAAATGCATATTCCACCTTATTTTGCATTTGTCACTCATTCATTTGTTCATTTGCAAGTATTTACTAAGTACCTAATGTATGGCAGGTGTTCTTCTAGGCATTAGATGCAACACTGCACAAAACAAAGTTCCTGCTTTCATGTAGTTACATTCATATATCTATGTGTGTTTGAGAGGAGAAAGATGAGAAAAATAAACCATATGTCAACTAGTGATAAGAGCTTTTAAGAAAAATAAAGCTGTGTAAAAAGAGAAGAATGGCAATGTACTATTTTAGATCAGAGAGGTCCTCTCTAAAAAGATACCATCTGAGTAGAGATCGGAAGGAAGGGAGAGACTGAGACATGGAAATCTAGGGGAACGTTAAGTGTAAAGAGAATAGCAAATGTGAAGGCCAAGTATAAAGATAGAAGTACAACTGGTATGTTCAGCAAGGAGAATCAGCAAGGAGTCCAGAGTGATGGGGTGAAGTGGGAAAGGCAGGGTGTAGTAGGGTATGAGGTCAGTGAGAGTGGAGGGCAGGGGCTACAGTTGTAGGCCATGATGAGGACACCAAAGTCACTCTGAATGAGATGCAGAGTGATGGCTGAAGGATTTCCAGCAGAAGAATATCATAACCCAACTCACATTTTATAAATACCACTCTGGCTGCTGTGTGGAGATTAGACTGCGTGGAGGGAAAGTTTGGGAGCAGAATTGATTGGGGACCTCCTGCCATAATGAAGGCAAGGGACGCTGGTGGTTTGGACTACGGTAGAAACAATGAGGGTGGCAAAATGGCATCGAACTTAGATGTGTTTTGCAGAAGAGCTGATAGGATTTGCTGAGCAATTGAATTAGATTTGAATGTGGTTTTTTTTTTATATTTTTAAAGATTTTATTTATTTATTTGACAGAGAGAGACATAGCGAGAGAGGGAACACAAACAGGGGGAGTGGGGGAGGGGAGAAGCAGGCTTCCCGTCGAGCAGGGAGCCCGATGCGGGGCTCGATCCCAGGACCCTGGGATCATGACCTGAGCCGAAGGCAGACGCTTAACAACTGAGCCACCCAGGCGCCCCTTGAATGTGTTTTTGAGATGGCTGTTAGACATTCAGTGGAGGAGCTGAGTACTTGGATAGAAATACAGATCTGGAGTTCAGGAAAGGGCAGGGCTGGAGATAAAACTTTGGGAGACATCAGTATTTAGATGGTATTTAAAATCATAATAAAGACTGCGACACTCCAAATCACACAACTAGTGCGGACTGCCTGTCATCCCCGAGTGGGAAAATGAAAAACAGCTTTTGGTATCAGAAAACCTGGATTCAGACCCCACCTCTGAGATTTACCTATTGCTCTATGACCTTGGGCCAAGGTATTACAACTGTTTTGAATCTCAGTTTCTCCATCTATAAAATTGGAATCAAATTTTATACATTAATAATAATAAAATGTATAAGTACCTGGCATCGTGACTAGCAGCTAGTAGGTACTTGATAAGTGGTTGCTATGATAGCTGTTGTTGGTTGTAGTAGCTACAATTCTAGCAGCAACTGCTGCAAGATTAGTAAAGGAAAACTCTCATATTGTTAAGGAATTCCACAAAGAATTCTGTATAAATCACTGCTTTCTTCCGGCTTCACATCGCGAAGAAAATGTTTATACGGCACCAGAGTTTGGAGCTGTCAGTGACTAAAACACAATGTGATTGTGCAACCTTCTCATTTTGCAGACGATTTAATTAAGTCCCAGACGTGTTTACTCCCTTTCTAAGGCTACATTTTGTATCAGTGGCAGAGCTAAAACTTCAGACCAGGTCTTCTCATTCTCAGCCCCGTGCTCTTTGCATTTTCCACCCAACAGACGAAAACTCTCAGATACAGTGTACTAGGTGCGCTGCCAATATCGCTGTCTGTATGTGTTCTAAAGGTTATTTTCAGGGGCTTCAACTTACTATTCATTAAAAAAGAAGTAGGCTTTTTAGTTCATCCCAAAATTATATGGTATCCCTGTAGAAATAAAAAAAAAAGTTACGGTTTTCCCTGCGAAGAAGTATGTAGGCCTGTAGGAGAGGAAGGGGAGCAACTTACAATTTCCATGTCCCTTGCTTTTAATGCTCAGAAGTCATCATGCATTATCACATAGTTAGGAAGATGGTTAATCATAGAATGAAACAACTCCAGAGTTAAAAGTATATAGGTGACATTTAGTTAGTATTTCTGCTAGCTTAGAAATGTGCACTGATATGTAGAAAGAGGCCTATCCTACTCTGCTTTGAATTTTCCATTTTTATGTTAAGAAAACAAAACAAAACAAAACTCTAACATTAAACTGTTTTCTCCCTCTAGTTTAGAGTTAAAAATTCCTCTGCAGCGTCTCTGGATATTATAGAACATTACAAAGGCCCTGAACAGATTTACAAACAATGACTTTCCCTTCTTTAAGAATAATAAAGAAATGCCCTACATTTTATATTCAATAAGCAAATGATTAATAGTAATAAAAATAACTGTATCCTCTAAGGAAAGCATTAGTACTGTATTTACATAAGAAAACTGAACATCCAAGAATTAAGCAACTTGCTGAAGCCCATGTGGTTGGTAAAGGATACATCTGGTCTGTCCTTCAGTGCTTTAAATTAATTATTATTTTTTTTTTTTGGTGCTTTAAATTTAAAGCTCACATTGCTCCATCCTATCTACACGGAGCTAGGGGTAGGCATGCCAGTATTTTAAATATTCAGGTTCCATGTCAAAGAGTACATAAACCATATTCAGTATAAACTTGAAGTTTCTTTTCATCATATACACACAGAAAATATTTTAGATTTGCCAACTGGCAGAATCAATCAAAGGTTAACACATTTTACCTGGTATAAATAAGTTAATAGATTAAAAGGATCATTTTTTCCAGAAATTATTTAAGGTTAGTCTGCCTCTATTATATTTTATATACCAAGGTTCTTAAGGAAATATTGTTCTTAAGGATACATTGTTCTTTTGAAAAATATATTTTGTTGAAGTCTTGGCCTATATGTTTAGAAAATAATGTAGGATTTACATGTTTTATTACTAGTTCTTGCCCCTTGAAATCTGCCTTGATGTGAAGTTTCTGTACTTTTTCAAGGTGCGGTATCACCAAAACAAAATCCATACCTACTTTTTTTTTATATCTGTATATTTATTATGATTATCTGAAGCTATAAAAAGTCACTCACTAAATTCCAGGAATTTTAAAAGTATGTGACTGATAAAATTAATCCACAGTGATTTTTAAAAATTGATGAATTCTGATACACACTCTATTTAGAGATACCTATTAAATCAAAAGCAGAAAACCTAACTCTGGTTATCTTTTATTTGTTTTAAAAGCAAAATAGTTTTATTTGCTTTCCTTTTCTGAGTGTCTGTCAGGATCTTTAAATTAGTGTATTTTTTTATAATTAAAAGGATACTTGTGCAATGTGGAAAACTCCTGTTTGAGCATAAATGCTTTATTAATTGTGACTTATGGGACAATAATCACTCTTTCTATTGTTTAGTAATATTGAAATTTATATTTTACTTCATTACATATAATTAAAATCTACCATTATAAAGAGTAAATATTTTTTAAGGGCCATAAAACCATGGCTCAGATCATTATGTGACAAAATCCCAGGAGGCTATTAATTTCCACCTATGTTTGCCTTCTGCACACTCTTTCAAAAAACAAAGTGTAGAAACTTGTGTACTCAGTATACATGAAGACAAATTTCATGCTGTATTTTTAGACCATATCATATCAATACATCATCAAAAATCATTAAAAAGGAAACATGTTATTCCATTTAGTAATAAATGAGTTGCAAAATTTATTTCATTCAATAGTCAACTGACTGTGCAAAATGGCCAGGATTTAGTGGTGAACACTACAGACATGGTGTCTGCCCCCACGAAGTTGACCGTCTAGTAGAAGAAAAGATCGGCGTTAAAATTAGTCATTGGAAGAATAATATAAGATGCTATGGGGATATATAACTGGTAGACCTAAACAGGTGAGATACTATGGTAAATAACTTTCTACTAGAAATCTTTTTCAAAATAAGTACTAAAGAACAAGTATGAGTTGGCTATAGTGTAGTAGAGAGCATTTCCAGGGAGAAGAGGTGGCATTTACAAAGACCCTTATTTGAGCAAGAGAGTATTTCATTAGGTGACCTAAAACAATTACAGTATCATGGGAGAGTGCAATTAAGAGTAAAGAAAAAAAAAAAAAACAACTAAAGAATGCAAAACTAGAGGAGTAGACGGGTCAGACCTTCTGGAATCTAGACTGTGTTAAGACATTTGATCATTATTCTAAGAATAGTGGAAAACTATTGAAATCATCTGAATTACATTTACACAGGTCATTTTAGCACAGTATGCAGAATGTATTGAAAAGAACTAAACATGGATTCAGAAAAACCAGTTTGGAGGAGACTGCAATAATCTAAGTTATACTTGGTGGCACTGGACTATGTAGTGATGTGGGGATGTAAAAGTGCACTGAATCCAGTGCCAGCAGATAGAATTGACAGTATTTGGTGCTAAATTGGATGCAGAGGTTTAGGGAGAGAGAAAAATCCAGGATTGCTTCTAGGTTCCTGGCTAGATCATGGGACATTTTATAAGATACAGAGATGTCAAAGGAGCAGTATGGGTGGGGGGAAGGGGAGGGTAAGATGAAAAGATTTTTACTTCCGTTTTAATACTCAAAATCTTTTAAATGATTTTGAAGTATCAATGAGATACGTAGTACAGATGCCATTTGAACACTTCACTGTGTAGAGTTCAGAAGAGGCGTCTAACTTGGAGAGAAGTAGTTGAGATGGTGGGTACATAAATGACATGTGAACCTATGTTTGTTGATGAACTCTAACTAGGATGAATACAGCAGGAGAGGGGGAAAATGGCTGAGATAGCCTATCTCCTTTTCCAAAAGGAATTGCAACATTTCAAAGGATGCAAAGAAATTGTTGCATCCTCTGGTTAGAGAATTAGGATTTCAATAAAGGGAAGGGAAGAAAACTTAATGAAAGAGGGAAGAATTTTCCTTGCTGAATACTACTGAGAGAGCAAGTCAAATAAGAACAAAATTGCCCTTTTGTTTAATGACAAAATATGAAGAGTCTGACATCTTTAGAAAGAAAAGCTAGTAAGCTGAGGATGTGCTGGATACATGAGCGAGAGAAAAGATAAACGGCTCTTTCAAGAAGTTTGGCTGTGAAATGGAGAAAAGTTAGGGCTGTAAGTACTTTAAGAGGATTCGGGATTATAAGAAAGTGTGCCTTCCCCCAAGACAAGAGAGGCTTAAGCAAGTTTATATTGATAGGAAGCTCCCAATAGGATGAGAGATAATAAAGATAAAAGAAAAATGAGGTAAGAGATTTCTGAAGTATCCTGGAAAGAAGGTGTCCGGAGTATGAGTGGGGGCATTGAAGACTTTCCCCATTGAAATAGGAAGGAAAGAAGAAGGGTAGGTCCAGAAGTCTCCAGAGAAGTTTATCAGCTTAGGGGTGGGAAATAGAGATCTGGCAGTCTGATGCTATCTATTCTCTCAGGGAAGTAGGAAATAAGGACATCAGCTTCAGGTGGGGAAGGAAGGAGGAAGAGGGTTGGAGGTCAGAGGAGACTGGAGAATGTTTGAAATTGTCTTTGCAGAGGGTAGGAGATGGAGTTAAGTGAGAAATATGGGGCTGTGTAGAGTATTGGCCAGGTTCAGAACCATGAATTTAGAATGGTTTCAATCTGCCAAAAAGAGTTGTTTTCTCCTGTAGGACCTAGCAAACTAGCAGACACAGAAGATCTAGTTTTATATACTAATAGCAAATCATCTTACATTTTATCTTACTTTTTGTTTATTTCTAACAATTAAGGAAAAATAGGTGTTTCTTCTTTGAAATGGTGTTTTTCTTAAAGTGTTCTCTAGGTTCTAGTGCCCTCACGTGGCTGATCCACGTCATTCACTTAGGACTTTTTTTTTTTTTTATGTGGATGCATTTGAACAAGCTGAGAATTAAGCAAGTGCCTTATATCACTGCTAGTAAAAACGAAAAATGAATTATGGCTTTGGCTAACGGCAGTTGTAGGTGCAAAGAAACTTCCATTATAGATTAATGCAACATTGGCTACTCACTGTCCTATTTTACTGTACTTAAAATCATGTTACTATTTTGTTATGTGCAAGTAATGTGAAAACTTACAATAAAAATTAAGACTAAGAAGGGTTATGAACAGCGTCTACTCAATTTCTGGGATTTTTATCATTGTGTCTAAGTTTACATTGATAAAGGTTGTCGTTTTACATAATTGCAACTGAATCTTTCTTGTGCTTTTTCTTAACTATGAAAGTCATTTTAATTATGTGACTACCGAATATTTTATCAGTTTTTGTTGTTGTTTTTTCAATATAAAGGAAAGTGAAGGGCATTGGCTGTGTCTACAAAGGCAAAATGGGTACAGTGACCCAAACCAAATGTTTGTTATAAGGAATGTTCTCTATGATTCAGAAAGTTAGGAAGGCAATTTATTGAGCATCGATTCTTTACCAGGCACATTAAGTATAGGAGCTTTTGTGTATTTTAACTAATTTGATCCTCACAGCAATCCTGTGAAATCGTTATTTTTTTCTCACTTTTATAGTGAATTGAACCAAGTTTTAGGTACATTAATAAGTAATTTGGCCACAGTCACAAACCCAAGAAATGCCATCACTAATACCAGCCATCTTTTCTTACTATTCAAAATTTTATGAGCAGTTACTGTATATTATACACTCCACGCAGAAAGGATCATATTAAAAACATTCTTCTAGAATGATCCTTAGAATGGAATTATTCTTTCACTGAATTTTTATCATAGTTTATAGACATGCTGAACTTGCAGTTCAGTTGTTGAGGTAAATCTGTCATTTATCATATTTTATTTTTTTATTAAAAAGGCATTTTATTATAAATACATTTCAGTTGTAGCAGTAAAATACATTTTGTGTTACCATGAATCTTTTAAGACAAAAGAACTTCACTGAGACAATGATCGCAATGTAAGAAGTATAGACCCCGCACCGCCCCCCCCACCATGGAAAAGTTGTTCGAAGGAACCAAAGTGGCTAAAGTAATTACGAAACCTGGTTAAAAAAAAAAAAGACCAAAAAAGAAGAAAATAAAGACCCTGGACTGACCTTCGGGTTATTTTATGGTACAAAGTCATTTTTACTTTGAAGGATAAACTCTTTAGGTATTAGAACCTCTCAGATGAGGTATCGTTCACTGCAACAAAAAAAATAATCATTATAGTTTTGCCAGAAATTAAGATTATTAGGTGGCTGCACAACTGGGCCTGAAGAGGTGGAGACAGACCATCTCAGTTTTATAAAGCCTCCCTTGCCAAAATAAGACCTTGTATGGATTTGCTAAGTAACTGATTATATGAAATTAGCTGAACAAGCTTAGATAAGAACTGTTATTTTTGAAGCATTAAAAAAAAACCACACCCACATCTCTCACTAATAACAGGACCCATTCCAAAATGCAAAACCCATTACCGTTATAATTTAGAGGAGAGGCATTTTCATCACCATATTTACCTAGGATACAACTACTACATATAACCAGTACCTTCATGGGTTCCAAAGAATCATGTCAGATGACGGGCACAGAAAAAGCGGATACAGTACAGTGTCCTATACATGGATTGATAGGAAGCAGGCACGGTCTGGATCTATGGAAATCCAAGACCCTTCCTCTCTGGATGGGAGGGGAGGACTGAGAAGCATTCTCAGGTGGAACCCACACGTTGGGACTTCAACCTGTGAGCCACTGAAAGACAGAGAGAGGTCTTTGTATACAAGGCATGGTGCAAAGCCAAATGTAAATCCTGCGAAGCTCCCTGTGGGTTGGAAATGGACAAAGGAACCTGTACCGAACATGGAGACAATCCCCGCGGAAGGGTAATCAAGGCTTTCAAGGAGGAAGTGCTGTGTTTGAAGAATTCCAAAGCTGTGCATTCTCTGATGCTTATCATGGGTACTTCTACACCTAAGTCATTCTAGAATCTATTGCCTTCAAAATTAAATCTGTCATTTAAAAAACTTAAATTGATAAATTATTTACCAATGAACCCATCTCTTTATATTTAATTACTAAGAAACACCTCAAATGGCCTCAAAAAAGTTGAGGGCTTGGCCTGAGATGGCCTAAATATGTGGTTGTTGAATTACAGAAATGGAAAAGACGAACTCAAGAATAAAATAATAAAGGCATAAAAATTCTAAGCTTCATGGTGTAAAGGCATGGTGGGGCATAAAAGTGAGATTTTTCCACTGAATTTTGTCTTCCTTGACAATACTCTTCTACTTTATTCAATGTGCTCATTATGTGCACTATTCTCACCAACTGTGTATTTATGACCATGAGTAACCCTCCAGACTGGACAAAAAATGTGGAGTAAGTAGAAAAGAAAAAGATATTTTTCAATATTGTCACCCCTTCTATTTCCAAATTTACTATCTTGAGACCCTATCACTTTCTTTAGCAGATCATACTAGCTACTCTAAACCAGAAAAGTTTAAACAATGACTCAGGATCATTTCAATGACTAATTTCCCGTAGGACAAAGCTTGCAGTGGCTCATTCATTAGCTCAAATTACTGCACTTGTTTGACTGCCAATATTTGTAGCCCTTAATCTTCCTTGTGAGTCTCAAACTCTTTTGAATATTATCAGTGATTACTAATATCCAATGATAAAAGTTACACCTAGTTTGTATGTTCTTTTTCTCATGGCTATCACCTTTTTTTTTTTTTAAGATGTATTTATTTATTTTAGAGAGCAGAAGAGAGTGGGGAGGGGCAGAGGGAGAGAGAATCCTCAAGCAGACTTCCCACTGAGCACAGAGCCTGATGAGGGGCTCGATCTCACAACTCTGAGATCATGACCTGATCCGAAATCAAGAGCTTAACCAACTGAGCCACCCAAGTGCCCCGGCTATCACCTTTCTGTTTTATTAGATATTTCATGGCTCTTAATGATACATATTTTATTAAACACAATGCTTCATTAATTTGGAGGTTAATACCTCTTTTGCTTAAATCAGACTGACAGCCAGTGTATTTCAGGTAATATCATCATATAGAACCATGTTATTTGGGCCTTTGTTAGTTAATGTAGCAAATACAGTACTTATTTACTTATAGTCAATGAGAATGTCTTTCAGAATGTAATGTTTCTTTTGCCTTAAACTCCTCCTAAGCTTACATCATAGGGAGACTAGTACAGTCCCATATGGAAGCTTCTAATTTTTGTTTGTTAAGTTTCCTTTAAGACACGTACATGTCAATTACCTACTAGACCTTTAATGTGGACTTGGCTATTTCCTCTCAGGTACACCTTTACAGGAATTTATACTTTTGAATCACTTATAAAAATACTTGCAAGGGGCTTTTGTTTAGAAGATTTCACATTCCTGCGGGATCCATGGAATTGGTTGGATTTCACAGTCATTACTTTTGCGTAAGTATCTTCATACGTTTTCCATCCTGGAATAATAAATCACTGGTGGGAGCCTATGCTTTATTTCTCCTCAGTGGCTTCCCTTGACAGATCAAGCATTTTCCTTAGTTATCATGTAAGCTTAGAATACTTTTCTTCTAATCAAATGATGCACTTTGGAGAAATTAGGAATCTAGTAGTAAATTGTATAATTTTGGATTCAATTAGCACTGTAAAGTAGTAAAATAAAGTTTCCCAGGTATCTAGACGATGGTTGAAGACAATGCCATTTTTCTCTTAATTGGGAAATCTGATGGCAACGCTCATTGAAGTTGAAAAGGTCTTGATGAAAGACCAACATAGACTTAGATTTCCCTAAATTCTGAATAACTCTGATTTAATTCTACAGGTATGTAACAGAATTTGTAAACCTAGGCAATGTTTCAGCTCTTCGAACTTTCAGAGTCTTGAGAGCTTTGAAAACAATTTCTGTAATTCCAGGTAAGAAGAAACTGGTATAAGGTGGTAGGCCCCTTATATCTCCAACTGTTTCTTGTGTTTTGTTATTGTGTTGTGTGTGAACTCCCTATTACAGATATGTGACAGAGTTTGTGGACCTGGGCAATGTCTCAGCGTTGAGAACATTCAGAGTTCTCCGAGCACTGAAAACAATTTCAGTCATTCCAGGTGAGAGCTAGGTTAAACACCGAGGCTGACTTTACTGCATTGGGGCTACAATTACAGTTTTTGTGCATAAGCCTTTTGCTTGTCACACTTCG
The DNA here is from genome assembly GCF_054177405.1 of Leptonychotes weddellii. Classification (NCBI taxonomy): domain Eukaryota; kingdom Metazoa; phylum Chordata; class Mammalia; order Carnivora; family Phocidae; genus Leptonychotes; species Leptonychotes weddellii. Next base: position 60,436,955 of record NC_138371.1, on the reverse strand, counting down.
CAAAGAAATATGTAAAAAAGCAAGAATCAGGACATCATATTTTGGATGGGTTTGATTCTTTGCTTTTACTTCTTGCTTTCTTTAAAACTGTTCTAAATCAGCCTTTGAGTTTAACAGGTCTTTGCATGAGGCATTTGCAGTAACAGGCTACATGGTTTGCATCCTGTAACATCAAGCTTTCCGCATAGAAGCTAAACTGTGAGGCGTTCAGACTGATGCAAATTTGGCCATTTAGGTCGAAAACTGGTGATGTTCTTATCTGCAGATAAATGAAGGAGCAAGAGATAGCATGAGTGCTGCATGGAACTCAGTTTTCAGATGTCTTCCTTTTTTAACCCGTATTCAAGCTTGCAGAATTCACAAATATATAACCTCATAATCCATTGACTCCAAGATTTGTTACTACTCTATTCACATAGATTTTTCTAAAATCAGTAAGAGGTTAGGGAGTAAGACATCTGCAAATAAAAGCAAAATATTTACACAAGGTTTATGTTTAAGCATGAATAACAAAATCATTTCTTTTGCTCTAAGGAGTATTTGGAAATATACTTTTGGTTCATTTCCATTCACAGTTTTCTAACAAACATACAAGTTCTGCTTTCATTCATTTTCACCAGCTACGGGCTTTTCATGAAAATGTTATTCAATCACAAACATTAAACTAATATTGTTGGCATTCTGCATGACATCTTTATTTTCCAGGACAAGCTCATGATGTTTTTGTCGATAATGTAGCTGTTGAATAGTATATTGACATTCCTCCCTCTGATTTTATTCGTAGGCCTGAAGACCATTGTGGGGGCCCTGATCCAGTCAGTGAAGAAGCTCTCTGATGTAATGATTCTGACTGTGTTCTGTCTGAGCGTGTTTGCACTAATAGGACTACAGCTGTTTATGGGCAACCTGCGGAATAAATGTTTGCAATGGCCGCCTGATAATTCTTCCTTTGAAATAAACATCACTTCCTTCTTTAATAACTCATTGGATGGGAACGGTACCACTTTCAATAGGACAGTGAGCATGTTTAACTGGGATGAATATATTGAGGATAAAAGTAAGATATACTCTTTTAACCATTAAGTTGTTTAGTCCTTTAGTTAAAAAAAATACGTATAGTGGAAATTGTCTCAATTTTAATGTGAACTAAATGATTTAACCAATTTAAGATAACACATATGATACAGAAGTCAAATGATATTTATGATATGATGATATTTTACTCCTTTTTCCTTATCTATCAATCAGTATGATAAAAGTTATCATTTGAAAATGTGTTATCTTTTCCTAAACCAGTGTTGAAAGCAATACCATTTTATTTGGTATTTGGTAAGCATTGATCAGGAAGGAGTTTTCAGTCATGTAGTAAATAAATCAGTAGTTTGAACTATTCGGTGTATTATGCTGAATTGTGTTGTTAAGAAGACTGTGGAAAAATAACTTGGCCTTATTTGGTTGACTCAGTATTTGTATTGAGTGCATATGATATATCTGGAAATAGAGAAATCATTCACCAAGATGGAAATCTACATTTGTGTACTCATCAGAAAGTTGAGCAACCCCAATCCAGCCATTCACTTATTGATGATGGGAAAATGTAAACTCAAACCTAACCTCTGTTATTGTAATTTATCCTTTTGGTGTCAGTCATTGTTTTAGAGTTGTTATCAGTATAGTTTGATTTTATTTAGGAATAGACATCAGAATAAACTCATGATGCCATATACTTCAGTATAATTTCTTACCATTGAAGCCAGCTTCTCTGTCATTTGGATGTTCAAGTCCCTCCCTCTGCATGTGCAATTAGCTAGCCAATACCCATTGGTCTTTTGATTATCAATATTCTACTGGGACACTTATTCTAAGGTATTCTTCATGGTTTTTAGAACCATATGAAATTTTATCCCTTCTCAAATTATATTCATGTTTTAAGAGTTAGCATTCTTATGAAGATTTCTATAACAGAGATTAAGATGCATTGGATAAATAGTTTTTTTAAAAAATTCATTATTTATGGGGTTTCCTACTTATTAATAACAGCACAGTAACAATATTTGCACATAAATATTTTCTCTATTTCTGATTATTTCCTTCAGATAAATTTCTGTTAGTAGAATTTGGTTGTGGAGGGGAGTGTCAAAGGGTATAACCAGATTAAGGCTATGGAGATAGAGTGTCAGATTGCTCTCAAGAGAGATCATACCACTATATACTTCCTACAGAACTGGTCATCTTACTGAACTCTCCCCAATATTGACTATTACCGTATTTTAAAATCTTTTGGTAGAAAGAAAAGTGTATTGTTCCTTAATTATTAATGCAGTAGAATTTTTAAACTATGTTTATTAGTATCAATAACAAGTTATATATTTTATATAATGTGAATTATCTGTTGATTTTTTTACCCATTATTTCATCAAGTGATAGTAAATTTTGGAGAATTCATATGAATTCTTTAATTTATCAAGCATGTTAACATTTTGTCCTTTTCTGGCAAATATATTTAGCTTGTTTTTCATCTTATTGCTTGTTTTTGATGCTTAAGTGATTTTCATATTTAGGCAATATAGTCATCAAATTTGTTTTCATTTTTCTCTAAGTTTAGAAAATGCTTCTTGATTCGGAGATCATAAAAATATTCCCTTAGGTATTGTATATATAAAGGAACCACCTATATATCCTACATAAAAACATTTATATATTCTTTGTATTACATTAATAGACTTCGTTTTTAAATCTTCAATCTTTAAAAATCTAGGAATTTTTTTTGGCATATATTGTGAGGTAAGGATCTAAAACTTTTTGCAAAATTACAGCCCAGATTTCCTTGCATAATATATTAGGAGATTCCTTCAATATAGGCTTTAAAGTAGTCCTAAAAGCAATTACAATAATTTTTTATGGGGCATATGTATGTGTTTTAATGTTTGTGTGTTTTAGTATGTGAATATGTATGTTTATGAATGTATATTTTTTGAGATCATCTTTGCAACTTATTGAAGTTATATATAAGGTTTCCCTAAGAATAGAAATTAGATATACTTAGAAAATTATGTATGTTCAAAGAAACAAATTTATCCTGTTCCTTTGAAATACAGTAATCAAGCCAAAATCCAAAACACAATACTTATTTAGAGCATCATAGAAAGGAAAACCTAACCCCACTTTTCACAGGAAATTAAGTTAAAACTGGTAGGAAAAAAAAGTCTGAATCTATTTTGAGTCCATGCAAAAAAGTACTTATAAAGTAAAATTTTACTTGCATGGAAGCAATTTGAAGCAACAAGGCTTCCCTTTCTCTCACTTTTTGTGCCAAACAGCCTTAATTTGGCAACTCTTTTTTTGAACTATCCCAAGCAATTTGAGTTTATATTTGCAATAAATGCTGATAAGAGAATGTTATAATAGTTATTCCTTCCCCAAAAAAATTCTTTTTAAAACAGATTTTCTAAACATTTGTTTAATAAAAAATTTTGTATTTTGATATTTGTTTAGTATTCAGTTATTATTAAAATATTTTCATTTAGCCATATACATATTTATTACTTTATCCATTTCATTTTAGTTGAAAAAGATTATGAGGTTTTATTACCTGAAAACAATGGCTGAAGTGTTTTGAGGGCCTTTTTAATGATTCTTTCTATTCCTCACTCTTTAAATAGGTCACTTTTATTTTTTGGAAGGGCAAAATGATGCTCTGCTTTGTGGCAACAGCTCAGATGCAGGGTAAGTGATATTTCGTATTGAGTTTCAGTCCACACTGCTCCATCGACCCCAATAACTTGCCACCTCCCACCTACCCAGCCCTCCCTCACTCCTCATTCAAAGGCCTCCATAAATTCCACTTCACGCTGATTCTCAAAATAGCTGAAATAAGTGTGGATTCTCACCTCCTTCACACACTCATATGTGGCAATTATTTTTCCATACTAGGTCACAGCTAATCTTTCAAATTAGTTCAATGGAAAATAGAGAAGCAGTACATATGTATTAGAAGATTAAGTTAATGGAATTCATAAGCATGTACTTTTGTAAGTGTGATATTTTATACATGCTAATGTGGTCTCCATGACTTCAAATGTAAGATCTCTGGAGATAATGTCGGTATCTGAGTCATGGTGAGTGTATGTCAAGCATATTAGAGCACAAGCTGGGAAGTTTGCATGGATTCAAGCCTGACTACCGAATAACACTCCCTCCCCTTGGCTTAGTTTCCTACAGTGATAAATGGGTATAATAATAGAGTTGCTGCGAGGATTAAATGGATTAGCGAATATGTAGCTATTACAGCATTCAATAAGTGCTTTTGATTATTATGATTGACACGTGAACTTTGTTATTAAGAAGTATTGCACTTGGAGCTAAAGCCTATGAAAATTCAGAGAAATAATTATCTTTCCCTCTTTGGCAAGAATTTAGAACCATAGAAGAAGTTTAGTGTTCTTCAATGGAAGATGATATTGTGGACATACCTGTAGCAAAATTTCCAATGGTAACAGACTTTCATTTGGCTCATATGATAAATATTGTGCTGCCTTTTCCTCCAAGTCCCAGTGATAAGTAGAACAGACTAATTTTAATTCCTTGTCTGTACCATACTAAATGCTTTACATAGACTATCTTATTTAACACTTGTATATTTGTAAGGCAGGTTCTGTTATTAATCCTTTCTTACATATGAGGTGCCCGAAAATTAGCAAAGTTAGGAAACTTACTCAAGATCATGCATCTCAGAAGTGTCAGGCACAATGCTGGGGCCAGATTTGGCTTGATCATTAAAGTCATAACTATGAAATCTTTACCATGCAGAGACATTCCCTCCTCTCCATGTGCCGCCATCCATCCTTCCTTCACCCCTCTTCTCTACTGCCATACTCACACACTCTGCATCTAGATATCTTCCGTGAAAATCAATTTTTTCCCTGTAGACTTATTCTTCTGTTCATTCTGCAAGTCCCAGGAGATATTAATCATGATATGATTGCTTTTATATGGAGACATGATAAATATAATGACAAGAAATCTGTTTTCCCTACTGTCATATAAAGTAGACATTGGCATCTATAAAAACAGGGAAGTCACCCAGCAGACTTGCAGTACTGACTGTTTCTTTTAATCTAATTACAGCCAGTGTCCAGAAGGATACATCTGTGTGAAGGCTGGCCGAAACCCCAACTATGGATACACAAGCTTTGATACCTTTAGTTGGGCTTTCTTGTCTCTATTTCGACTCATGACTCAAGACTTCTGGGAAAACCTTTACCAACTGGTGAGAACAGATAAAAGGATTCTTCTGGGAAGCATGAAATACTGAAATCAAGGGAATTGCTATAAGATACTGTATTACTTGGAGTGTGAGCTTTTAGCGTCTATATAAAATTTAATAAAATATCTCTTACATTTTTACAGACACTACGTGCTGCTGGGAAAACATATATGATATTTTTTGTGCTGGTAATTTTCTTGGGCTCATTCTACCTTATAAATTTAATCCTGGCTGTGGTGGCCATGGCCTATGAGGAACAAAATCAGGCAACTCTTGAGGAAGCTGAACAGAAAGAAGCTGAATTTCAACAGATGCTTGAACAGTTAAAAAAGCAACAAGAAGAAGCTCAGGTATCGTTAGCAAGAGCATAGAGCTCTTGTGTTTGTTGATCTCAGTCCTCTGACCGCACTGGTGAGGTCAGTGACATTTACCACGTGAAATTGGCAGTGGGTAAAAGTAACATTTGAAACATGTCATATGTGTTTGGTATTAGGAGCCATTAGATTTTTAGATTATTATTTTATGTTGATGATTACTGTCAATGCTGATGGCATCAAAACATCGAGAATTATAATTGCTTTATTGACTTTTTTTTTTCTCCCTTGTGACTCCTCATTTACTCAGGCTCACAAAATATTTAGACCTGTATGCCCTCAATTGAAGTATTTTCTTAATTTTCTGGGGAAGAGGAATTTGTTATAGTTGCTTCTTCATTAGTGTCAGTAGAGGTGGGAAAGGTCAGAAAACCAGAGTCAAACTGAGAAGATATTTTCTAGAATCTGGAAAAGCAAAGACGTATTTAATATTTATTTTTTTATTTGAAGGGTATTTAAAAGCAAGTTTACAGGTTGCATAAGAAAAACCCTGGTGTGTAAGTGTAGTAAATCACTACATTCTCTGCCTCCTACCCTATAAAAAATAATTTAATTTGGATTTGATAAGACTTCAGAATAAGGCAAGAATTGCTCTAATTGTATTTGCTTGACTTAATGGCATTAACTAATCCAAGTGCCTATTTTTGGCTTCTCTTGGATCTTGACTACAATTCCCATTTAACACTGAGTATCCTAAATATTTAATAAAGGTCAGATAAAATATACTGGAGTAACAGCAACAAGATAGGATACTATACCTTTCCCAAAACTGTACTCTTATAATTTAGAAATTCATTCAGATGCCACGATCTGGGATTCCTAGATACATATATATATTTTATATATATAAAATATATATATAAAATATATATATGTGATCTATGATATGTTTTTGTTGTACATTTCTTAGTGAGATACTCCACTTAAGTGAGAGGCAGAAGTTTATCAAAATAAAATACTTGGCTGAATTAAGTTCAATAATTTAGATTGGCACTAAAAATTATTGTCAAGTGGATGTGTGATGGATCAGGTTAAAATAGGAAACCTTTAATTCTTAAATTCTTTCCTTCTTCATATAGTGGTTAAGTCATAGAAAAATTTATTATGATATTTGAATGTCTTGCTCATATTGTTGAATAATTAGAGAGCATAGTGAGAGGCCAGAGCTTTAAAGTTCGCATCAAAGTCACACGTATCATCTTCCACATGTCTTTTGAATTTAATTCTTTAATTGGTTTAATGACAATGCATGGTTTTCCGAAATACGGACCGGAATGGAGAATTGTTTTTCAAGACTGTATTCATGACATTGAAGACAGATGAAGTAGTAAACAGCGAGAGAGTTTTTCAAGGTTTGTGTGCAACTGCCATTTCCTGTCTCCGCTTCCAGGCAGCAGCTGCAGCCGCATCTGCTGAATCAAGAGAGTTCAGTGGTGCTGGCGGGATAGGAGTTTTCTCAGAGAGTTCTTCAGTAGCATCAAAGTTGAGCTCCAAGAGTGAAAAAGAGCTGAAAAACAGAAGGAAGAAAAAGAAGCAGAAAGAGCAGTCTGGAGAAGAAGAGAAGGAAGATGCGGTCCGCAAATCCGAATCAGAAGACAGCATAAGAAGAAAAGGTTTCCGTTTTTCCTTAGAAGGAAGCAGGTTGACATATGAAAAGAGGTTCTCTTCTCCACATCAGGTAAAGATATCATTAGCTTACATAAATTGCGTTTTCGTAACAGACCATTTTTTAAAGATATGCCAGAATTTGGTAGAAATAAAACCGCCTTCTCCCTGGATGGCACAGTACTTTCAGAATTGTAATGATCATCAAGTGTTGTGTTTATCACCTCAGAGACTTTGTGAGTTTGCAACTTTCTGAAATCCCAAGAAAGCATTTTTAGAGCATAGACCTCACTGAGCTTGGGAAGGTTTATGGTTTTGAGGTTTTGTGGAAGACTCAAACATCTTGGGGCAATTTTCCACTTGAGAAATTATCAGCAGATGGTTCCCATCCCTCTTTAGCTACACTACTGTGCCGGGACCCAGTGACTATGGGTTTTCCAAGTGGCAGGTTCCTAGAAGTGAACCTTGTATTCTTTCAGACTATCTGTGTAGTTGTTCCCACTCACATACGAACTTTACTGGAAGAATCATTCTTCAGACACTAGTTTCAAAGGAAACTGAAGCAAAATTTTTCTAGAAGTGTAGCCAAAATTCTTAGTTGGAAATGCACTAAGGAATATTTATGACACTAAATAAATAGTGGTGTTTAATTGCACTTGATTAGCTCTCTCATGTTTAATGTGGGATTTGTGCTGAAAGAATATCCTGATTATATGGTACAGTAGATGTTCACTGGATGCCTGTGGCTTATGTACCAACACAAGCTATTGAGACTTTGAAATTTAGGATCCTTAAATTTTGAAATTACCAAGAGAATTACCAGAAATACAGAGTTTCTCAGAAGACAATGTCACCAGTAGTGAAACCTTAGTATGATTTAGTAGCCATAACAATGAGAACAAGGCTGAGAGCAATGATAATGGCTAACACTTACAGAATTCATTGCAGCTTTCAGTGTAAACTCATTTAAGCCCCTCACTACAACCCTGAGTAGGTACTACGATCATCATCCCCAGTCTACAGATGTGAGAACAGGAGGGCTGTATTCTTTTTCAAGTGCTTGTTTTATCCTTGGTATTCTTTTTACATTATCATAATTAATGTTAACATTAGTATTATTTTCACTATTTATTAGGCCCAGTGAAGTTGAATAATTGCCCAGTGTCATGTAGTTATTAAGGGCTGCGGTGGTATTCAAATTTGGTATGACACTAAAACTCCTGAACTTTCCACTTTAACAGCCTGACTAGAAAGAATATTTTAAAAAACTGATAAAGAAACTTACAATTTGATGTCACTAAACAGATACATATATTTAGGGTTATACTTGCTCTTCATACAGTTTGTATATATATACTCACAAAACCTCATATTTAATATGTGTAAAATTTTTATAGGTCAATTCCAAGTCCAAATAACATTATGAGATAGAATAGATTAAAGGATTACTGGGGTTGAATTTATATTTAAAATAGAATTTGTTTTTAATTCTACATTTTACACTCATTCTTATGTTGTTGTCTCAGTCATTATGATTTAATTAGTGGAGACATTAATCTTAATAAATTTGAATTCCTTAAAAATCAAATCCCCTTTTTTACAGCATTGGTCATGTTGTAAAAGAAGGAAAGGAAGAAGGGAGGGAGGGGAGAAGGAAGGTAGGTTATTAGAGATAAAATGGCCTAAATTTGAAACTGCGGATCACCAGGTGCCACAATCTCTTCAATTTGCTTCAATTCAAATCCAACAAAACTAATTCTAAGTGAAATAGTGAAGCCTGAAAAGGTTAAGTTCTGACCTACTTCCTTCTGCAAATTTTGCCCACAGATAAAGCATTTCCCCAGTACTGTCTTCTTTGTAACTCTGTTTCCTAGCTAGTTGGGCATGATAAGTAATTACTGACTTATACAACATGCAACATCTGGCTCAAATTGATATTTGTTTCTTAAGTGGTATCTGTATTTTAAAAGAGTGAAAAACTTTCCTTTTATCTGGTAAATAGATGAATAGCTAAGAGATGGAGAGGGAGAGAGAAAGAGGATGGGGGAGAGATAGAGAGAGAGAGGGAGGTAGAGGGGAAAGAGACAGAGAGAATCCTGAATTTATACTAATCCCACTTTCCAAGTCCCTGGAAGTAATACAGGAAATATTAAGGAAGGTAGAGGTTCTTAAGGTACAGTGATGAAAGGCCCATTGTTAGATTTTTTTGAAAGTCCAAGACCCCAGAGTATTAAAGACTATTGTTTTGTGGTGACATGATGGAAAGGCAATTATGTTGATAACCATTTCTATTTTCATATTTAAAAAATATATATATAATGTAGGCTTTTACTGCAAGATTATAATTTTCTCAGTAGAGTAGGTGGATTGTATGAAACATTTCTTAGGCTTCAGTTTGACTTGTTAGTGTGGGAGATGGGAGAGAAGGAAGTCAAGAGTACAATCTCTAATCAAGTCTCAAGACAATCTGGATATTTATTTATTTTATTTTATTTTTAAAAAGATTTATTTATTTATTTTAGAGAGAGTGAGCATGTGCAAGTGGGGGGAGGGGCAGAGGGAGAAGGAGAGAGAATCCCAAGCAGACTCTGTGCTGAGTGCAGAGCCTGATGCAAGGCTCGATCCCAGGATCCTGAGATCATGACCTGAGCCAAAACCAAGAGTTGGACACTCAATCTATTGGGCCACCTAGGTGTCCCTGGATATTTTATTCTGAAGATATAGTCAACCTTCTTAAGTTATTAGATATGGTCGACCTTCTTAAGTTATTTGTTCACTCCCTATTTATAATAAAGCAAGAGTTTTGCTTTTTAGAGATTCATTTTTTTATGGCAGATTTTTTGTATTGGCCATCCTTTATTTGTGGTGCAACATTTGATTGTTATGGATTTAGATAATTAATGCAAACAATAGAAGCTGATGTTAACAGATGGGGCACAATCATTTTTCATACAGCTGTCTCATGTAAGCTGTGCTCTTGTATGGCAGAATTCACCTTTAAACTCAGAGAGGAACCCTGTGTGCAATTTTATAACTTATTTCCCTCCAACCCTTGTATTGGCTTTAATTAAGTTGAGTACTTGTAGTTAAAATATAAACTCTTACTAAGAGTGATACATATAGTTTCTACCTTATTTCTTATTGCCAAGCATTTCTTGCCTGCCTTTTTGAGCTGGTGATAGCCAGCATGTCACAAATCCTATAACTCTCATGATTTTATAGCTTATTCAAAGTCCCTTGTGAAAAGAGAGAAAGGAGGTGAAAGAAATGGGGTAGTCTAAGAGAGACATAAAAAAAATTACTTTTTTGGAAAACAATAAAGGAAAAGAAGGAATCTTACTAGTGAAGTTGAAAAAACTTGGGAACAGGAAAAGGAAAAAGGACATCTTTTGGGGGAGCAGATTAGTCTCTTTAAATGTCCTTCTTTCTGTAAATAATAAATAGGATTCCATAACATAAGATGGTTTAAAGCTTATAAATGTTTTATAGATGTTTATAGACATTATTGAGAAAAAAAATTTTTTAGCCAAAAAGAAAATTAAAAGCATACTTTTGGTCAGGAAGTATAAAACATATATATAGGTACAAAATAATTTTAATTAGCTTTAAATCCTTTGGAGAAAAGAAGATCACACTAATAACATTTAAATGATTAAATTAGTATTCTTTCTATTAATAATAAGAGAAATCCAACTCCAGCCAGCTTAAATTAAAAAAAAAGAGAGAGAGAGAACTGATTAGATCAGATAAATAATATCTGTGAGTAGCTTTAGGCATGGCTGGGTCCAAAGGCTCAAAGCATGTTATCATGGCCAAGTATTTCTTCATATTGCAAGCCCAGGTTCCTCCAATAGAGTGGCAAGGTGTCACTGCAACTTCAGACTTACAGTCAATATTCTTAACAACCCCAATTGAAAATGCACCTCTTTCTCAACAATTGTAAAAGGAAAAGGTGGCTGCCAATGGACCAAGTGGGTCCCCTGCCCATCTTTAAATGGTTTTCTATGGCCTGAGGTATGGAATGTCCTCATTGGCTGGGCCTGGGTCATAGTCTTGACTGAGGATCATTTGTCAAGGATAATCAGGGTACTGTTGAAAGAAGAAGGAGGAATGGATATCAGACAAGCAAGAAAGTGTTTACTACAGTGAAGTTATAAAAGTAG